>NW_027395283.1:7743571-8058214 GCF_027580225.2 Misgurnus anguillicaudatus | reverse complement strand
ATAACAGAGTATGGTGTCAAATATTGCACCCTGGTGGTAAAATGTTGAATTGCTGCCACACAGTGAAATTCATTTAATTGCTTCAAGACACACGCTACGCTAGGCAACGCAACCTGCATTAGATAAAAAAAGTATTCGATTAATCAATAACAAATTAACGTAATCGACTAAATTCTTAACGATCAATTGTCGATCGTCGATTAATCATGCCCATCCCTAACATAAACTGTTTGAAAAAGAAACACACACTAAAATGTAAAGGATATATAAAGTCAATGAGAGATCTGATCAGTAAGCAGATACATTAGCAGTCTCATAATAATAATTTGTTACACTTATATAGCACTTTTCTGCAGCACTCAAAGCACTTTACATATGAAAGGGGGATTCTTCTCAACCACCACCAATGTGCAGCATCCACCTGGATAATGCGATAACATCAATATTGCACCAGAACACACACCACACACCAGGTTATTATTGGAGAGGAGACAGAGTGATATAGCCAATTAGTATATATGGGGATGATTAGTAGGACAACAGGTACTTTTTCAAAGGATATTTTTAACAACCACAGAGTCAGGACCACGGTTTAACGTCTCATCTGAAGGACAGTGCTTTTGTGACAGTGTAGTGTCCCCGTCACTATACAGGGGTGTTAGGACCCACACAGACCAGTGAAAGTGTGGCAGTGTTTCACCACAACACAACCTGTGGAGATAAAAACAGATATAAAGATTGAAATTTAATGTTATTCCCCTACGATTAAAATGAATGATGTTGTGGTGTTAGATTTCCCCTACACACCTGACTGACTTAAGTTACATAACCAGTGCGTATATAGACAACACACACAAGACATTTATCCTCACCGGGTGTCCACAGAAGACAAACACTCAAGAGTCACACAACATCTTGTCCATTATGAACACAAACACTTGAGGAAATAAAATCATGTATTCAATCAAAACCTTATTGTAAAGTCTTACATTATTCAATACATACAACTTTTACTTCCTCTATTTCAACACATTTTATTGTCAAAAGCATACAGTACAAATGTTCAAACCTGTAAGGAAAAGACATGTTAGTTATAATTAGTTATGATTCATTTCAATTTCCTTCACAACGTGCAACAAAACTCCTCTGTTAAAATGTCAGAAAATGTAGTTTGGTGTTTCTTTGATGAAATCTTTGCTGATATTATTGTGTATGAAGAGTTTTTCTCCTCATCGTGTTGTTTTTATAAAGATGATTAAAAACATTGATCCATCATTGACACTGACACACACATTAATAATGTTTTTATAGATTGAGTGAAATTGATCTTTAAACACTGTAACATCTTTAAATGTAAGATCAGAGTTATGTTATCTCCAGCTGATATTCCTCCTGTAATAGAGGAAGATTTTTACATCAAATACCTGATGAGAATTACAAGTGTGAGTCATGAACTCAATACAGATTTATGAAGAAATGTTCATGTGGTTTAGGACATCTAACACTAATAGTCAGCTGTGTGATGGATTTATTTGACATTTAAACACACAGGGGCGGTTTCCCGGACCAGGATTAGCTTAATCCAGGACTAGGCCTCAGTTTAATTAGGAAATATAACTAGTTTTAAACAACGTGCCTTACTAAAAACATTACCTGTGTGCATCTTGAAGTAATACAAAGGCCCTGATGTATTTTAAGATCTGTAAGTGAAAGTTGTTTTCAGTTTGAAGAGCTCTTAAAAGTGTTTAAGTCTAGGACTAGTCTAATCCCTGTCCGGGAAACCGCTCCATAGTGTCTCAGTTACTGAGTGATTGAAAGAGGAACATTACATGAAGAGATGGAGGTTAGAGATTTGTGGACAAACTTTGTAGTTTTGTATCATTCACATAAAGTCTCTGTTCTCTACAGGTTGGAGCGGTGTAATATCACAGATGAAGGTTGTGTTGCTCTGACTTCAGCTCTGAGATCAAACCCATCATCACACCTGAGTTATCTGAATCTGTCTTATAATAAACTCACAGATTCAGGAGTGAAGCTGATCTCTGATATGAGAGATGATCCACATTATAAACTAGAGACAGTATGGTGAGTAGAGCTCATTAAAATAAATGTTTAAAGTAAACTCATGCAGTGTCATTTAAATCCTAGAATATAAATATTAGAAATAAATGTAAATTGATCTGCTGCTGTTATAGGCTGTGTATCCTTTAAACCCAACAAACAGAAAATATGAAGTGTACATGAACAACACTTGATGCTTTGTCAGATCAACACAATAAGAATTTAATTCAATGTCTGAGTCTGTTTACTAACTGTGATGTTGAGTTTGTTCACTCCAGGATTTAATACTGTGATCTTACTCTTCTTACACATTATATATGATGTTTGTTAATGGGGTTTGTTTGATAGGCCGACACCTCTATAGTTATGCACACTTGACTAGATGTTCATCTTAAACTCTTTTTATAACAACTTGGTTTTTATTTGATGTTTTAAGCATTATTGATCAAATCATCAGAATACAGACAGAAATAACAACACAAACACAATATATACACAACAGATAAACACAAAGTACAGATGATAAATGATAGAGATGAAGATTAGAAAAAAGAAGAGAAAGTCAACTCTTAAAATCTGATGGACACTTCACACAACTCTCTGTCGAGCTTTGACATTGATGCTGTTTCTCTTTATTTACACGACTGTCAACCTCCAGGACTTTTAAAATAAAGCATCACCTTCATTTTCTTACTGTTTGTGTGTGAACTCATAAAAGTGTCAGTGTGTCATTATATTATACTACATACATATCAATACATTCATCTCTTACATTGACATCAAATATTCAGAGGAAATAGATGAAATGTGTTTTTGTATTGTTGTAGCTCATGTGTATGTGATAAACAGATTGTTGACATGTTTATTATGTTGAAGATTTCATTTCTATCACTGACTGACAGCACTAATAGTTTGTTTTTCTATCTCTTCATCTGACACTGATGATGATCTCATATCTGATTGACTTTCTCTTTCATTTTTAGGACTTAAAGATGACAGTAAAGATGTAAAGATGTCTGATCTTCAGTATGATCTGATGGTGAATAAGAAGACACAATAGTGACATCACTTCCTCTTAACCGTATGAGTTGATTATTCAGTACAGGATCTGATCTGTAACTTTATCTAAATCTGACTTTAAAGTGTTGGAGGTAAATCTTCATCCTAACTCAGCTTCTGTCTACACATTTCCTATAAGACAGGGTCCCCGCGGGTCCTTAAAAAGTCTTAAAACGTCTTAAATAAAATTTTCAATTTTTAAGGTCTTAAAATGTCTTAAAATCTGGAATTTCCACTAAGAAGGTCTTAAATTTCATGTCAGACTCATCATCCAGTGTTTCCCATACATTGTTATATTTCATACATTTTCTATATGTATTTGTAGTATTATAATTGTAATATTTTAGTATTAAAACGGCTTTATTCATTGTTTTGAGCACTCAGCGTGTGCGCGTGCTTTCTCTCTTTCATCCTGCGTCGTGTAGCACCTCACACATGGCACGTGGGGGAAGGATTTAACAGTTGGCAGTGTTTATTCTCTCATATTTTATATAAACGCGATCTACAATAATACTTTTACTTTCAAAGCGCTTATAACACAACAAGACGAGAAGAGCAACGGTAAAACTCTGCACTGCATGATACACACAGGTAATCAGCTATTAAATGTAAATATGGTGATATTGTCAGAAGCGTTTAGCTATAAATCGGGAGTTAAGCAGTAAGTAACGTGATTCGATTAAATTCGAGGGTCGTGTTATTGGGTCGTGTTTAGTCACTATTTTTTAGTCAGTAACCCTATTTATATACACAGGCTCTCAAGTCTCAAGCATTGACAGTGAGACACACGCATTTCAGTCAGTTCACACGCCACACCTTGTATTATCATGCTGAGAAGTAAGAAATAAATTGTCCTGCTATATTCAATAAATGGACGAGGCGCATGGCAGTTCTGTCGAGTTCAGCTGCTTCCTTCGAGTTTTTTAAGTGTGCTTTCAACTTTACGCAGCGCCACAAAACCGACACGCAGATGACATCAGGGTACCGCGAGAAATCTTGCGAAGGAGGCTGATTTCAAATCGCTCTTGCGTTACTCTGATGTCATCCACTTGTCGTTTTTTTGCAGCGCCTAATGAAGTTGTTCACACAATGCATCCTACCATGCAATCAAAAATAAATGAGAAGTTGTTTCTGGTGATGTTATCCCGCTGCTAGCAAGTTCATTACTAACATGGATTTAACGGAGTGGAAGTTGGATGAGCAAGATCCGATGAATGCGGTAGATATAACCCACTTTTTAAGCATTTTGATTTTACGATTCCTGGACGAAATCATTGTCTTTGATCAAAGACAATAAAAGCTAATATTGGGGAATAAAGCCAAATTCGTGCCAAATTATTATTGATTCAGTCAAAAACTCCAACAGCTTTGCAACCAAAAGCTTTAGTTACCTGAAATTAAGAAAAGTACTAGAGGCTTCCTGAAATATATAAAATGTAATAGAGATGCATTTCATTATTATTGCCCTTTCATCATTAAATGTTCTGCAATACTGTATGTGTACAGTAAGCTCAAGTTTAAAGAGTACAATTCCATAATCCACTTAAAGTGCTCTATTTTCATGTACTAATGTTGTACTTAATATAGCCTACATTTTTTTGTTCTTTAGTACATTAATATGAAATGTGCTAAAATGTAATTTAAAAATGTATTTAGGTACAACTTGAAATAAATTTGAACTTTGTAATGTTTTGGACTGTCCTCCATGTCTTTTTCAAAATGCTAAGAGGGGCCTGAATTTAGATTAACTGAAGTACCTTAAAGGCAGATTTTTACATACACAGTCAACCATGTCAGAATTGTTAGGCGAATTAGCACTTAGTATAAAAGTTGTTGTTTCCCTGTGATGTGTCTTGAGTGTGGCTTAGGTGAGCTGGGCCGTGCTATGCTTCAACACACAATTCTGTGTCGTGTCGCGCTGAACATTTTCCTGTTTTTTATGATAAAGTCTTAAATTTTTATTTTAGAGGACTTAAAAAGGTCTTAAAAGTCATTAAATTTGCTGTTAAAAAATGTGCAGATACCCTATAAGAGCGATTTATCAGTCAGTGTAAGAGGAGCAAGAAATCTCATAGGATCATAAACTGAAGTAAATACTGACAAGATTTCTCTTCTTCTACACTGTTGGGGTTTTTAACTTCATCTTAAACTGAAATGTGTTCAAGTTCAGCACAACATTGAAGACTCGCAGCTCATTTATCTCTAAATCCAAATATTGGACGTCTTTGCTTTTGTGTTCTTCAGGATCTGACTGCAGGACTTTTTGATGATTATGTGATCAATTACAAAAAAGTTTAGACACTGAATGAAATGAAATAAAATAAAATCACAAAGTTTAATAAAATTATAAACTTGACATTTCAGCTTTGGTCTATCGCTGTTGATTATCTGTCAGACGCTTTCTGAACGGCAGAGTCAAACTGCGCCATCTAGTGGACAAACACAAACTTTATAATAAATTTACAATAAAACACAACACATTCTATGCCTAATTCAAAATATATGTAAAAACAAAACAGTAAATTCATACTGAGTGAACAGTACATTAGGTCATTATTATAATTTGTACAATCTTGAGGTAAAATCCTGAACTCCATCAAAGGTGTCTGAACGTCAGGTGGTGTTCTAAAAATGACCGCTTGAGGCGCTTTGGAGGCATTCATGTGCTTTGTTTACTACAAGTAAGGGATAATGTAGAGGCAGCCGGTAGTTATCGGGAAATAAGCCCCGACAGTGTGATCAGGACCCGACGCGAAGCGGAGGTAGTTATCGGGAAATAAGCCCCGCATTTTGGCGGCCATCTTACCACAGGGCGCTCGCTCACTCGTAGCATTGAGTTTTAATGATGCAGGTACTTTTAAATGATCATAACTTATAAGTTTGGTTTGTTATAAACGGCAAAGATGTACCTATGACACTACATACCTATACTAAAAATAAATTCAAAATTAATGAAACATGTTAAAGGATCCAGAATTATAGCCACGTTAATAACGTTTGTAAAAAAAAAAAAAACGTTTGAAAATCGGTAGACAATTGAGCAAGTTATGGTCATTTAAATGTACCTGCACCATTAAACTCAATGCTACGAGTGAGCGAGCGCCCTGTCGTAAGATGGCCGCCAGGGACTCGGCCGTAAGACATCTAGCCTTTATACATATCTATGGCCTCTACATTATCCCGCTTATTACACGGCTACTTGTCACATAAGAAAAAAAAACGGACATGAATATGAATTTTAAACATTTTATTGGCATATTTGTTTTAAATTAACATTTTTATCCTTCCGCGAAACTTTGCACAGATGCATAAAATGATCGTAATACCTTATTAAGATCCTCTGCTTCATACTTGTCTGTCTCCATTTTTTCTCTTTTAGCCAGTCTTTGAGAAGTTTTAATGCCCATTCTGTATTTTTTGTGTGTTGGCTTCGTAGCTGTAATGCTCTATTTTGTCAAGTTCAGTCGTAGTAAGCTCTCTGTGTCTTGTCGTTGTTCGTTCTTCTATCCACTGTTTAAATGTTTTGTTTTTTTCCGTACATGTTAAAATTAATGTAAAAAATGTCCATTCTTAATTGTGGTTGTCCAGTGTTTGTCACAAGATGGCGCCAAACAGGAATCTTTATTGGCGCAGAGCGATTTTACTCATAAAAGTAGTACCGGCTATGTGGTATTACTTTGGAGCGGTTATTATTTGAAAAGAACGAACCTGCAAATGTCTCAACTGACCAATCAGAATCAAGCATTCCAGAGAGCCGTGTAATAACTATAGTTAATGCTAGAGGATACTAGTAAATACTGACTTTAATTAAATAGGCCTAACTGATTTACACAGCACTTTATTTCATTATATTAATATTAAAACAATCAAATACCTGAACAGTCTGTGAACAATCATCCAGAATTCTCTCAGTTAGACTCCTGAAGATTTTGTCATGAGTGGTCTCATCAAGGAAAGGTAGAGATTTGAAACGGGGGTCACTATCATTTTAGGCAATCCATGTGTGCTAAAACACAGTTTCATTTTCATGATGGTAGTTTGTGAAGTTGTTACAGGATAAATTTCCAACCATTTGGAATGAGAATCTACCAAAATCTTTCTCAAGGGTCCTGTATAATCCACATGTGTGACCAGCAGACATCAGATGATCACAGCCAGAACGCTCGTGTCGATGGTGCCGGCCGGTGATCAGACCCACACTCTGTGTCTGAGCTGTGATACGAGACAGAGCTGTGATCAGACCTCATATCTGATCATGTGACAGTCTTTGTGTCTGTAATGTCTCTCCTTACACACTTACGTGCTACAACCTGCAGGTTAAGGACACAGGTGCTCTTTCCTATGATGTTTGACGCAGTGCACTGATACAGGCCGGATGTGCTGGTGCTGATGTTTCTCAGTGTCCCTGCATCTGATCTGAGAACAGCACCATCAGTTATCTTATACATTTCATTCATCTGCACATTCAACACACACTTTAGATTTCAGTGGAGAAAATAAAGAAACTGTGAATAATGTTTCTATTGTCTATGACACACTGCAGAATAACTGTAATAACACAAATGTCCTGTAGGTGGCAGTGGAGGCGGAGTTTTCTTTACATCTTTTAATGAATAATGTCTGATTGATAATGATCTTGATATTTTGTCTTTTTATTCAATGAAATGTTTATGTTAGCACAATTATATTTTATCTACAATATTTTAAACTAAAAGTGTGTGTTTTTTAAGACCTCGCTGTGTTTATTAAACCAAACACTTGATAAAGTTCACACTATGATAACGTTACATGAATGTTAATGTAGTTCACACCCAAATAATAAAATATCACTTAGTCTACATTATATTAAACTCATATGACTTTATTAGGCTTACATTAGTTAAACAAAAGTATTTTTGATTTGAGTTTAATTATTGTTAATGCTGATGTGCTCTTTGTTTCATGCAGTGAATGTAAACATATTGACTCACATTAATGATTAAGTCTCGTTTATAAATTCAATCTGTTAAATTATTCGTAATCAGATGTTTAATGTTTGTTTACTGTCAGCAGAGGGAGAAACACCTCAAACACTTCCTCATACAATAGTGACGTCACAGATGAAAGTGAAAGTAAATTGTTTCGTGTTTATCTTCCGCCATTTTGAACAGGTAGAGTTGATTTCTTAACATATCGATGATCAAAGTGATTAATATAACATGTATAAACAGCTTTACAGGTATTTTTGTGTGTGTAGTTGATGTTAAAGTTGTAGTATTTTGAGAAAGTGAATCCAGTCAGATTGTGATGACAGCGAGTGTTCAGGTGTGTTCAGGTGAGATGAGACGCTTTTCACTTCCTCATTCAGAGTTTCTTTAAATATTTAATCATTTATATTTAATTGTTTCTTAATATTAGTGTTATTTATTGAATGTTTTCTTAACGTAACTCTTAATTTAATTTGTGTTAATGTTGTGTTAATGTGAGGTAATGTTATGTAGTTGTGTTAATGACGCTGTTGTTTCTTCATGTATCTGAATTATAATGTCTGTTTATTCACTTTGATTTTAAGTTTATTTTGTGTCTGAATGTTATTTTCACTCAGTATCAGTTGTGTAGATCAGATTGATCAGATTCACCTCTGCAGCTCCATCATGGATCAAACACAAACATCAACACATGAAGATTTTTCTCCAGGATGCAGGTACATTATAGAAACACTTTATTAAATAACATTTATATAATAGGAAAATATTTAAGTGTTGTTTTTATCACAATCATTGAAAAAATATTAGTAATGTAATTTAAAGTATTAAATCTGTTGTGTGTTATAGTTCAGATCATCAGAAGAGATCAGATTCAGAGTTCAGCTGTGTGTCTATGAAGAGTGACGTGTCTATGAGTCATCCACTCAACTTTAAGAATGAAGAGACAAGACCTGCACACAGGTATAAAATATTTTTACTACTATTATTGTAGTTTTTACAATCGTGTATTTTGTGAAAGAGATAAGAAATTATTCTTTATTATCAGACATATTCATGCACAGAGACACATCTGTGAAAGCACCCATTTAAATGTACAGTCTTTGTATTAAAAAAGTGAAAATGAAAAGATCATATGAAAGTTTTATTAGTAAGTTACATTCACACCAGTGTAAAAACTGTAGAGTTAATAAAGTCATGTGAAAAATCTCACTAATAATAAAGTGTAAAGTGATTCTTGATTCTCATTCTTGTTATTCAGACGAATCAGAACAGAATCTGACTGTCAGAGGAGGAAGATTGAACAATCTGAGAATCAACTACAAGACTTCAATGAAAACATGAGTCCTCATCTTACAAACTCTCTAACTTCACAAAGAACGAGGACACAAGATTACAAAAACAGGAATATTTATAATGCAGACGCTGAGGAAGGATTACACTCAAGAACAAACAACAAAGACCAACAACAATTAAGACACACAAGTGCAAAATATACTAACAAACACAGGTGAGTGGGATTACAATGATTAAAAAAACAGGTGATAATGGTTAACCCTCGTGTGGTGGTGATATTTTTGTTATTTAGGCTTAACCTGAAATCGCATACTTACTGAGTAGACACTGAATTTCACTGAGTACCTACTTAACGTGCGCTAAGACAGTACATACATTCGCGTTAGTATGGACAGCATCCACCATATTGACGTTATCATGTGACCTATGACGTAGTACACTTGTTCGAGTTCATGCGGAAACACAAGAACCGACAGGAGGACGACATCACAATACAGCGAGAGCAACTCAAAATCAGACTTCTCTGTATGATTTCTGGAATCGCTCTCACGGTACTTTGATGTCATCCACCTGTTGATTCTTACAGCGGTTCATGAACTCAAACAAACCTAATAAAAGACATGAAAACGTATGCGTGTGTATGAGGGACAGATGCACTAACACCTGATTGGATCAGTAACTTAACAACCCTACTACTGTCAGTGTTACAGATATATTACATCATTTTGTAGTGGACAAAAATAAGTAAAACAAGCAGACTGTAATTTAATATGTATTGTCAGATGACAAGTGATCATATACACTTTAGTGAAGCAATAATGCTCTTTTATTTACTCGAAACAACAGGAAACATGAATAAAAAAAAAATGAATGAATAAAACAGCCGTGGCATCATGGGAAAGCTGGGATAGAAGTGTCCAGCCGATGCTTGTTTCCAAATCTGTGCAGACTCAGTAGGGTATCCGGGGATTTCTCTACTACTGATTTAATGAATACTGAGGATTTGGACATACTACTCTGTTCATGTACTGTTTCCCCTACTATATTTTAGGAATGTAGGCAGTTTTGGATACTTTAAGTACACGTGCCTCTGAATCTCACGAGAAATAATCCAAAATCCCGGTAATTCTTGCTTACCCTTTTAACGTATACTGAGGTTTCAGACATACTATTCGTTCACCTACTGCTTTTTGCCTACTATATAGTATGGTAGTACACCGTTTAGGATTCAGCCTTTGACAATCTTTGTGTGTCTAGTGGACTCTTATTCGTATCTTAAACTAATGCAGTCAAACACATTTATGTATAACTGTTTACAGATGTTTACTTTAGCCTTATTACAAGTAATATAGACAGAATTTATGGTTAATATTTGTCATTTAGAGGACTAGATACAGTATAGATTAAAGTGATATTCGTTTTTGTGATAATATGAAATCCACCCCAGAAATTGTAAGAAAACATTATATTAAATACTTATAAAAAAAACTTTTTCATCTCAAATAAGTTTTTCATCACTTTTGATGTTTAATTCTTTGAACTTAGTTTGAAATTGTACACATTTGTGTCAGTCTACAGCACAAGCCCCATCTGAACAGACGCAGTATCATAACACATCATCTGAACACATAACCTGTTCATGCCAGCCTACACAACACATAAGAATCAGATGTTTACTGTGTAGCTGTGTTGCATATGCATTTCTTGCATTTTATAAACACATACTGTGTCTTTCTGTCAATCTTATGTCCACAAACACTGCGGTACAATGTGTTGCTATTGGCTACAACCTAAAATGATGAAAATACTTGGATATCAAATTTTACTTTCACTATTTCTCAATCTCTCTGTCTCTCTCTCTCTCTCTCTCTCTCTCTCACACACACACACACACACACACACACACAAAATGTAGAATACCTTCTGTCTAACAGGAACCAGTGTTTGGGACAGTGGGTACAGACAAGTGTTCATGCTTGATATATAATATGTTGTATCCTTGCACCGTTACAGCAAGAGCAGAAGGACAAAACTCTGACATGTATCCATCACATATGTACAGACATACAAACAAACACACTCATGCACTCACAGGAGTCCCAGATAAGAGAAAAACAGAGTGAAGTTACATAGCACATTCAATTTTCACTCTCTTTTTAATTATAAGAGAGTGAAATAATATAAGAGACTGAAATAATATCTCAATTAATTGCATATTTTTTATTTATGTAAACATTAAAAACGGGTCCCACAGACCCAAACACCACAAAAAGGTTCAATGATAATGACAAATGAATGAATGATTAAACAATAATTAAAACAACAACAGAATCATGACACCTCGTTTCAGGTAAATCGTAGGATTTTATTTTGTTTAGTAGTAGATGCGCACTAGTAGATTTTATTTTGCCTAAATGAAACATTTTACAAACCATTAATATGTCTTGTGTCTTATGATGCAAACACAAACGTTTGCTCTACGCATTTTAACTGGTGGATTTTGTGTAATAATCTGATATATTATTTTTTAATTTACAGTCATGACTTTGATCTTACTGAAGTCCTGAACACATTCAAATCAAATCTGAGGAAGAAGTTTGAGTGTTTGTATGAGGTAACATTAAATAAGAGAAACCCAACACTACTGAATGAGATCTACACAGAGCTCTACATCACAGAGAGTGAAAGTGGAGAGATCAGTAATGAACATGAGGTGAGACAGATTGAGACACAATCCAGAAGAACAACAACAGAGGAGACACCAATCAAATGTAATGACATCTTTAAACCTTTACCTGAACAAGACAAACACATCAGAAGTGTGCTGACAAAGGGAGTCGCTGGCATTGGAAAAACAGTCTCTGTACAGAAGTTCATTCTGGACTGGGCTGAAGAGAAAGAGAATCAGGACGTCCACCTCATATTTCCACTTCCTTTCAGAGAGATCAATTTGATGAAGGACAAAACACTCAGTCTTTTAGATCTTCTTCATCTTTTCTTCCCACAAACAAAAGAAATGGAAATCTTCAGTGATGAATATAAAGTGTTGTTCATCTTTGATGGTTTGGATGAGTGTCGTCTGTCTCTGGATTTTCACAGCAGTGTGAGGTTGTGTGATGTAAGTGAATCAACCTCAGTGGACGTGATGCTGACAAACCTCATCAAGGGGAATCTGTTTCCCTCTGCTCTCATCTGGATCACCTCCAGACCAGCAGCAGCTGATCTCATCCCCTCTGAGTGTGTTGATCGAGTCACAGAGGTACGAGGATTCACTGATCCACAGAAGGAGGAATACTTCAGGAAGAGAATCAATGATGAGAGTCTGTCTGATCAAATCATCTCACACCTGAAGTCATCCAGGAGTCTCTACATCATGTGTCACATCCCAGTCTTCTGCTGGATTTCAGTCACTGTTCTAGAGAGAATGTTGAGTGAAGCAGAGAGAAGAGAGATCCCCAAGACTCTCACTCAAATGTACACACACTTCCTGATCATTCAGACAAACATCAAACATCAGAAGGACTATGAGAAGAAAGATGAAGACATGATCTTCAAACTGGGGAAACTGGCTTTTGAGCAGCTTGTGAAAGGCAATCTGATCTTCTATGATGAAGACCTGAGAGAGTGTGGCATTGATGTAGGAGAAGCATCAGTGTACTCAGGATTGTGTACTCAGATCTTCAGAGAGGAGTTTGGTTTGTATCAGGGGAAAGTTTACTGCTTTGTTCATCTCAGCATCCAGGAACATCTAGCAGCTCTTTATGCTCACATCTCCTTCACAAACAATTACAGAATTGTGTTTGATCCTGAACCAGGTCAGTTTTCTTACCTTTTGGGCAAATTAAACCTTAAATCATCAAAGGAGATATCATTATCTGAGTTACATCAGCGAGCTGTAAATGAATCTTTAAAGAGTAAGAATGGACATCTGGATCTTTTCCTGCGTTTTCTTCTGGGTCTTTCACTGGAGTCCAATCAGATTCTCTTACAGGATCTACTGACACAGATGAGAAGATGCTTCTACAAGAAAGAGAAAACTGTTGAGTACATTAAAGAGAAGTTGAATAAGAATCTTTCTCCAGAGAAATCCATCAATCTGATTCACTGTCTGAATGAACTGGGTGATGATTCACTGCTGCAGGAGATTCAACATTATGTGAGATCTTCATCAGTAGGAAAGACCAAACTCTCCTCTTCACAGTGGGCAGCTTTAGTTTTTGTGTTGTTGATGTCTGAGCAGCATTTGAATGAACTTTATCTAAAACCATTTATTGGAGATAAAAATACAGCAGATGAAGTTCTTGTGAGACTGCAGCTTGTGACTAAAGAAACCAAAAAACTCAAGTAAGTAAAACTAACAACAATCACATGACTGTTTACATATTAAAGCAACACTATGTAGTTTTTCATGTAAGATTGTCTTTTGGCTCCCCCTTGAGGTTTAAAAGCGCAACAGTGCAATTGTGTTGCTTTAATACAATTAATTTAACTATTTTATGATTTTATTTTGAACTCTTACTTTGGGAGAATCTTTTCTAACAAAAGTAATTTTCCTAATGTTGTAAATAAATCAGCAGTCAATCCCAAAAGTGTTCCCAACGTTCTGCCAACATAAAAAGTGTTCAGTTTTCTTGACGTTCTAAGAACGTTTCTGGGTTGTCTGAACGTTAGATGAATGTTACATTCTACCATTTTCAAACGTTATGACAATTTCATGTTTTAATGTTCACACAATGTTTAAGACAACAACTGTTTTCTTTATTGACTTTTTGCTTGTTATGTTAATGATAGGGAAACATTGCATTTTATTATCTACCAAATGCTACAGAATAACACTAACTTTACATTACCATAACAAATGTGTTTTATACACAAAGTTAACACAACCACGGAATAACTAGCAAACACAAAGTCAAGGGTCAAGAGTCCAACTAAAACAAACACTAATCACAATAATGGTGACTTTAAATGAAACAAATCATCAACATCTAAACCTAATAAGTGAATCGTGTTTTCTACAGCAATATTTTTACAGAACATTCAGAAATAATGTTTTATAAATTTTAAAATAATAAAATGCAATGTTTCTCTATCATAGGGCTGGACGATATGGCCAAAATTTTTATCATGATATACTTCTTCATTTCGGTCAGTACGGTATAAATCTGATAACAGTATGCATATTAAAAAAGCCTCAGGAAAAACTGCCAAGAATGCCTGCAATGGATGTCTGAACCAAAAACAAACCTCTGAAAAAAAATTGGCACATGAAACCTTCTCCTATAAAACTATATCATATTTAAAATAAAAAAGGGATAAATATATTAATGTTCACCTTTAATTCGTGTTTATCCTTCATACAAAAAAAGTGATATCACTGTCCAGTAAAACAGACTTTCAGGCTAAGCTTAATAGGGCGGAACTGAAAATATGAGGAGAAGTTCCCGCCCAGACCCAGTTGTGTGAACATCTGTCACTTCCGGGTAACCCTGGGCAACCAAATCAAGCGAAATGCATAGCAGGTGCGTACGAGGACGTGACGATAAGGAGTATCATCTGAACCGAGCTAAAAGCTATACTTACCTCGTAAGCCCTGCAAGTCCAGAACAGAACGACCCAGCGTTTTTAATTAACTTAAATAAAGATTGTTTTAATTTTACTTCTTCCCTCTCGTGTGCTTGGTCATTGGGGTATCTTTGGGGACCTCCTCGAGGTGGAACTTAGGGAGGGGCGTGACTCACGACGTTAGTGGTCCGCTCCGACCGGTGACATGCACCCTGAATGTCAGTCAGTAATAAATGCTGTAATGCAGGCAGTGATGGACGAATTACACAAATAGTGTACTTGAGTAAAAGTAAAGATACCCAGGGTAAAATATTACTCAAGTAAAAGTAAAAGTACTTGCTTAAAATTTTTACTTGAGTAAAAGAACAAAAGTATCTGCCTCAAAATGTACTTAAGTACAAAAGTACTGTGATTTATTATGGCCGTATCATTTTTGTCACAAAACTCAAATTATGTGAAATAACTCTCTTGGCTAACCAATCAATTAATAAAAGGACATTAATAAATCAGACACTGATGTCTATTAAAATTATCATAAACCTAAAACCTTAAAAACAAAAAATTTCCTTTAGCATCAAATGAAATAACAGGATTTGAGAGCAGTAAGTCTCATTTCAAGATTTATTTGTTAAATAATTTAACAGTTTAAGTGTAATAAAAACTTGACTTAAGCACAGGTTCACAATAGTTTTCAAAACATTAAATACACGTTATCTAGAAATCACACTCCCTTTCTTTGACAAATAAAACAAGCCTTATAGAATATAATTTCAGAAATGTTTCATGTGCTTTAGCATGTCATATGTATATTGTAATACATAATTAAATGTATTTATATATTTTGGAAGCAAAACTTTTGAAAATATTAATAACAATCTCAGTTAATAGGGAGCACTCCAATCCACCTGCCTGTTTAAGCATCATACACTGCATGGCTAGTCAAAATGTCATTTATATTTTACAACAGTGTTGATAGTGATTAATTGTCATTTCAAAATAACAGAACACTGACCTTAAATACAATGAACTTAAGTGAAACAGCTGACTATACGGCTAAAAATAGCTTCAGCCTGCATAGCTTAAAGTTCATTCATGATAACGTCGTATATATTTTAGCAACACAATTAACAGTTTTCTGCAAGCTACTGTTAAGATTGCTCATTTAAAAATATAACCAGAATAAAAATGGCTTACCTCTACGCGTTTCCTTAGATTTGAAAGAGTATTCTTTTAAAACGAAATAGCATAGTTTCAAGGCAGGCAGAGAAGACACGAAGGACTCGTTCTTTTATTCAAGGACTTAAAAAAACTCGCGTAAATAAGGCCATTGTTGTTGTGACGGTCAGTTATCTCCTCTGTTGTTTTTGAATGCAGTTTCATTCTCCAAACGATGCATTGGCTGGCTGCTGCACTCGCGTGACTCGCGCGGCAACCAAAACAAGTTCAAAACGAAGCGCATGCTGTACCCTGATTGGTGGTTTGACGCATCACGTGTGCATCTCAGTTTTTTTTTGTGCAGCTTTAGTTTGCCCAGTTACGTTTTTTATCCACTGATAAATTAAAAGGAATGACCGATTTTTTAAAATGTAGTGGAGTTAAAAGTAAGATATTTGACTTTAAAATGTAGTAAAGTAAAAGTAAAAGTCTCCCAAAATAAAAGTACTTGAGTAAAGTACAGATACGCGAAAAAACTACTTAAGTACAGTAACCAATTACATTTACTTCGTTACTGTCCACCACTGAATGCAGGGCTCTCAAACTCAAACAGGCTTGAGGCCATTTCTGAGATCGACATCTTATAGGAGTGACGAAGAGCTATTTTACCATTAAAAAGTACAATTATTCATTTTACATTTATAAACTATTAAGCATTTTTTGCCACCGGGTTGTGTTTGTGTTTTGATATATTATGGATTTATTCAGTCATAGTATTGACTTTCATAGTTCCATCTGTGTTAGTCTATAGTTTTGATCAATTTTCTATTATAGTAATATGTGGAGAAAATATAAGTCAACGTGAAATAATTGTAGTATTTTATGTTACATACTGTAAGAAAAATAAAAATTACTGATCTACGACTACTTGTAATTGCTTAGCAAGCTAGATAGTGATATATTTCAGTGATTCTTGGGAATTTGGATAAAAAAGGTTTAAATTTTGAAAAAGAAAAGTTAGTTAAATTACAAAATCTGAAGGTATATCATTATAGACCAGGGTCTTGGCTGTTCAGCAATTTACTGGTGCATCCTCCCCTGTTTGTATGTTTTGTTTTTCATAAAATAGGCTTTTTTCAGTTATTACTCATACAACATTTACTTTAAGCCTAAATATAAAAAGTAATGTTTTTTTTATTAAAAATTTAAGAAACATATTTTTGTATTAAGAGAGACTATCACTTTAATAACTCAACAGCACTGAAGAAACATATTGTAAGCATATAGAGGTGTTAGTGAGACCAGCAGGGGGTGCTCACCCTGTGGTCTGTTAAATATCATGTGTGGGTCCTAACACCTCAGTAAAGTGACGGGAACACTATACTGTCAAAAAGCACCGTCTTTCAGATAAGATGTTAAACCGAGGTCCTGACTCTCTGTGGTCGTTAAAAATCCCAGGATGTCATTAGAAAAGAGTAGGGGTGTGCCCCGGCACCCTGCCCAAACTTGCCCATTGGCCTACTAATCATCCCTCATACTAATTGTCTAAATCACTCTGTCTCCTCTCCACTAATAAGCTGGTGTGTGGTGGGCGTTCTGGCGCAATATGGCTGCCGTCGCATCATCCAGGTGGATGCTGCACATTGGTGGCGATTGAGGAGATTCCCCCGTTCATATGTAAAGCACTTTGAGTACTGCAGAAAAGCGCTATATAAATGTAATGAATTATTATTATTATTATATTCATTTAAAACAAATACAACTCCGTCTGACGGTGGTGACAGTGGCCTCATTAAACGTACAATTCCAAAATGTATACCACTCAAGTCAATGGCTTCTTGCTTAAACTTTATGTAAATATTTGGTCCAAAAATAACAATCCTGAGCACTGTGATGAAAAAATATCAAATCATAACTTCCTAAAATACATAAAACCTGACAGAAAAGACAGAAACCTGACGGTGGTGACATCTGACGGTGGTGACAAAAACCTAATATAGATTAAAAAAAATAGATGAGTTGTTCACATTAGCCATCTTGTTTCCCCTCTGTTGCTAGCTACTTCAGACCTTTTCTTAAAAATGATACATTTATTTTATAATCTAATCTAATATTTTTTATACAAAGATGACGGTGTTGACATGTTATGGTTGTCACAGTAGCAGTGTCCAAAAATATGAAGAAGTTTAAGAGAAAATATCAAACATACAGGAGCTTGAGTGATCTTGAAGCATGCAGAAGAGCTGAAGGTTTGAAAATGGGGTCCTCAGGAATGCAGTTGACCCTTTAGTTGTCTGATTTTATTGCTTTCTTAAAAATATCTGACGGTGGTGACGAATATGTGGGACACATTTTGAGCAATCACAAAATAATAGTAAATATTGTTCAAACTCACTGTTTGTAGTTTTAATACATATTATGATGTACTCTTTCATGTGGTAAATATATTATTTAATTCAATTATTACTTTTGGCTTTTTTAATCAAGTTGAAATGATTATCTCTTAACCGAGGACAGCTGATTTTGTAGGCAATGGTCCAGCATATAATCATTAAATTAATAAAAAAATTAAACTAAACCTATAAAAGAATCTTACATATGTGCAAATGACCCCCTGATTATAACATTGATTTTTTTTTCTTCATGAAAATGTTATTAATCTCCAACAGAATTAGCACTTTTCTTAGTGGGACATGTTTTTGCCAAAGTTTCAAGAATCAGTGATTTGATTCTAGACATTTAATTATATTATACATATAACTCATAACCAGATGACACAGCAGCATACAAACTTGTATCTTTTCTCCTCATCTTTACCCTTTTCTAACCTTGGCACTTTATGGCTTAATGGGGCCCTTTACCCATTTGTATTAAGCTTTGTGTAGTTAGAACTCCAGTCATGTTTTTGAATGGTCGTGCATCATTTCCTCAGTTGCCGCTGAGACAGGAGAAATACAGATTTCAGTGTTGCACTTCCTTCTTTCAATGATGTAAAAATCATCATTTTGCATCATTGAAAGAAGGAAGTCCAATATCTTTGTTGAGGGAGTGAGACTACAAACACCCCTTTTCTCAGTCAATTAGGCACCAAATTCAAATATGACTACAAATATGACACACTTTCAATAAAGATTAATGTTTCTACAGGTGAAATGCTCCTTTAAGCTTATTTTTTCTCACCAGTAATTTAGTTTCTGTTTATTACATCTCCTGTTCTCCTTCTCTATATGGTGTCGTCATTGGAAGCTGTGACTTGACGCAAACTGACCCCACACCTCCTTCTCATACTTCTGAGTGACTGACAGCTCTTCTCTGAGCAAACACTATGCAATTAATTGATTGCATAGTGGTGACAATGATATGATTTGATGCAAGGTACAGATGAGCGAATTTAAATCCGCATTCCATTTGCTTGTCATCTCGGAGATTTGGGCTCATGTTTGCTTAACTACAAGACGCCACACGTTAAAGAGGGAAGTTGCGCCTTGACCCGCGTTTAACATGCGTTTTTACACGTGACATGTAAAAGGCCACAGGACGCCTTTATGTATCGGAATATCGGAAATGTGTTTAGAAACCATCGCACCCTTATCGAAAAATATTATACTGCGAAATATATTGATATTGAATTATTGTCCAGTCCTACTCTATCATTTACATAACAAGCAAATAAGTCTATAAAACAGCTTGTTGTTTTAAACATTGTGTGAACATTAAAACATGACATTGACATAACGTTTGAAAATGGTAGAATCTAACATTCATCTAAAGTTCAGACAACCCAGAAACATTATTAGAACATCAAGAAAACTGAACACTTTTTATGTTGGCAGAACGTTTTTGGGAACTTTCAGGGAACGTTCTAAGAACTTTTCTCTGTTAGCTGAGAGTCAAACAATATCTTGTCCATTATGAACACAAACACTTGAGGAAATAAGATCATGTATTCAGTGTGAGTCATGAACTCAATACAGATTTATGAAGAAATGTTCATGTGGTTTAGGACATCTAACACTAATAGTCAGCTGTGTGATGGATTTATTTGACATTTAAACACACAGTGTCTCAGTTACTGAGGGATTGAAAGAGGAACATTACATGAAGAGATGGAGGTTAGAGATTTGTGTTTGTAGTTTTGTATAATTCACATAAAGTCTCTGTTCTTAACAGGTTGTATGGTTGTGATATCACAGATAAGGGTTGTGTTGCTCTGACTTCAGCTCTGAGATCAAACCCATCACACCTGAGAGAACTGGATATGTATGATAATAAACTCACAGATTCAGGAGTGAAGCTGATCTCTGATGTACTGAAGAATCCTGACTGTAAACTGGAGAAACTGAAGTAAGATTGTGATCTGATGTTCAGACAGAAATCACATATAGATTATAGTGAGACTATATAGAGATCATAACATCTGTAATGGATTTATAGACACTAGTCAACATTGAAAGTAAATCATAAAAGTTAATCTTAGGGTGTTTTCAGACCTGTAGATCGATTGCTTTGTTTTGAAATCGGGGGTTAAATGGCTACAATGTTGGTTCAATTCGCATACATAAGGCAATATTTCCAAATGAAGCAAACTTTCCTGTAATTGCTCAGAGTGCATCTGTTTATTTTCTGTGATTCTGCTTAAATTGTCTGTCAGGATTAGAGCCCGAAGCCATTTGTTTTGAGAATAATGGCTGGCCGATGAAGTTATTGGCTGGTTAGCTGGCTCAGCCAAAACCTAAATGACTGCTGCAGCCAAACTTTTCATAGCTGCAAATTGCTAAAGCTGCCACTACATGTCTACATGATGTATATGCTATACTGATTAACTAGATCTCAATCTTTCCAGGTAATGAGAAAATGAGACTGAGAAAAACTGTAATATAAACACACACTGTTATCAGTATTTTTTTGGACAAAGTTTTGCACATTTTACTTCAATGTACACTGAATCATGCGTTGTGAATTACTAAATAAAATTAAATCTGCTTAGCACCCGGTTCTACAGTGCAGTCATTATTGTCGTTTCCAGATTATTTATCTTACCAGCGAGTGCAGCAGCATCACATCTTGTGTCTGCTGTTTCATTGCAATCTGAAGCAATTTTTGCAAGCGTTTTTCTAATAGCATTGTAGTTGACAATTTGACAAGTCCAACCCCAAGTCTTGCACCATTTTTAATACACACTCAGCAAGGCTTGCACCTGTGTGGCTATGGATGGGCTCAAATCAAAGGAATCTTTTTAACTTCTCTTCCCTCAGCATTAACAAATCTAAAAATAAATGTCAACTGATCAACATGGGAGAGGTCTGGTGGTGAATCTACAATTATGGGAAAATATTTGGCCTCAATATTTGTTTTGCTCTGTTTATTAAAGCAAGCATGTTACGTCAGTGATCTGCACTCTTTTCGTGGTCGGATATCCTCTCAAGATGTTTCCAGTCACAGAAGCCTGTAATAAATGCATGATTTTGTGAGGAGAAAAGTTTGCATGAATAGCAATAAACCAATCCAGTTGACGGGGAGTACAGTAGCCATTCCTTAGGAACAATTTAGTTGTTTTGGAGACGAGACTGTAATAATTAATTTATAAGAGAACGTGTTCTTCCCTCATTCCACAATCTCGTACAGATGCTGGATATTTGGCAGCCTGATTCTGATAGACTGCAGCTCCACGTTGTTTACTCTTCCCTCAGTTTTTCTGTGATGAACCCCCACAAGACCAGATCACCAGGAACAGCAAACCATCGATTGTCTGTTTCATCATCCATCTCAGTCTGGGTGTAGGAGTTTAAGTCTAGCTGTTGGTCGATTGTTTCTGGATGCTTTGACTCATCAGGTGCACTTCTGTTTATTTGATCAGTGGTGTCTACGTCGCTGATTGATTGCTTAACAGAGCATGAATTTGCCTCATTGTTAGTGCTGCTAACAGTCTGCTTGGCACCAGCGCGAAAAAAACTGCATATTGTGTAAAGTGGCTTAATGTACTTTTTTTGGCTATGCCACTTAGCTGCTGCCGATCATTGTCCAAAAAGCTGTTGTGCATGTCACGCTTACTTAGTAGATGCACAAATTACATCTTAAAGAGCAAACACTTTTGTAATTTTATAAAATATTTTTTTGCTGGTTTCAGTTGGTGCCCCTCAGCACTCGCCCAGTTTGCCCATATGGTTAATCTGCTCCTGAAAATAAGTTGCTGGGACACAAAAGAAAGTCTGCTGTCCATAACATCTCAGCGGGAACAAACGTGCACATGCAGAACTGTGATCTTTCAGGCTTTGATGGTCACATACGCTAATAATTAAGTCAAAATGTTCATTGGCATATATAAATGTATATAAAAAGGTTTTGTGTAAAGTGAAAAGTTTAGGAAAAAAGTGTTTTAGGACATATGAATCCATTACTATAGGCTTATAAGTATAAGTGACAGCTGTAACTTATATGTTAATCACAAAACATTCTGCTACTTAATGTTATATTTATTTGTCTGTTTTTTCATTTGTTTCTCTGTTCTTATTTTATCACTTACTGTTTACTTGATTATTTAATTACTTGAGAACTTTTTACTATTCATTAATATTAGGCAGCATTTATGTTATCTTAGTGGTCACTTCTGATTGAAGGCAATCCTTTATTCTGCTGATTTAACTCCTTTGGAATTGAATACAAGTGTAGTTCGGGGTTCCTCTAACGACTGTTGTTACTGGCAACCAGGGGCGCCGAAAGGGGGGGGGGGTTTGGGATGATTCTAAGGGCCCATGAAATTTTTGGGGCCTCAGCCAAGGACTGTGCCGCACACACAATCCCCTTAAGCTGAGCCCTCTTAGCTCTGCCCCGTCTTTACTCTGCGTTTTAGCACCTTCTTTAATCCACGGTCTCACAATGTGCGTGAACTTCAGAAGAGAACAAGGTGTGTGTATTTGATGCTAATTTCTATGATATCTGCATATGTGCACTTCCTTACTATAAATGCAGTTTACACAATGTGACACTGGTGCAATACAATGCAGTTTTCTTTCCACTGTAAAGTCTTCGCTCTGTTCACCTCAGTTTAAAAAAACACAAAGTGATTTACGTTCCCTGTTTTATGTTATGATTCTAACGTGAAGTCAGCCCTTATAAGCTGTTTTAATTAACGTAGCACGTATAACCTAATTAACATAAACTAGAAATGCGATCGGTTACACACTCCAATGTTTTGTAACGCAATATGCCAAGTAAGTATTTTTAGGCAGTTGAGAATCAAGTTGATTGTGATAAAACAGCAACAAAGGCTAAACTAGTCCAGTTATGTATATTAAAGCTTCTCAACTTGCAACAGCTTTAAGAAATCAATCTGTTGTAATCTGTTATAGTTGTTGTAGTTTGTTAGAGAGATGGAGAAGTTTATCTACAGTTGTCCTTCATTTCATTTTAGAGTCCTGCTGATTAATAAACAGTCTGAAGAATCATTTACGTTAAGAGTATAGCTGTTCCCTTTGAGTCGGTCACTACGACGTCACGTCATGACCGACGAATTGGGAACTCGCTTAGAGAGACCAATCTGCTTCGTATACTACTAATACTCCCGTATATTCGGAGATCAGCGTCCTTTTCAGGATTGCTTTTCGTCCGTGCGATCTTGAATGCGAGAGGTATAAGGGTTCCAGTGACGGTCACGAGCGCTGTCTTCGTGCTTTGGCATCAAGCACTCCGAGGCTGCGTTCGTGGAGAGTTTTTGTTCTCTCTGTGAGAGCATAACCCTCTTGGATTGCGGAGACGACTGACGTTTCTACGGGAATGCTGTCCGCGCCTTTGCAGTGCTGACGCCGCCATGGTGCGGCTGTCAAGCGCTCGCAGGAAGCTCTTCGCATCACTGCGCTGATTAGGACGGAGGATGCGTCCTCCACCTACCGGCCTCTCATCCTCAGCCGGTTGAGGCTCCGGTGGAGACTGCAGAGTCGTGTTCTACGATTTCTGCCGAATCCATTGGACCTCCTTCTGGTCCCGTTCACTTCTGCAGCATCAGAGGGGTGTCCATTTTTTCCTCCGAGGCGGAGTCATTCCGGAGATGGCGGCCGTGCCCGCTCGAGCGGCGGAAACGGTAGAGTTGGAGAGGTTAACCCCTCTCCGCCCGAACCGTACCGCCCACGTGATTGGTATTTCGGAGCTGCTCGGGCCTCTCGGTCCTCTCCTCCTGTGCCTTTCTTTCCCGACGGCACGAAGAGCTGACGTGATTTGCGGCCGTCTCGGCCGTTCAGCTTTCACCCCTCACCTCCCTCACCAACGGAGCCGCTAAGGGCGAGGACCCCTTCAGTGGAGCGGGGGGTTGCGAACATATATTCTTACAAAAATTGATAGATTTGTATTATTAGGGATGTGCAGATGAGGATTTTTTCACATTTTAAACGTATTAAACACAGCGCATATTTTAAATGAAAATATATTTGGCAAAGAAGTTTAAAAGTTGGCTATTTAATCTTTAACATTAGATTATTTAATATTTCCATTTATTAATAAAATAAATTTTTAAAATGTTTGTTCATTATTACTCTTAACGAAAAACTCAACTCATATTTCTGCGTTAAAACACAAATAAATGAAAGATTTAATTGACATAATTTTCATTACTACGAATGCTTATTTGTTCATTTTTTTTTTAATTAAAACAGAACAACAATAAAAATGTAAAATGGCTCGCTTATATTAAACCAAACGTTTAACAAAAACGAATAGACGGAAAACATTTTACCCGCCCTATAACATAAATAAATCTAAGATCCTTAGATTTTTCAAAACAAATGATTGGTTTCCGTTTTTTTATCAATATAAAACTACACCTAAGTTAAGCGAAGAAATCAAACTTGAATCCTCTGTATTATCAAATCTTTCCGACTTTCACATTAACGTGAATTTTGTAAGTGAGGAAATTATTTACACCATATGAGTGCAGTATAATTTAACTAGTGATTGTGCTGTGCTTGTGTGATTATGCTTTTTGCGCTACAGAGAGCAAAATACTTCAGTCAACCGTTCATGCATTAAGAGGCACCGAAATGAGGCACCGAAATCTGTGTTCTGATTCGGTCCGGTAGGTACCGGCCATATAGGCTTCGATGCCATAATGGCACCGCGTTTCGGTACCCAACGCGTTTCGGTAACCCAACGCGTTTCGGTTAACCCCTCTCCGCCCGAACCGTACCGCCCACGTGATTGGTATTTCGGAGCTGCTCGGGCCTCTCGGTCCTCTCCTCCTGTGCCTTTCTTTCCCGACGGCACGAAGAGCTGACGTGATTTGCGGCCGTCTCGGCCGTTCAGCTTTCACCCCTCACCTCCCTCACCAACGGAGCCGCTAAGGGCGAGGACCCCTTCAGTGGAGCGGGGGGTTGCGATGCAGCTGCGTTCCTGGAGGGACCACCCAACCCTTCCCTCCCGTGTTTGTAGACAGTTGTCCGGGTATGGGCGCTGCCCATCAGGCATGCGGAGAGGCGGCTTCAGCCCTGCACGCAATAACGTTACTGCAGGTTCAAAGGATTTAAGAGGGAGGCCGCGACCTTCAGTCGTGCGATGTCCACCACAGTGGTTCAGGATCGCCACCTTTGGCTGTGTCTGGCTGACATGACGGACGCAGGCGAGAACAACTTCTTGAATGCTCCTGTCTCACAGACCGGCCCCTTCGGCGAGACCGTGGAGTCGGACAGCTCCACTGCGCAGACTGAGGCGATCTCCTAGGTCATTAGGGATGGGTATTGTTTGGGTTTTTTCGATACCGGTGCCAAATCGATACTTTTAAAACGGTTCCGGTGCCTAAATGGTGCCTAAAGCGGTACTTTGAAAAAAAGAGTCACAGAAAGATGGTAGATGAAAGTACAGCATAAAACACAATGAAAATTCTTCTCTGTTTGTCATTTGTTTATTAATGATTTGCCTAAAGCACCATCATCTTTTAAGACCTGCATTCTTGATTTCTTTATGAAATTTTTGATTTGTGAATTAAATAAAATCTTCTCAACACTCCACTTTGAGCTCAGAAAAATGTTCTATGATTGGTTGTTAATAATCTGTCTAATGATTGGTTAAAGCCTACGCGGCTGCCGCTCACAAAAAGATAAAGGGCGAGTTCTAATCGAAAGTGATCCTTCCTGTGTCCTATTCCCTTCGAAGATCAGATCTCTTGAACTCTAGAGAAAGTTGCGCAATTGTGTCTCATAGTGTGGCTAATTAAACACACTTGGCAAATAGAGCAATAAAATACTGCGTCTTTTTCTCTTTATTTGGATCGACAGTTCATGTGAAATCCTGAAGTGCCCTTCAATGGCCCAAAACGGCATTTGGAATTCACCCAAAATATTTTCTTATCGGCTTGCAAAACCATTCACGTTTTGACGCTTTCTGCTTGTCTCCGATGAACTTGACACTCGTGACTGCCGCGGCCCATCTCAGGCCAATATCAGCCGAAGTACTAATAAAAACATTAGTGAGGTAATACGTTTTAGCAAATTCTCTGAAGGAATGTTACCATATAAAATATAAAATAAGCTGCCGTCAGATCAATTGCGGCATTCACGCGCTCCTCTGAGGATCTCATTTTACAAATTGTTCTTTTAAGTCAGAATATAAAAATAACCTGGACATATATTCTTACAAAAATTGTTAGATTTGTATTATTAGGGATGTGCAGATGAGGATTTTTTCACATTTTAAACGTATTAAACACAGCGCATATTTTAAATGAAAATATATTTGGCAAAGAAGTTTAAAAGTTGGCTATTTAATCTTTAACATTAGATTATTTAATATTTCCATTTATTAATAAAATAAATTTTTAAAATGTTTGTTCATTATTACTCTTAACGAAAAACTCAACTCATATTTCTGCGTTAAAACACAAATAAATGAAAGATTTAATTGACATAATTTTCATTACTACGAATGCTTATTTGTTCATTTTTTTTTTAATTAAAACAGAACAACAATAAAAATGTAAAATGGCTCGCTTATATTAAACCAAACGTTTAACAAAAACGAATAGACGGAAAACATTTTACCCGCCCTATAACATAAATAAATCTAAGATCCTTAGATTTTTCAAAACAAATGATTGGTTTCCGTTTTTTTATCAATATAAAACTACACCTAAGTTAAGCGAAGAAATCAAACTTGAATCCTCTGTATTATCAAATCTTTCCGACTTTCACATTAACGTGAATTTTGTAAGTGAGGAAATTATTTACACCATATGAGTGCAGTATAATTTAACTAGTGATTGTGCTGTGCTTGTGTGATTATGCTTTTTGCGCTACAGAGAGCAAAATACTTCAGTCAACCGTTCATGCATTAAGAGGCACCGAAATGAGGCACCGAAATCTGTGTTCTGATTCGGTCCGGTAGGTACCGGCCATATAGGCTTCGATGCCATAATGGCACCGCGTTTCGGTACCCAACCCTATAGGTCATGCCCCGGCAAAGGAGAGCTGCCCTTGGTCCACCACGCCGGCTCCTCAGTCTGCCTTTCGCCGTCGGCGTCCTGCGGCGGCCACCTCCGTTCCCCTCCTCGGACCCCATCTCGGCAGCGCGGGGGAACCGGTCCTCAGCAGCTCGCCCCGCCCGCTTAGCCGCTTCCCGTGAAATCGGGAGTTTAAGTGGCCAGTAACGGGCGACCCGGATTGGCAGAGGATCACTCTTCAGGAGACGGTGATTCGCTCCTTCCCCCGATAGAGGGTCGGGTGGAAAATTCTTGGTTTGCATGTGTTCCACCGGCTGTTTAGCCGGTACCCACGTAACCACACATTAGAGTGCATTCCTCTTCCCTCTCCAGGTCTCCGGAGGATCGAGAGAGCCGTGAGCGGGCACACACCAGCTCACCCTACCTTTCCTCTAACGCCAGCGGGTGTTCTGAGGAGTCCGAGCCCTCCACTGCGGAGACCGGACCACCAGCACCCCCTTCGGAGTCTGTGTCTCCGCTGAGGAGACCAGACGACCGTCACCCTCACCGGGCTCAGGTCAGTGTCACACACACACATACTGTAGATGCTTATGCTGTCACAGCAGACACACCGGCAGTCCCACCTGTCTCGCTTCGCTGCCCCACCGCGGGTACTTCGGTAGTGTCGTTAATTCTCCTCGCACGGTGCCTGGGTGCTTGGCTTCAGTTCCCAGCCCGTTTCGTTGAGTTTTACGCACGATCCGCCTCGGTTACGAAATACAATTACCGGCACACCCCCACTCGGGCTTTCGTTTCACTATAGTGAAAGTGTCCGATGCACATGTACTGCGTGCATAAGTCGATGTCCTGCTGGCGAAGGATGTATCTCTCTTACACCGGCATACACCGTGTAATCATTACACCTGCGTGTCATTTCAATTTTACCCCGTAGTAGACCCAGCATTTCTGATAGCAAGATATGCCTCTGAGGGGTCTCCTGGCATTCTGTAGCATGCGATGCCCTAAGCACGGGATGATCAGCCACGTATGAAGGGCTTGCAGTCTCAGGGGTGTGCATAGCACCCCAACTGCCGCGAGCGGTGCGCTGTATATCTGGGACTTGTACGCTCCGCTATGGAGATGCGAGGGAAGGATGTATCAGTCGACACCGATAACATTGCGACTGTTGCGTTATTTACCGTTAAGGCGGTTTTGCGCTCTCGTCACCTGTCGCATCTCGCTCGTCATCTCCTCCTTTGGAGTCAGAAGCATCTGAGGTCCCTTCTTGTCATTTACATCCCGGGTTCACTCAATACTCAATACAGCGGCACACGCGCTTCCCGAGCTGCGCCCCCCTGCGAATGGCGACTCCACCCCCAGACGGTCCAGCTAATTTGGAAGAAGTTCGGTCGTGCGTAGATAGATCTGTTTGCGTCACCGGACAATACCCACTGTCGCCTGTTTTATTCACTAACCGAGGGCAGCCTCGGTGTGGATGCGTTGGCACACAGCTGGCCGCGGGGGACACGCAAATACGCATTCACTCCAGTGAGCTTAATCGCACAGACTTTGTGCAAAGTCAGGCAGGACAAGGAGAGCCTTTTATTAATCGTCCGTACTGGAATTGGTTTTCATAGTTAATGCTCCTCGCGACAGCCCTCCCTGGCGGATTCCCCTGAGAAAGGACTTTCTTTCTCAAGGAAGGGGCACATTTGGCACTCGCGCCCCGACCTGTGGAATTTCCATGTATGGTCGTTGAGCACGCGCAAGGTTTAGGTGATTTATCGCAAGCGGTATCTAACACCATCGACGCGGTTCGAGCACCGTCCACAAGACGGGCTTACGCGCTTAATGAAACCTTTTTCGTCACCTGGTGTTCTTCGCAACGCGAGGACCCCAGAGAATGCCCATTAACATTGTGCTTTTATATCTTTAACATAGGTTAGATGGTAGGCTGTCCCTCCGCCATTAAAGTTGATATCGCCGCTATTTCTGCTCATCACTCACTTATCAACGGCAGATCAGCTGGCCAGCATGATTTAATTATTACATTTTAAGAGGCGCTCGCAGGCTAAACCCCTCACGCCCTCCCTCTTTCCTCCTGAGACCTGTCCATGGTGCTGAAGCCTTCAGGTCTCCTATTTTAGCCTTTGCAGTCTGCGAGTCTGAAGTTTTTTATCAATGAAAACTCTGACCCTGCTAGCATTGGCCTCCGTGAGGCGGGTAAGGGATTTACATGCATTCTCTGACAATTCGTGCCTTTAGTTTGGTCCTGCTGTCTCACTGAGACCCAGACCAGGCTACGTGCCCAAAGTTCCCACCACTCCTTTCAGAGATCAGGTGGTGAGCTTGCAAGCGCTGCCCCCGGAGGACGCAGACCCAACCATGGCTTTGTTGTGCCCCGTACGCGCACTGCGACTCTACGTGGTTTGCACACAAAGCCCCAGGACCTCAGACCAGCTCTTTGTTTGTTATGGGGGCCAGCAGAAAGGGAAAGCTGTCACTAAGCAGAGGATGTCTCATTGGATAGTTGATACTATCGCCCTGGCTACATCTTCAGGGTATTCCTTGCCCCTTTAATTTGAGAGTGCACTCCACACGGAGTGTTGCCTCATCTTGGGCTCTCACTCGTGGTTCCTCGCTAACAGACATCTGTAGAGCTGCTGGTTGGGCGACACCTAATACGTTCATTAGATTTTCCAGTGTTCGTATCGAGCCTGTATCCTCTCGTGTTCTTTTCTCACCAGGGAGGGCATGGAGAGCAGACTCGCAGGTCGGCTTGCAGCCTCCGACTGAGGCTCCAAATTGAGTTTTCAGTATGGAAGGCCATCAGAGCAAAAATGCGTAATGGTTTAAATTGCTCTTCCTCCGCTGCCTTGGCAGCCTTTGTTGCGGAGCATTGGCTGTCAGCCTTTCACTAGCTGTATTCTTATGAACCTACGTGTTTGGCTTAGGCTCCACATTGTGTCCCATCGGGTTCCTTTGTGAGTATTATTCCGTGGGGTTAATCCTACCAGCCCACGTTTCCCTCAGCAGAGCACTGCTTTGCTTACACAGCCACGGCTGTCTTATTCCTCAACTACGGTTGACTTTCGCCCACCTATAGCCCTTAACAGGGTGGTGGCTTCCGCAGCGTTCCTATACCACTCAGATAGGGCGCTTCCCAGTTGCTGGCACTACTGTGGGGTTTAAGGAACATCTAGTGCCCGGCCTTCTGCCTTAAAACCTAATTCTCCTTCTACTTAAGCCGAACCAGAGGGCTTTACACAGACACTGGAAAAGGTCAGCCCTCAGTGGCGTTTTGGTAGGGATTCCCAATTCGTCGGTCACGACGTGACGTCGTAGTGACCGACTGAAAGGGAACGTCTCGGTTACGGATGTAACCCTCGTTCCCTGAAGGAGGGAACGGAGACGTCACGTCCCGTCGCCACAGGGCTGCTCCCTGCTGTTTATCGACCGGTCACATTCTCCCGGCTTTCTCAGCGAAAAGAAGCTAATTTCCCTATTTGCACCTGCTGCTTATAAAGGCACCTGGCGGGGCGGCGCCAGCATTATGCAAATATCTCAATGCCAAGTTCATTGGCGTTTTAATAGTATACGAAGCAGTTGGGTCTCTCTAAGCGAGTTCCCAATTCGTCGGTCACGACGTGACGTCTCCGTTCCCTCCTTCAGGGAACGAGGGTTACATCCGTAACCGAGACGTTTTCTTGAGTTTTTTTTTTATTGTATAGTGCAAACACAGAAAGTGACTCTATTTACATGTGGTAAATAACAATAAATAGAACATAATGGAAAACAGAAAAACAGATAAGACGAACAAATAATAAATACAGCCATTGCCCATACATATCATATTGTAAGTTTATGTGTGTGTAAAGAATGAGGGGATATTTAGAGTAATGCATACACGTTTAACTAGTGATGCACCGATGTGAAAATTTTGGCCGATGCCGATAACCGATATGACTCTTGTCTGTTATGGCCGATACCGATATTTGCCGATACCGATATCTCTGTATAGAAAACACATTTGTATGATAATCAAATAAAGAGCTATTTTCCAAAACACATTTTTTTTTTAGTTTTGTAATTTATTTCCAGATATTACTGATTGGGTACCTTTACCCATGTGCAAAATGTCATCAATTTTCAGAAAAACAATAATAATTATATTTATACATTTATATATATATATATATATATATTTTTATAAAGGATACACATGTGTCCTGAATTAACACTATGAATAAGCCAACCTTGAGTATTGTCAATAAACATCTAACTCACTTAAGACCAAGTCACTGTATTCTGTGAACATTGTACAACAGTACAAAACTTTAAAGTACAGTAGTAGGCCTTAAATGGCCAACGCCAAAAGTTATGGAGCTAAGGTAAAATGTGAAAATGGAGCCATAACAAACTGGGCTGAACAGACACTGGCTTTTACAGTCTTCTGAACTGTGAGTACTGTAACTGCAAAGTACTTTAGGGTTAGACCTAACCCTTGGCCTTCCCAGTCTTTGGAAGCAGACGAATGTTGTGCTTAACAAACAGGAGCATTTCTGCTCTCTCTGTACCGATCCTATTTCTCTTTTCACTGACAACATTTGAAGCAGCGGAGAAGAGACGTTCACTGTCCACGCTAGTACATGGAGCTGACAGGTACTTGCGTGCCACTGTGGCGAGGGCAGGGAAGTGGGTCATGTTGCTTTGCCAGTACTGCAGCGGGCTCGCATTTCTGGGGAGGGTGGGCTCACTCAGGTAACCATGCACCTAAAAAAATATAGAAAAGTGCATAAATATACATCTCTGGCAAATCATCTGGAAATTATTATTCAACATTGATTGAAATAGTATAGTAAACTAGCCTACCTGCACACTCGTTGAACTCGTTGCCTGTTCATCCTGCTCCTTTTCCTCCAGAATTTCATCAAACATGTCCAGAAACTAATGCCCTTCACGTTGCGTACACATCCTCTTTTCTTGTGGTTCACCTTCTTCTCTGTCTGGTGTAGGCCCATCTGTGGCACTGGTGCTGGTCGTCACTGACGCTGTCATCTTGTCCACTTCCTTCTCTAGCTTGTTTTTTGCCACCTGCTTGAGGTCTGCGTCAAAGTAGCGATCTTTGTATCTGGGGTCAAGGATTGTTGCCAAGTAGTATAGTTGCTCGGAGAAAGTGGTTTCGAATCTCTTGTTCACGGCTTCAAGCAGTGCAGACTTGGTCGTTTTAACCCCACTGTCCGTTTCGGCTGTTTTGTTCAGAAAACGCTTGAGTGCCACAACAGAGGGAATCACGTCAGCAGCTGTAGCTGTATGTGAGCTAATCTCTCTCGTCATCTCTTCAAAGGGTGCCAGGAGTGTGGTCATTTTCTCAATGAGACTCCACTGGTTTGCATTGAGAGATACAGGCAGTCCGTGGTCAGCCTCGTACATAACCAGTGCGCGCTTCTGTTCTAGGAGAGTTGTCATCATCAGGAATGTACTGTTCCAGCGCGTCGGGACATCCTGTTGTAGCATCTTGGTCTTCATTCCCATCTCTCTCTGGATGTCTCTCAGCCGAGAGGTACCAAGGGGGGAGCTTTTAAAATGTCCGACTATTTTTCTCGCTATAGCCAAAGAGTCAACAACGCTTCGCTGGCTTAGTACTGCATCGTGCACTGCTAACTGCCCCAGATGAGCCATACAGCCCAGGCTTTTAACACCACACTCCTCCATTGCCTTCACCATATTACGTGCGTTGTCTCGAAGCACAACATGCACATTTTCTTTCCGGATTTTCCATTCTGTAAACATGGCGTCAAATGCACTGGCTATGGCGGTACCTGGAATAAAAGGATAAAAAAGTTTAATCAAAGACACGTTAGCTAGCTGGCACATGATATAATGCATTTTCCCTCATCCAAGCTATGCCATTTCCACATTCTAAGCAGTCATATCTCTAGTTCAACAATTGTGTAGGCTGTTCTGTACCTAACCTCTGTCATTATATGAAACTTGAAATTTCCCAGATATTTATAAACACCCCTCAGCAATCTCTGATATATTAAAACATTTTCATAAGACTTTAAAATAATAAATAAATCTTTGCTGTCTTTGCTTTTTAGCTCAAAATACCCCACAAATGATTTATTTATATGCTTATTAGGGTTGTGCCGATAGACGATAGTATCGTGTATCGACGATCTTCAGACAGATCGCCAATGGCAGGCTTTCATGGCGATAGTCAAGACGATAGTTGGCGAATGGTTATTATTATTATTATTAGCATCATAGTTTTATATTAACACCAACAATGCATGCTTTTCCTCACATGAGGGTTTGTGGGCTTCACTTTACGCGGAGAGCTTGTAAAGAGAGAATTCCTTCTTGCACGTACCTGCACTTAATGCGCGCGTCTTGGTCTCCACTAAATCCAGCGCGCCGCGTCATGAGCAGCTGCGCTTCTCTCTGTCTCACGTGCACGCGCTCTCGCGTCTGTCCGCAGTCTAAACATAAACTAAAGTAGTAATCCTTATTTGTTCAGTTTAATGCGTTTCATGCGAGCTGATGCAAACTTTACTTTTGGTTTAAAATATGACCCGCTGCATATTAGCGCCTCTCTCACTCTCACGTACGTGCAGAGAGCTGCGCTCTGTCTGAAGTCAGATCACTAGGTATTAATGATATAGTTTATGATATGCATTTCAATGAGTTGTAGCAACACGTCCCTCGTGTTTAATATATGATTGTGTTTAAAATATGATCGCGTTCCGCTGGACCGATGCGTTTAAAAATGCACCTCATGAGAGCACAACTGCTTGACACGTGTAGTCTTCTGCAACAGCACTAAATAAATGCATTGAATAGTTTGTATGTGCGCGGACGTGTGTGTGCGTGCGCAGATGCATGTTTTTACAGTTATTAAGTAATCATGGTTAGGGTTTTAATGACGCGCTCGCATTAATGGCATCAGTTTTAAGAAGGTTGCGGTCATGACGGTGTTACGGTCTTGTTTTTTGTCCACCCATCAAGTGACTTGTTATAATGAGTAAAAATTAACAAATAAAAAAATGAGTAAACTACTGCCCCGCCCCCCGATAATATCGTGTATCGCCGATCTCACAGGCTGACGCTAGGACGATCTAAAAATAGGGCATATCGCCCAACACTAATGCTTATGTCACGAGTTATTTTTTGGACCCAACATTCAATAGGAAAATTAAACTGCAGTAGCCACCGTTCAACCTGAAGAGGGCAGCACTCAGACGTTTTTACACCATATATTGCAGTATTGAAACAATTTATATCCAAAATATAAAAACTTACTAAAATCAATGAACAGCACTAATAAAGCATAATTCTTACAGATCATTTACTAAAAAAAAGTTAAAAAAGAATAAAGTTGGGCTGCAGCTAACGTTACAGTGGATATTTTAATTTATAGCGGGCTTTTCATCCATTCAATGGTGAAACGACACTCTTCTTATCACTCGAATATATTTTACACCTCCACAAAGGCTGTTTTTACAACCTGATCTCACGTGAGATCGTGTTTTTTTTACTATGGTAACAATACATCAAAACTTTAGAGTAAAAGCAAGCTGCAGCCGATCGATACTGTATATAAGTAAGTTATACGTGCAGCCCGAAGGACGTTAGCTTAATTTCTACTATGCCTACATTTTAATTTAATGTGTATCTGTCCAAAAAAATATCCATGCCTACCTGTATGCGAGCCAGGGAATTCTTGGGCATGTAGCACAGCTCTCTTCATCTCGAAGTTGACATCAATCCACTGAGCCGTGAGGCTCAACATGCTTGTTTGGTTGAGGTCGGAACTCCAGATATCCGTTGTAAAACTGATGTCATTAACATCGCTGTCGAGTAACTTGTGCACGTGAGTGGCTACGACATCATGTAAGGCTGGCAGGGCGACATCCGCAAAGTAACGACGACTTGGCTTGTCATAGCGGGGCTCAGCGAGATCAAGCACCTCCCTAAATCCTTCGTCTTCCACTAACGAAAACGGTTGATCATCAACAGCGATCATCTTTGTTATCGCCATGGTCAATGCCTTTTGCTTCGGGTGGTCTTTGTGGAATTTTTTCGTCTTTTCCAGCGCTTGTTCTATTGGGCTACCGACCGGTGCAGCTACCGTTGCGTTAGCTTTTTTCCGCAGTTTGTTAGCATTTGCTGATTTCTCATATTCTTTGTAGGCTCCGGGATGTTTATTTTTTAAGTGGGTGATCAAATTGGTAGTGTTGAACGATTTGGCCCGAACTCCCCCTCGCATCACTTGGCCCTCACACTCATTGCATACAGCATAGCGAGGATCCTCTTCAGACACTTTGAAAAATAACCAGACAGACGACATCGTTGCTCCCTCATCAAAGGCAATTTACTTTTTTGCTGTCTTCAGCGTCTGCTTCAGCACACGTGCAAGGTATGCGCACGTGCAAAAACAAACATCCCCGCCCCCACACTCACATCTCCTACACAAGTCACGTCAAATACACACGAATGATTATCGGCCTGTTCACATCGGCTCTTTTTTGACATCGGACCGATGCCGATGTGTAAAAAAATGACCATATCGGCCGATATTAAATCGGCGGCCGATATATCGTGCATCACTACGTTTAACAGTAGGTAATCCAATTAATAGATACATTTAGATAGATTCATACGGTTAGAATAGAGGAAGAAAGAAAGAGAAAATATATATATATATATATATATATATATATATATATATATATATATATATATATACCAATAAATAAAAGGGGGGAGGTAGCACAAGCAGAGGGGTTGAAAGATGAGGAAACTACATAAACCACAAGCACCTAGCCTTGTGTGTTTTGAGGTATTGGGGACAGATGTGGCATCGGGCCCAAGGAGCAGCCCCTCATGGTCCCACAGGGTAGTTCCCAACTCAGGCCTACCCTGTTTTGTTTGAATAATGATAAATGAAAAATGAAAACCTCTAATGTGTGGTGCATTTAAAAAAATGGACATGCAGTGGAGATCCAGACCCGGGTAGTGGTCAGGTCAACACACACGTCACACTTACCCTATGTTATATTTGTAATATTAGGTTGATACTGAATTAATATGTCGATCAAGAAATCTACTGGTGTTTAGTGCATTAAAAACAGTGTGATGTGCAGTGCCGAACCAGGTCATAGTAAATGCCTTGCCTGCACACACGCCACACTTGCCCTATATTTTGGTTATGGTGTCGATGTTATATTTTTAAAGTGTTTTAATAATAGCAATAATGATAATAATAATATCAATGATGATAATAATAATAATAATAATAATAATAATAGTAATAATAATAATGATAAATATAGCTGCAAGCAGCAATGCCGGGGTCAAGCCAAAAAGGGCACCGAAGAAAGTAAAGTTTGTGACGTCCCAGTGAGTCACTGTGTTCTGTTTGAGTTACAGGTGATTGACAGATTGGATGACGTAGCAGCGCACCTGCACTAAATCAGCGCTCTTTAAAAGCGGTCCGTGTGAACTGATGAGGGAGTGAGACGAGACTTGTGCTTGCTGGAGTGGTTTGCCCGTCATGTGACTGCCGGTGTGTCTCGAGGGATATGGAGTTTGCGGGAGACCGCAGCCGCATTCGAGGAGTTCTCGTTATGATCCGCCTCACCGAGAACGGCTTTTGGACATTAATCTTCTGTTGGTTTTGTTGACTTTAATTGTTTACACTTGTATCACTTACACGCACCTGCTGACACGCTGACAATTCATCTACACTGACTACTATACATTTCATGTTTACGTTCTTTAGTTTAATAAATTGCTTTGCAAATTTAGCGGTTGTGTGGTGTCTCCCTGGTTTTGTTGGGTTCCTTGACAAAGAACCGTAACAAATGGGGGCTCGTTAACATATGCGTTCGTTTGATTTAAATTAAAATATAGTTTTGTGTAAATGTGAAAGGAACAAGCAAATCATTGTTTATTCGCATTATTTGGGAGATGCACGCTTGAGTTTATATTTAAAGATGTCCCGCGAGTTCGAAGGTAGTCGTCATTGAAGGTAAGTGTATTTTTATTACGTTACAGATAAAACATTGTTCATATTCCCCATTAGGTATTAGCAACGCTTTGCGTTGATTTGTTATTTTGCCTTTTTTATTTTTGTGTAGGCTTTTGGGTGAAGCACACCGCCGTGGTAACGAATTGGGCTATTTTGCTCAATTTCGAAACTGCCGGTATTTGGTGTTTAATGCCGCTTTACTCTTGAAAGCTGCACGAAGATTAGGCATAGAATAGTGTAGAGGGTGGTTAGGCAGTGTAGAAGGGGAAAGCGTGAACATATGTTTGATCTGTAGCTGTTGTTTTTAAATACACTTGCTTTTCAATTGAATAAATTAGCCAGCAAGTTTAAGATTTAAATATGGCATCCATTGAAGAATTTGTTAAAGCTCCATCAGAGGACGTGTTGAATTTGTTTGTGAAGCAAAAGTTGTGGGAACTTGTAGACCATTTTAAAATTGGTGATGTAGATAAACGAACAAAGAAAAAGGAACTTCGTGCTATCGTGAGAAATTGGTTGATTGAAAATAAACTTTTAGTCATTTCCACACAGAAAAATCCGGTGGATATTTTTTCAGGGTTGTCTTTTGAACAAAGAAAAGAGATTTTGCAAATGCAACAAAATCATGATAAGGAATTGGTCAAGGAAACTAGGATATATGAGTTTGAGTTGGAAAAATTAAGAACTGAGAACTTGCTCAAACAACGTAAAATTGAATTCGCACAGAAACAATTGGAGGTTGAAAAATCAACACGCGAGTGTGAGTTGCAAGCGGAGCGTTTAAAGTTAGCAAGGGAAGGCAGATTACCTATTGATCCTGGTGAAAGAAACTATGGTGGTTTTGACATGGCTAGTAATTTAAGATTGCTCCCTAAATTTAACGAACATGATCCGGATGTGTTTTTCTCTTTGTTTGAGACTCTTGCTGAAGAAAGGAATTGGCCAAATGCTGTACGAATTGTTATGCTCCAAACTGTGATTACAGGCAAAGCACAGGAGGCATATGCAGCTCTTCCGATGGAGGACCGGCGAGATTATGATAAGGTAAAAGTGACCATTCTAAAGGCTTATGAGTTAGTTCCTGAAGCATACCGCCAGCGTTTTAGGAACTGGAGGAAAGGTGAACGCCAAACACATTCTGAGGTGGTAAGAGAACTTGTTTCACATTTTGATCGTTGGTGCACTGCTTCAGATGTGGATAACTTTGAGAGTTTACGTGATCTTATTATTTTAGAACAGTTTAAGAACATTGTGCCTGACTATATTGCCACATATATAAATGAAAAGAAGCCAAATGATGCGGTTGAAGCTGCAGTTCTAGCAGATGATTACATTTTGACTCATAAAACTGCATACAGAGATGACAGATCAGTGCGTCACTACAGTAATTTTGCTGAAAATAGAGTTGCATCAAGGAAATTTGAGCCAACTTTTTCTTCAAAATTTGAGAGAAATGGTCGTGGGAAACCTGACCGAGATTTGGTATGCAATTATTGTTTCAACAATGGACATTGGAAAAATAAGTGTCCTGTTTTGGCCGCAAAGTTGAAATCTAGTCAAAAGAAGTCTCATGCTAATGTTAGTCCTGTGTTAATGACTGAGACTACAAAAGTCAATAATTTGCAATCAGATGCTTCTATGGATGAGAATACAGTGTGCCACTTAAAAACTGAAAATCACTTTGCACCTTTTATTACACAGGGTTTTGTTTCTCTGGCCAAGTCAGAAGAAAAAGTCCCGGTTAAGATCTTAAGAGATACAGGATCTTCTGAATCCTTTATTCTTCAGTCTGTCTTGCCTTTTTCTGAAGTATCAAGTGAAGGCAGGGATGTTTTGATCAAAGGGATTGGTTTAAACACTCTTTCTGTTCCTCTGCACAGAGTAAATTTGACTTCGGAGTTGGTCTGTGGAGAAGTAACCCTGGGAGTCCGTCCATCATTGCCGGTGGATGGTGTCATGGTAATACTCGGGAATAATTTAGCTGGAGGTAGGGTATGGCGAGAGGTAATTCCACCACCTGTGGTAGTGCCCACTCCATTAACTGAGAAATCTGATGCATTAAAGCAGAAGTTCCCTGAGGTATTTACATCATGTGTGGTAACGCGTTCTAAGAGTCGTGAGGCTTTTTGTGAAGTAAAAGTGTCAAAGTATGCACTGTCTGGTTTGTCTACTCTTTCTCCTATTTCCAATAGGGAGTTGATAACGGCCCAACAAAATGATCCTGGGTTGCAGAAGTTGTTTGAGGATGTTATTTCATCAGAAGAGGTGAGAAGTGCTGTCAGTGGATATTTTGTCCAAGATGAGCTACTTTTGAGGAAATATGTTCCTTGTAAAAAAGGTTTGATTGGTGAGGCTATAATTCAAGTGGTGGTACCAAAACCGTTCCGTGAAATGGTAATGAAGGTTGCGCATGGGGAAGTAGCAGGTCATTTAGGAGTAAAGAAAACTTATGACAGAGTTTTGCGACAATTCTATTGGCCATGTTTGAAAAAGGATATCTCAGCCTTCATTAAAACGTGCCATACATGTCAGTTAACAGGCAAACCGAATCAATCTTTGAAACCAGTGCCTCTATCGCCTATAGTTGTTACAAGTAAACCTTTTGAACATCTAATAATTGACTGTGTAGGTCCATTGCCTACTTCTAAATCAGGCAATGTATATTTGCTGACTGTAATGTGTCAGGCAACTCGGTATCCGGCAGCTTACCCTATTCGAAAAATTACAACCAAAGCAGTTGTGAAAGCTCTAACTCAGTTCATTTCTGTGTTTGGGATACCCAAGATTATTCAGAGTGACAAAGGGTCAAATTTCACTTCACGTATGTTTGATGAGATTTTGAGAGTGCTTAAGGTGAGACATAATCAATCAAGCGCATATCACCCTCAAAGTCAAGGTGCTCTTGAACGATTTCACCAAACGTTGAAAGCATTGTTACGTAGTTACTGTGTGGAGTTGAACCGTGACTGGGAGGAAGGGTTACCCTGGTTATTACTCGCAGCTAGAGAAGTACAACAAGAAAGCTTGGGTTTTAGTCCAAATGATCTAGTCTTTGGTCACAGTGTAAGAGGTCCTCTCTCTGTTTTGCGGGAAGGACTGTGTGAAGATGATCCTCCACAGAATTTGTTAGAATACGTGAATGGTTTTCGTAGACGTTTATTTTTGGCTGGTTTAAGTGCGCAGAAAAATCTTGTCGGAGCGCAGAGTACAATGAAGAAGTACTATGATAAGCATGTAGAATCTCGTGTTTTTAGACCAGGTGATAAAGTGCTAGTTTTGTTGCCTTCATCTGGATCTCCTTTTTGTGCACGATTTACTGGTCCATATAAAGTTCTGCGAAAAATGACTGACCAAAACTATCAAATTGAAACTCCAGATCGACGAAAAGCAAAGCAATGTTTTCATGTGAATTTACTTAAGCCTTATCATTCTCGTCATTCTGAAAGTCAACCAGTTAGTCCAGTTGTTACTGTTTCTAGTACCTCTCTTGATCATGTTCAATCTCTTTTTGTAGAGGGAGGGGAGGATGTGATGGTCCCTGGAGACTGCGTTTTGCTTCCCCGGTTAAAGAATTCAGAGACTCTTCAAAATTTGGATGCTTTGTTTTTGCATTTATCAGATATACAGAGGTCAGAGTTGACAAAGTTAGTGTTTGATTTTCCTAGTCTATTTGCAGATGTTCCAACTCGTACGCATCTTATCCAGCATGATGTGGATGTGGGAGATGCCCGTCCTATTCGACAGCGTTTCTACAGGGTTCCTATGAGTAAGCGGAAAGTGTTGGAATCAGAAGTTCAGTATATGCTGGAGAATGAGATCGCTGTTCCTTCCTGTTCCAGTTGGGCTTCACCATGTTTGCTGGTGAAAAAGCCAGATTCTACTTACAGATTTTGTACTGACTACCGTAAATTAAACGCTATTACTAAACCTGATGCGTTTCCACTTCCTCGAATGGAGGACTGTGTAGATCAGGTGGGGACTGCACATTTTGTAAGTAAACTGGACCTTCTAAAAGGATATTGGCAAGTGCCTTTAACTCCTAGAGCTCAGGAAATAACTTCATTTATTACGCCATCTGGATTATATTCGTACTCCGTGATGAGTTTTGGCCTGCGAAATGCACCCGCAACCTTCCAGAGATTGATGAATAGAGTGGTATTTGGTCTGGAAGGTTGTGCGGTGTATTTAGATGATGTTATTGTTTTCAGTGACACATGGGAACAACATTTGGTACGCCTTCGTGCACTTTTGACTCGTTTGGCAGAGGCGCATCTTACTGTCAACTTGGCAAAGTGTGAGTTTGCCAAGGCGACCGTAAGATATTTGGGTAAAGAAGTTGGCCAAGGTGAGGTACGTCCTATTCAAGCCAAAATTGTGGCTATTCAAAATTTCCCTCCCCCATCAAACAAGAAGGAGCTGATGCGTTTTCTGGGGATGGTGGGGTATTATCGAGGATTTTGCCCAAATTTTTCAACGGTGGTTGCCCCACTCACTGATTTACTTAAGAATTCCATCAAATTTGTTTGGAGTGTGAATTGTCAGAAAGCTTTTGACAATGTTAAGCTATTGTTAACCACTGCTCCTGTTCTAGCTGCCCCTAGGCTGGATGAACCTTTCAAAATACAGGTAGATGCAAGCCAGGTTGGTGCTGGGGCTGTTCTGTTACAAACAGGCGAGACTGGACTTGAACATCCTGTAAGTTTTTTTTCTCGTAAGTTTAATACTTACCAAAAAAACTATTCGGTTATCGAGAAAGAAGCCTTATCTTTAATTTGGGCTCTTCAGCACTTTGACGTATATGTGGGGGGAGGACTACCAGTGGAGGTTTATTCTGATCATAACCCCTTAACATTTTTACATTCCCTACAGTCCCCGAGTCAGCGGTTGATGCGCTGGATTCTCTTTTTACAGCCTTACAGCTTAACTGTAAAACACATCAAGGGTTCTGATAACGTAGTGGCAGATGCGTTATCTCGTGTTCCTGATCAAACTGAATGAGTTTAATGTTTGGCCAGTCGTATCTGTTTTTCTGTTTCCTTTTTCTCCTTAATTTGCTTTCAGGATCCAGATTGCTGGGGTTAAGGGGACAAGGAGAATTGAGATGGCTGTAAGAACATACTATTTCTGGTGGATCGGATGCTATAGAAATAACATAAAAGGAAGTATGCTTTTAGAACTTTTCATTTTTGGTTTGGTTCTGTGGTGTTGTGCGGATCCTTTTCATAGAATACAGGATCTTTTAAAGGGGGGTGTGTGACGTCCCAGTGAGTCACTGTGTTCTGTTTGAGTTACAGGTGATTGACAGATTGGATGACGTAGCAGCGCACCTGCACTAAATCAGCGCTCTTTAAAAGCGGTCCGTGTGAACTGATGAGGGAGTGAGACGAGACTTGTGCTTGCTGGAGTGGTTTGCCCGTCATGTGACTGCCGGTGTGTCTCGAGGGATATGGAGTTTGCGGGAGACCGCAGCCGCATTCGAGGAGTTCTCGTTATGATCCGCCTCACCGAGAACGGCTTTTGGACATTAATCTTCTGTTGGTTTTGTTGACTTTAATTGTTTACACTTGTATCACTTACACGCACCTGCTGACACGCTGACAATTCATCTACACTGACTACTATACATTTCATGTTTACGTTCTTTAGTTTAATAAATTGCTTTGCAAATTTAGCGGTTGTGTGGTGTCTCCCTGGTTTTGTTGGGTTCCTTGACAAAGAACCGTAACAAGTTGAATTCGGATGAGCAGTTTAAAGAACCTAGGAAAATCTCTTGATTTCAGACTAAATAATATAACAGTTATCAGCAAAAAAGCTGTGTTTTCATTCAGTGTAATCTCTCTCTCTCTTCTCGAGGAGCATTGACAACTAGAACACTGAAGAAAATGTGAGTGGTGCTTGCAGTGGCAAATCTTAGCTCACAAAATGTTACAGTGGTGTTAATGAGTCAAAAGAGACCACCCCCATGTCTCTACGATGTTCTGATGCAGAGATATAGCTCTTGTAAATAGGGTTGATAAGGTATCCTAATTAGTTGCTAAGGAGTTAATTGGCATGCACCAATGATCTCCAAGCCATGAAAGGAATAATACATGATGACCCAAGATTTTAGATGTACTGTTGGAGTAGTTTTAGACAAAAGTACCATATTTCTATCTCAAAACCACTAGGTGGCGCAATGACAAAATTGTGCATGTAACCGCAGGTCATAACTGTGTTACATCTAGCTAGTTTTATGACTATACACTTCAGTTTAGTGAAGAAACAGTTGTATGACCATAGGGTGGCTTGATTTCAAAGGTTTTGTTCAATTATTAGGCCAACTAGTGGTGCAAGCATACCATTTTTTTTGTGTAGCTTCAGACTGTGGTCGTACATCAGCGTATCAAAAATGGTGAAAAAATCTCTTTGCTTTACGAAGTTATAACCATTTATGTGTAAAAAACACAAAATGTAAAGGTAATTTTTCGTTTTTTTGCAATTTTCAGCCATTTCTGATGAAAATTTTAATATAACGCCAATAGAAGTTTTTGTTCAGAAGGTAAGGTTAGTTTCTTCCTATGGTGTTTTCCGTGTTTTCCAGTCGATCAGAATTACGCTTGCGGAGATATTTGCGCATGTTTTTTAAGTGCTGTTTTGCTGCGCAGGGATAACCGTAAGGCGAAATCTGGCATGTTTGGTATCGTTGGACTCGGTAACTATTCTGGACTTCAGGAAAACAAGTCCCGTGAAAAAACACCAATCAGAGCCAAAGTTATAGGCATGTAAAGCATAAGTATGACCACTAGGTGGCGCTGCGACGAAACTCTGCATGCCCCCTCAGATCCTGACTGGCATCACAACTACCAAGTGTGGCGTCAATAGACATAAGATTGGCGAAGATACACACTAAAACCTGTTTTTGTGCGCTCTACGTAAAATTTGTTGACGAGCTATACGAAAACGGAATGGTTTATCAAAATTCTTTTAATAACTTTTTGCCCTGAGTGTCTCTAGATCAGGGATTCCCAAAGTGTGGTACGCGCACCCCCAGGGGTACGCGAGCTGCCACCGGGGGGTGCGCGAGTGGAAAAATCTAATGGCGGTCTGGTTCTTTAAGTGGGATTTTTCCATACAATAAATGAATAAAAAACATGAACAGTAAACATTTCCTTTGTAATCGCTTTTATTTTAAATAAAAAACTATACTTTTAGTTTTTGATAGAAACGTAGAAGACAGCTGCTGTCTTTTTCTACACACTGCTCTTCTGTTATGCACTGCAGCCGCTATATGCGCGTCAACTCGTTTCATTCATTCCATATTATAAATATGCTTAACTGGCTGAAATCAGGGAAACTGTCAAGTGGGACGTCTTATGATAAAGTTGTTAGTCACGAAGGAGGAGAGGGACCAAGAGAGAGAGACTTTTTTCTATGGCAAAAATAGAAATAATCAAATGTGACGAGACATGGGTGCGTCTAATGCACAGGCACACGCGAGCAATGTGCTTTCATGCATGGTAGAGAGACCGGCAATTCATTTTTATAATAAAATACATAAATACTTACAAAGACACTGTAGAGAACTTATTAAAAAGCTTTCATTTAATTTTGTTTGAAACTTGAGCTGTTATAATGAATCTGCAAACTATTATACACCTTTTGTGCAAACTGTAAAGGCTTTTGTGAATGTGTTTGATGGGTCTGCACGTGACGCACGCATCTTGAGGGAGAGCGCACTGGTAAACATGAGGAAAGCTCTCATATGTCATCTATTAGCTGACGACAGTAAGTGTACGTTTCTTACCATAGTAAACTCGAATGGCGTCTAAATATTAAACGCATACACGGGGGCGCGCATCATCTACGCTGAGCGTAGCTGCATTTAGTCGTAGTTTCAGATGGTGCAACAGACGTAAATATTTTTCACAATGTCAGACGTAGCTAAGCCCGACGTAGGACTTACACCCAACTTCTTTACGTCCGGCTGGTGCAACCGGCCCCTGGTTATTTGCACATGATTAAACATGAGTCTTTATGGCGAGTTTTTTTTTTTTTTGAAGTGGGGTTTGGGGGTGCGCCAACCCGGTCGGGACATAGAAGGGGGTGCGCAGGAAAAAAAGTTTGGGAACCGCTGCTCTAGATGCTACATACCGTTTTTCGTGGCAATTGGGCAAAAGCTCTAGGACGAGTTCGCAAAAGTAGGTTTTATGAATAATTCAAAATGGCGGAAAATTTTTCATGACGGAAAATGACGTCATAGGGTCCAATCGAATCGTCTTGAGCCAAGGAATCAGAGGAAACATTTTGTTTATATGACTTATGGATCAGAAGTTATAAGCAAAAACATAAGTGCAACTTTGGACTGTTGGTGGCGCTAGCGGGTTAGAGATTAAGACTCCAAATTTGCTGTGGAGACTTTTTGGACAGTCGTCTATCAGTGGGCAAAATTTCATAACTTTCCTATGTACGCTGCTATAGGCTGCCATAGACCGCAATGGCGGAGGAAGAAAAAGAAAAAAAGAAAAAGAAAACTAACAGATACAATAGGGGTCTTCGCCCATTCTGGGCTTGACCCCTAATGATAAAGGGAGGAGGCACAAAAAGCTGGGTCAGACTGAGGCTGGGAACAGCAGAGGAAAGATTATGGGGACAACCAGGTGGCAATTTCCTCAAACTCAATGCCACATCCATCCACCATTATCAGGCAGAAAATCAGAGAAGGAGAAGGAAAAAAGGGGGGGGGGGGACTGGGGACAGAAGGAAGATGGGGGAAAAGAGAATTAAACGTCGATATGTTTATAATCAGTACCATATTAATAATTATAATAATTAATTGATACTACTAATAACATTATCAATGTCTCTCCCTCTTCTCAGAAATGTATTTGGGGGAGAAAATAAGAAAAACAACAATAATAATGTCAAAAAACAATACTACTACTACTACTAATAATAATGATAATAATAATATACTTTTTTTAAATAGATAATTAATTAAATAGAATAGTGAGGAGGGGAGTATAGATCCATGTAGCAGTGTAAATTATAACAATAAATACAAATGATAATAATGTTAATAATAACAATGGTTAAATAATGAACAATATATATTATGATTTTATATTTATGAACAAGTATATTGGGGAAAAAAAATGAGGAGGAGGAATGTGCGTGTATCCGGGTTCATATGTCTAGTAAACTGAAGTATTGTAAAAATGGGTTCCAGATGTCAGTGAAGTTATCCGTGGATGTAGTCTTTTCTAATGTTATGTATTCTATAAGGGTATTGGTCCAGTGGTTAATTTGTAGACAGTTTTTTGATTTCCAGTTTAATAAAATTATTTTCTTGGCGATAGTTAGAGAAATAAGTATAGTATTTTTATGTTTGAGTGGAAAGTTATCTATTTCTGTAATATTGCCAAGCAAGCAAAGTGATGGGGAAAGAGGTATTCTACAGCCCATAATAGTAGAGAGTTTTTTAATAACAGATATCCAGAATGAATAAACAGGTTGACAGGACCATACGGCAAGAAAATAGTCGAAAATAGTGTTTTCTTGAGTTCACGGTAATGATCTGTTGTTATTTTTGCTTTAGTGTAGCTGCTGGTTTGTGAAACCTGTTCTTCGCCTTATAAATAATGCTAATAATTATAATACAAGTTTTGGTCAAGCATTTTTGACCCAGTCTTATTTGAGGCATAAGGTAACTGTATAGAAAAGATGCATTGTTGTTGTTCGCCATTTTTAAATGTTATAATGTTGTTGATGTGTGTAACAGCTCAAGTATACAGTATGTCACTGAGACGGTCACTGAAAATCAGACTAAAGCCTTAAATCTTTTTGTGAGATAAAAGCATCACAGTTTAATTTCAAGCATTAATTTCACTATGATTTCAATCACTGACATGACATCAGTCAATATTAAAGATATCAAGTTCATATTTTCACAAAATGTTCTTTACATTATGTAGGATGATTTTATGTGGAAAACAGTAAATCACAAAGAAATACTTCAGCTGGGTTTTCACAGGCATGGTCACAATTATCTTTAATCTGTGTTTAATAATGTTGCATTTTCTCTGATTATTTGATTAATGTACTGTATTTTTCAATTACATTTACATTGCGCAATAAATTATCTTAGCTGCAGACATTGTAAGTATCTATAAATTCTGTAATTGTGGTCAAAACAATAGCAAAATAAATAGTTCTGTAATATTAAATTGCAGACAAAGATTCTATAGCTACAGTAGTTTGGATTGTATGTTTGGTGCGAAATGGGTATGGTGGGGGCCCGACCTCATATTCTTTCATAGGGCCCAAAAATGCTAGCGGCACCCCTGCCGCCAACAGCACAACATATCCCGGGCAAATTGTAATCTTGTTGTGAACCTCCTGGGAGTGTTTTATTCAATTCAATTAAATTCAATTCAATTTTATTTATATAGCGCTTTTCACAATTGGTGATCGTTTCAAAGCAGCTTTACATAAATAGAAGCAGTGGAAAGCACAGAAAAACGACAGATGGCACAACATAATACACGATAGCACAAGCAGCTAAATTTGCTGCGGCTATGAATCAACATTATAAGCGTGCGTATTGCTAATGTAACGTAAAGAAGAGAATACTAAGTTAAGCCCAAGAAGGCTGCCTCCCCGGGTTGAAAAACCCCCTAGGAGAAAAAAAAACCCAGGCTTAGCCGGGGAAGTAAAAAAAGTCATAGGAGGGAAAAACCCTTGGGAGATATATTTATATATGCATTGAAACGATTAAGGAGATTAGGCGGAGGTTAAGCGGGTTCTGCCGGTGGTCGTTGGTCATGCATCAGCTGGGCATCACGTTGAAGGTCTGCCGGTGGGTCAGAGGTGTGCCGACTTTCACATTTACCGGAACTGGGTCTGTTTGTCTCATTGTCCTCGGAGACAAGGACGAGACATGAAGAAAGAAAAACAAAACCCAATTAGCGTAGGGGACATTCATATGTATACACATGTACTTATACACAAACATATATATATACACATACACACACATGTACATATACATATTGAAGATACAACGTCATCCCAGTGACAGACTCTGCACAGTTTGGTTTAGGGAGAATGAGAAAAATGCACGGGACGGCAAATGTTTTTGGAAATGGATGCAGTGACACCCTTTTAAGGACTGAAGTCCCGCCCCCGACTAGTGGGCTTAACACCACAAATCTATACCCACCGAGCTTTATTGAAATCCGGACGAGCAAGGGAGAAAAGGGGAGACGGGGACGTGACTGCGCCAGCCATCTCCCTGATGCCTGTCTGGGCTTCACAGTACTCCCCTACTCGACTCAGAAACCTCAGGAGAAGGGCCGAGCAAGTATTGATCTTCATCTGGTAGTTGTGGCTGCTGTGATCATAGACTAAAGCAGTCCGCTCCTGCCGTGTTCACATATGACTAAACAAACTGAACCAAAGAGAAAAAGCAGCAGGTTCTGAAACATAGACTCAGGTCTGAAAACACCCTAAGATGTCCTCAGACAAGTATTGTTTAAAATTCAAAGACAACATTTATAAAAAGTTTTGATCCACTTTAAATGTTGAATTTTAATTTAATCTCAGTAATGTATTTGATAACTGAAGCTGATTTTATTCAACATTCATCACAACACTTTAACTCTTACTGAAAGTCACAAACATAAAACATTAAAATTGAATTCACACAGTTAATATAAACATAAACTGATGAAGTTAATTTCCTTGTAAATCTCACTGATGTGTTTCAGTAAAACACAAATACACATAAATGAAACTAAAATGAAAATGTTCATAAACACTAAATGATGACAGAAGAGAAACAAATTCAACTCACTGTAGATTTGATCTGTGTGTGAACAAACTGTGTGTCTCTGTTCTCTACAGGTTGTTTAGTTGTGGTATCACAGATAAAGGTTGTGTTGCTCTGACTTCAGCTCTGAGATCAAACCCATCACATCTGACACATCTGGATCTGTCTTATAATAAACTAAGAAATTCAGGAGTGAAGCTGATCTCTGATGTACTGAAGAATCCTGAATGTAAACTGGAGATACTGAAGTAAGATCATCTCTCTGATAGTCACACATGTACTGAGGTTTAGTTAAAAAAAAAACAGACTAAACTGTAAAGGATCTGGGCCCGGTTCCCCGATAACGTTCACTCTTTGCGCACTAAGAAGACTCAAAAAGATATATCTTACCAAAGTTGTTTGTGTTACTAAGTGTGTTCCCCAAAGTGTCTCTTAGGAAGCTTCTTAACACGCTGCCTCTAAGTTCGGCGTAACAATGTCGCTGTCCCAAGTGAAGGTGCTGAATTATTTGCTAACAATCTCTCAGGGATCGATTTTCCACTTCACGCAAAGGTGCATTACAGCGTTAAGAAAGACAACACGCTCTATACAAATGGAACATTACTCAAACTATTCCATTAACATTTTAACATGGTTTAAGTTATCCGTAAAATATAGACTATTAATTAAATGATCAAATTGTCAGTAATATAGACGAAGCGGGTATCTCTCTCTAATCATCCACCCTCCTTATCCCGTTGTGCCACTTGTGCCGCTTCTTGACATGGGTTTAACGACTTTTAAAAATGATGTTATACACTTTTATACTAATGTTAAGGTACTTAACAATCAGAATTGATTGGCAAGCAGCTGCAGTTACTTCTGTTTAATGCGGTATTGCTTACCATTAATGTTTTCAATAAAAAGCAACCTAGTTAGATAGAGAATATGGTCTGAGAAGATCCAGCAGCTACATAATGAGTTGTCTTGGGAGGCAAATTTTTTTTAATTTAGCCACGTCAGGCAAAATGTCAAAAGGTTTAAGGGTTGCCGAATAAAAAAAAATTGTTTCGGGGTTACCGGTGTTGTGTGGAAGTCTGTTCCCTATGTTTCCCTTTAGTGTAGTGTTTTTATAGCGTTTTTATCACATTATACGTTTATTCTTTATATACATTGAAAGTTTTAATGGCTACTGAGATGTGTGTGTGTGCATTTATGTAATGTATCTTGACTGTTCTTGATTGTAAGTCAATTATTTTTACAGTATGAATCATATTATATGTATAATATATATTTATTATGTATGGAAACATAACAGTTTTAAAACAAACAGTAGAGATAAAAGAGCTATATGTTAAAAGGCATAAAACTGTCAAATATGAAATATTTAATAAATTGTATAATAGAACATTATAAATGTAAGGTGATGAAAACGCTATAAACATAGAGGGAACAGACTTCAATGAGGAACAAACACCGGCGCCGACTTTGATTCATTAGTTCTGATACCAAATAAAGTCAACTGCATAAATAGTCCTGTATCCATTGCAAACATATTTTATTATAAGTCTTAAAATGTCCATAACATAAAATCATTGATAACATACCATAGTTTGACTTGTACTGCGCTGTGCTGATTTCTAAAGACTGCTGCACAGTGGCGGCGATAGCGTTTTGTGCTCAAACAACGCTAAGAAAGAACTTACGAATGGTCCAGACCAACCTTACGAAAGTGTGACTTACAGAAGATACACTTAGCGTACGAACGTTTTGGGAATCGTGCCATAGAGTTGAGAGAGGTTAAGAAATAGGTTAAGAACTACTTAGCGATAAGAACGTTTTGGGTAACTGGGCCCTGATCAGTAAGCAGATACATCAGCAGTCTCATGAATAATTATGATGTTGTGTTGTTAGATTTCCCCTACACACCTGACTGACTTAAGTTACATAACCGTGTAGACAACACACACAAGACATTTATCCTCACCAGGTGTCCACAGAAGACAAACACCGAAGAGTCACACAACATTTTGTCCATTATGAACACTGCATCATGATGTGGACGATTCTGTACAATTCACAAATGTCAAGAATTGATTCTTAAAAGTTATTTTACAAAATAATAACGTGACGTTATCAGAACCAAAAGGCGGAACTCAACTGCGGGAGGGGTGCTGCACACGGACAGCTTGAGAGCGCGCACCGCACGAGCACCCACAGCGGAGCTTACACGAGTAGTAGAGAAAGAAAAAACAAATACATCTAGCCCTATTTGACTAATCCTAAACTTCAAGAAAAAAAAATACATGTTGGGATGATCTTCATCTGCCTTTTCTCTGTTCAGTGAGCTGCAACAGCGCCTTTCATTTACGGACTCATCTGATGTGCTAATAGCGTTTCCAAAAACCTGCCGCTAAATGTTTAGATATAGATAAGAACATGAATATACTTCTGTAAAAATATGCACATCATTTGTTATTCAGACGAAGGCGCTGGGTGCGCTGCATTAGATAAATACAGTAATACTGCCAAAATCACTGTGTATAATGATGATGATTAGACGATATGTTAGTTACAGTTACATATCGATATGCTGGTTAACATATTAATTATATATGTTGATTCTGAATCGATTCATGAGGGTCCAAACGATTCCCACCCCTAATGAACACAAACACTTGAGGAAATAAGATCATGTGTTCAACCTGACAGACTCCAGTCAATGTCTTTGAATATGATTTAATCACGACTGAATCCTCCTCATCAGAAAGAATACAAGAGTTTATATAGGATAGATACATGACAAAGTCACATCATTTATCTTTAATATGTATGGCAAGCATTTTTATCATTTTTATCATGTTTTCATTTACATTTACTAGTATCTATTTTTTAGGTACTAGTTCTTATTTTTTAGTTACTAGTATCTATTCGATTAGATACAAGTTCTTAATCATTAGATACTAGTACCTAAAAAATAGATGCTAGTGCTTATTCAATAGATACTAGTACTTTTTCCAATAGTGACTATGATTAAATTATACTTTACAAGTTAAGAAAAATATAAAACTAGTACTTATTCTTTAGTTACTATCAATTTTTTGATCAAAGATATCCTGAACTTTATAGATACTAGTACTTTTTGATTTAAGTATGCAAATAATGTGTTGAATAATAATGAAGCAACATTATGTAAGCTTTAAACATTGTCATGTAGAAGTGTCCAGTAGGGGTCACTTTTGGGTAACAATTCACAAAATATACAGTATTGTTCAAAATAATAGCAGTACAATGTGACTAACCAGAATAATCAAGGTTTTTAGTATATTTTTTTATTGCTACTTGGCAAACAAGTTACCAGTAGCCTTAAGAGCGTGCATATCATGAATGCTGGGTCTTGTTTGTTTTCGGAGAATCTACTGAACCTACTGGTAACAAAAATTGACTTCCTGCTCTGCTACTGTTCGGACGCTTTTGCTTACTGCTCTGCGCTTTGCTCTATCGCTTTTTATATTTTATCTTATAATTTTAACATCAGCAAATCAGCATAGTGCTCAAACAACAAAGCTTGGCATCAACGTTAATTTACAAACTTTCGGGACTGGAGGATTACAAAAAAGTGGAATTTTTCATCCGTCTAGCCTCCCACCGCCATCAGCTTACATTCCAGAAGGAAAAACACAGCTGCCTGCATTCAAAAGGATAAGAAAAAGAAATGCCTCATCAACAATCTACTTGCTGCACAAACTGCCACAGACTTTTACAAAGGATTGCTGTTCTTGAAACAAAGTTACTTACAGGACTACCAAACCAGACAGAACACACAACAGAGCTTCATCATCATGGACGCTCTCAGCATTCAGCCGGTGAGTCCCATGAATCTAATGATCAACACACAAATCAATGGTACAAACAGGGAGCAAGACCCAAAATCACTCGAGAAATCAGACTCTCACGAGCATCACATTTTGCCGCAATAGCTTCCTCTACCCCAGATACAGCTAGGACAAGGATTGCAAACACTGACTTTCTACCACCACCTATACATCTTGGGAACAGATTTGAAGTATTAATGAATATGAGTGAGAAATCCCCAAATGTGATAAATGTGACTGAACACCGATCAAATCAGCCAGCAGCTAACACTGATGCTAACTGCCGCTCAAGATCGAGCAGACAGCGCCACTCAGCGCAGAACGCATCCGAGCCCAGAACTCTGATATTGGGTGACTCAATAATCAGAAACTATAGCAACAGAGACTCAACTACGTGCTGCCTTCCACAAGCAACCGTTTCTGATGTAAACAGGGAACTTAAGAACATTCTGATGAAACATAAGACTGTAAATCGAGTTGTCATTCATGTGGGGAAGAATGATATTCACAAAGAGCAATCTGAACTCCTTAAGAGGGATTTCAACAAACTTTTTGAAACACTCAGAACAGTGAAAGTTCAGCCGTTCATTAGTGGACCACTTCCAGCAAGAGGAACAAATAGGTTTTCACGTTTGCTTGGACTTAATACATGGCTGCAAAAAACCTGCAACATAAAAGGACTGAACTTTATCAACAACTTCAATCTTTTCTGGAGTCAGAGACAACTATTTAAACAGGATGGCATCCACCCAAACAGACTGGGTGCAAGAGTGCTAAAGGACAATATCTATTTCTCCCTTCATCATCCTTCAGCAGTGTGTGCCAATCCACTCAACCTGAATGGCACACACACACCTGGACAGAGTATGAATGACCACAGGACTTCTCTCCAGCACCTGAATGGACATGATGTTGACATATCCCACAAGGACAGAGATAACACCACGCAGCCACAACAACCACTGCTCATGGACACAATCTCAGCTGAGTCCTGCCCACAGAGCTCACCACAGTCAGACTGTGTCAGATTAGAACGGCTCCAAGATTCAGCACCCAAGGACGACTTTCTGGAAAACAGCCAGGGAAACCAGGACAACATATCACAGCCTCCGGTCACATCAGAACAACAGGACTCCTCACTAGATATGTCATTCCTCTCTCCAGCATCCCCGCTTTTGACCTTCTCTGGAAAAATGGAGGAACTGGTTTATGCTGGAACTAAACTATCCCACTCTATTGCTGCAAGCCCACAGATTTCAACCAGAAAACAGCAAGCCCCAAAACCACCAAAGCCAGTGGGCCCAGTTCCCCCTCCTCGTCCTGTGAGAGCTCTTCGGTCTCTGACACAACGCCAAGGCACACACCCTCCTCCATCTACTGTAGGTGAACCAAAAACAACTGATAACGGCTCTCAGTGATGTGTGTCGGGTTCCTGCTATCAAAATACTAATACTTTTATCAAATGTTTACAAAAGCAGGAACTCAGTGTGCCTATATCTTTCTCTATTTCTGTTTTAGTACATGATAGAAAGCGTAAGGCTAGATCAAATCGTGTGGTAAATCAATCTAATCTGCTGCCTGTGACTTGTCAAACTAAGATCTCTGTTAGGGAAAAAAATTGTACTGTTAAGTTAGCACTTTTAAATATCTGTTCACTTAAAAACAAATCACTTCTAGTCAGCGACATAATATCCACAAACAACCTGGATTTTATGTTTCTAAATGAAACATGGCTAGAAGAAAGCTACAGTGCAACAGTCCTTAATGAAACAGTCCCTCCTAACTTTACTTATATGAGTTTCTGCAGAACGGCTAGGAGGGGTGGCGGTCTAGCTGCTCTTTTTAAAGATGTCTATCAATGTAAGCAAGTGTCATTTGGGAATTACCCGTCTTTTGAACATCTAGGTATTGTGTTGAAAGGTACCCCACGCATTCTACTGATCATTATTTACAGGCCCCAAAATACTCTCCAGCATTTGTCGAGGACTTTACAGAACTGTTATCAACGATTTCCTCAGAGTTTGACTGTTTTGCTATTGCTGGAGATTTTAACATTCACATAGATAAGCCAGAAAGCATTATGACAAAAGATGTCACAGCTGTTTTAAATACTTTTGATCTGACTCAACATGTACATGGACCCACACACAATCGTGGACACACTCTAGATTTAATTATCAGTAAGGGTGTAAACATTTCATCAATTGTTATTAAGGATGTAGCACTGTCTGATCATTTCTGTATTTTCTTTGATATATTAATCTCTCCTACTATTGAAACTAGATCTGTGTCTGTCAAAAAGAGATCCTTATATGAGAACACCAGTGTGCTATTTATGAAGGCTATATCTTTAACACCAAGCATATCTGCAGACTCTGTTGATTTTCTCCTTTATTCCTTTAATTCGAAAGTTAAGAGTGTAATCGATGATATTGCTCCTGTAAAAGTCAGGAAGAAGAATGGCAGGCAAAAATCACCTTAGAGAAACTCAACAGAGGTGCAGAATATGAAGAGACAATGCAGAAAAGCTGAGCGCATGTGGCGGAAGACAAAACTTGTAGTCCATTATAATATCTATAAAGACAGCCTTTGTGCTTTCAGTGTGGAACTAGGCAAAGCTAGACAGACTTTCTTTTTAAATATTATAAACAAAAACATAAATAACACACGCACTCTTTTTACTACTATAGAGAGACTAACAACCCCCCCAAGTCACATTCCAAGTGAAATGCTCTCAGACAGCAAATGTAGTGAGTTTGCTAACTTCTTCTCTGAGAAAATCAATAATATCAGAAAGGTGATCAGCACATCCTTGAGCTGCGCCGGGGTCAGACAAATCAGACCACAACATCAGAAAGTAGTTATGATGTCTGATTTCGAAGCAGTTGATGGTAAAACTTTGGAAGAAACAGTACAGCATCTTAAAACATCAACCTGTGCCCTTGACACACTCCCCACATCTTTTTTCAAAAGTGTCTTTAACTGTTTAGAAGCAGATCTCCTAGAAGTGGTAAATTCATCACTTCACTCTGGGACTTTTCCAAAGTCCCTTAAAACTGCAGTTGTTAAGCCCCTCCTGAAAAAGAGCAACCTAGATAACACTGTATTGAGCAACTACAGACCAATCTCAAATCTTCCTTTCATAGGCAAGATCATTGAAAAAGTTGTTTTCAATCAGCTGAACAAATTCCTAATTTCTAATGGTTACTTTGACATTTTTCAATCTGGTTTCAGACCACACCACAGTACAGAGACAGCGCTCATAAAGATAATAAATGATATTCGCCTCAATACAGACACAGGCAAACTATCAGTGCTGGTGTTACTTGACCTCAGTGCTGTTTTTGACACTGTCGATCACAACATACTTCTTGACAGGCTGGAAAACTGGGTCGGGCTTTCTGGGGTGGTCCTGAAATGGTTCAAGTCATACTTAGAAGGGAGAGGTTATTATGTAAGTATAGGTGGCCATAAATCTGAGTGGACATCCATGACATGCGGAGTCCCGCAAGGCTCAATTCTTGCGCCACTCCTGTTCAACCTGTATATGCTCCCACTAAGCCAAATAATGAGAGAGAACAAAATTGCCTATCACAGTTATGCAGACGACACTCAGATCTACTTAGCTCTATCCCCTAATGACTACAGCCCCATTGACTCCCTGTGCAAATGCATTGATGAAGTTAACAGTTGGATGTGCCAAAACTTTCTTCAGTTAAACAAAGAGAAAACTCAAGTCATTGCGTTTGGAAACAAAGATGAAGTTCTCAAGGTGAATGCATACCTTGACGCTAGGGGTCAAACAACTAAAAATCAAGTCAGGAATCTTGGTGTGATTCTGGAGTCTGACCTTAGTTTCAGTAGTCATGTCAAAGCAATAACTAAATCAGCATACTATCATCTCAAAAATATTGCAAGAATTAGATGCTTTGTTTCCAGACAAGACTTAGAGAAACTTGTGCATGCTTTCATCACCAGTAGGGTGGATTATTGTAATGGCCTCCTCACTGGCCTTCCCAAAAAGACTATTAGACAGCTCCAGCTCATTCAGAATGCTGCTGCCAGGATTCTGAGCAGAACCAAAAAATATGAACATCACACCAGTCCTCAGGTCTCTACACTGGCTACCAGTTACATTTAGGATTGATTTTAAAGTATTATTAATGGTATATAAATCACTCAGTGGACTAGGACCTCAATACATTGCTGATATGCTCATTGAATATAAACCCATCAGATCACTCAGATCATTAGGATCACATCAGCTAGAAATACCAAGGGTTCACTCAAAGCAAGGAAAGTCAGCTTTTAGCTATTATGCCAGTCGCAGCTGGAACCAGCTTCCAGAAGAGATCAGATGTGCTCCAACAGTAGCCACATTCAAATCCAGACTCAAAACACATCTGTTTAGCTATGCATTTACTGAATGAGCACTATGCCGCGTCCGAACTGATTGCACTATATTTTATATGCACTATTTTAATTATTTTCTATTTCTCTTGATTTTATTCTTATTTTTAACTGTTTTATACTTTTATTCCTGTTTTATTCTTTTTCACACATTTAAACCGTTTTTATTAAAATCACATTTATTTTCTTTTAATTGATATTTTAAATGCATGTTTCTTTGATTTTTGTTTTCTCATTTCTATGTAAAGCACTTTGAATGACCTTTGTGTATGAAATGTGCTATACAAATAAACTTGCCTTGCCTTGCCTTGTCTTGTTTGCCACGTAGCAATAAAAAATATACTAAAAACCTTGATTATTCTGGTTAGTCACATTGTACTGCTATTATTTTGAACAATACTGTAGGTAGGAACCTTTCTTTAGATAACAGGTGTTGCTGCAGGGAACCAGCACACAGTTTGTTGACTGATACACAAGGATAAGCTAAGCCACTAAGCAAGTAAGAAATATGCAGCTATGTATTGGTAAATAATTTGAATTGTGGATTTTTTTGACTGTTTGGATTCTTGCTTCTTTGAAATGAAGACCAATTAAATAAAATCCACAAATTAGCAATTAACTTGTGAGTGGACATTTTAGTTAATAACAAGCCAAGTGTGTGCATAGTGCATACATTAAAGAGCACTGTCTAGCATCTCTCAGCTGCTTTAAGTAATAGACTAGGGATGCAAATGTGTCACATTTCAGCAAAATCCGCTGTTTTGGATCCAAAATAGGTCATTCTTGTGATTCGTCTAGATCCAATAAGTTTTCTAAAAAAGGGATGAGTGGCATCTGCAACGGCGTTGCAATGAATAAAATCATGAAAATCATGTCCAGCTGTTACAATGTCAATTCACTAACCAGTTTGGTAGGTTATGTTTTACAATTTATAGTCACATTATTTCCTGCAGTCTGTGTACATTGAGCACACATACATAACTATGTAGTATTTTCTCAACCGGATGCAAAAATACCTTGTGAATATTATGCGCAGAAGAATTGTGCTGAAGTTCATGTCTTATATTTATCTCTTATTTACGTATCACATGATTCTCATCACAGAAACATGCAAGGCAATGACAACACGCATTATTAAGGTCATGTAGTCATGTGCTGTACATTCTGCAGGGTTCCTGTCTTACATAAGATTAGATAAAGAAATGAAATTATACAATTTTTGCCTTTTAAAAAAGTGTGTTCCCCTTCGAGGGAACTCGAGCTGCGTCGCCGAAGCTACGCTATGGGAACGCCCTCTGCGTGATTGCGTCTGAAGCACGTATGTCAAATCAGTCCAATGGTCAAGTGACACGTCATAGGCGGGTGACGTGGGAACCAGGAAGCTATAAAAAGAGCACCCGGCAAGCCAACTTCAGCTCTTTGTGCCTCAGCAAGCGAGTGTGTGTCATTATCATGTCTAAGTCCAAACAAAGTTTTAAGGAGTGTGCTTCCCCGTGTCCTCGTTTCATTACGAGCGAGGACTCGCATCGTCTCTGTGTTATGTGCCTCGGGGCACAACACGCACGATCATCTCTTGAGAGGGGTGGTTGTGCACATTGTGATAGGATGCCGCTCCGTACGTTGCGCTCGCGGCTCGCACTCTTCGAGGAGGGTGGTGAGCCGCGTGTTCCCCACGGTTCTGGCCCCGCTGCTGCCGAGGCAGAGCGGAAGCTGCGATCGTGGGGATCACAACTAGATCTCGCGGACGAGCTTGAGACGGGTCTTCCCCTTTCTCAGCCTTCACCCGCGGGATCTAGTGCCCCGTCTCTGGATTCGGAAGCCCGCGGTGCGGTTTCTTCCGCCCAGGGCGGGAGCCCAGATTTGCATTTATCGTCGTCCGAGGAAGTCGATATTATGTCTGTGGACGTGGTGGACGCTGAGGAGCCTTCTCATTCGTCCCTCGCGTTTGATGATTTAATGGAGGTTGTCACTAATGCCATGGCTCGCTTAAAATTAGACTGGCCGGCGGAGACACAGAGCGCGCGTCCTCAGAGCATGTTAGACGAGCGTTTTTTAAAACAAAAACCTCAACCTTCGTGGCGCAACATGCCGAGCTGTCGAGATCATGGAAAGCTCCATATTGAGCCCGTGTTCATACCCCTCACGCCACCATGTATTCCAACATTGTGGGGATGGGTGAGCACGGATATTTAACGATGCCCCGGGTGGAGCAGACGCTTGCGAGCTATCTCTCCTCCACTGCGGCGTCATCATTAAAATCGCCTTCGCTTCCCACGAAACCGGTTAGGTTAACCTCATCTTTAGTGGGTAAAGCTTATAAGTCTGCAGGGCAGGCTGGGGCTTCACTGCATACCTTAGCTGTCTTACAGGCGTACCAAGCAGAACTGCTTAAAGATTTAAATACCGAGGCAGGGGGTACGTCTGATATATTTAAAGAACTTCGTCGAGTCACTGATGTGTCACTCAGGGCGATTAAAGAGACTGCGAAAGCCGTGGGTAGATCAATGGGAGCTCTCGTAGCCACGGAACGCCATTTATGGCTTAATCTGTCCGAGCTTAAAACCTCAGATAGGGCATTTCTCTTAGACGCGCCCGTTGCGCCCTCCGGTCTCTACGGCGATGCCGTTAATACTGTCGTCGAGAGATTTGCGGAGGCTCGTAAGCAGTCGGCGGCGTTAGAACGCTATCTCCCCCGCCGTGCTCTTGATTCTAGGGCTGCTGGGCGGGAGCAGCCATCGACATCATATAGAGCATCGCAAAAGCATAGTGTTGCCACTCGTGGTCCCCTTCAAAAAAACTGGGGTTCGGGCGGTCGCACTCAGACATCATCCAAGCAGAAAACAGACCTGAGGGCTGTTATTATGGCGAGGAAGGCGTCGGCTAAAAAGAAGTCCTGAGGGACGTAGTGTCAGATTTCCGAGGGCAGCCCCCAATCGGGGAGAGCCGGCAGTCACCTCACAACACGGTGCCCGTCTCTCCTCGATGCCCTCGGGATGCCAGTGTGTTAACCCTGCCGCAGTGTGTGTTTCGGGGCACAGCGGCTTCATATTCTTGTGTGCCTCGTGTGCGGGGCACGCAACACCTCTCTCCAAGGAGGGAGGCATTATTATCACCCAGGTTGAACCCTGCCAGTTTGGTTCAGGGCACCGGGAAAAGTTTAAGCAGTACACAAAAAGCCAGTCTCGAGAGGCTGGTCCCCCTTATAGAAAATTTGGCAGCGTGGAAACTCCTGCCAAACGTGTCTCAGTGGGTTCTGCAAATAATAGAAAAAGGCTACAAAATTCAGTTTTGCAACCAGCCACCCCAATTCAACGGCGTGTTATCTACCATAGTGGGTGCTGGGCAGGCTCTAACAATGGAACAAGAATTAGAAACTCTCTTGTGCAAGGAAGCCATAGAATGTGTTCCTCCTCACAACAGGGAGTCAGGGTTTTACAGCCGCTATTTCATAGTTCCAAAGAAAGACGGGGGGTTACGTCCGATTTTAGATCTACGTCATCTGAACCGGTCTGTTGCAAAACTAAAGTTCAAGATGTTAACTATAAAGCAGATCGTCACACAAATCAGATCCGAGGACTGGTTTGTGACGATAGATCTAAAAGACGCGTATTTTCACATATCTATCCTCCCGCAACACAGGAGATTCCTGAGGTTCGCCTTCGGGGGCGTGGCTTACCAATATCGGGTTCTCCCTTTCGGTCTATCTCTGTCACCCCATACATTTACAAAGTGCATGGATGCAGCGCTGGCTCCATTACGACTCCGGGGCATCCGTGTCTTAAACTACATAGACGATTGGTTAATTTTAGCCCAATCATAGAGTATGGCAGCGCAGCATCGAGATGCTGTGCTGACCCACATGAGAGAACTGGGGTTAAGGCTAAATGCAAAGAAAAGCATGCTCTCTCCAGTACAGAGGACAGCTTTTCTTGGCGTTATATGGGATTCAACAACAATGCAGGCACATCTGTCCCCTGCTCGTGTGGAATCCATTCTTTTGGCTGTAGGCAGAGTGAAGTTAGGCCAGTCACACACTGTAAAACAATTTCAGAGGTTGTTGGGGCTCATGGCAGCCGCGTCCAATGTGATACCCCTTGGGCTGCTTCACATGAGACTGCTACAGTGGTGGCTCAAAACCAAAGGGTTTTCCCCGAGGGGCAACCCGTTCCGTCTGATCAAGGTCACGCGCAGATGTCTCCGTGCCTTAGATCTTTGGAAGAGACCATGGTTTCTCTCCCAAGGACTGATGTTGGGGGCTTAGTACCGTCGAGTTACACTGACAACGGATGCTTCCCTCACAGGCTGGGGAGCAACTATGGAGGGCCATTTGGCTCATGGATTATGGGGGGCCAGACAGCTCAGCTGGCACATAAATTGCCTAGAGATGATGGCGGTGTTCTACGCCCTGAGATGTTTCATCCCTCACCTGCGGGGCCATCACGTGTTAGTCCGGACAGACAACACGTCGGTAGTCGCGTACATCAACCACCAGGGGGGTTTGCGTTCACGCCCTTTGTACAAATTGGCGCGGCATATCCTTCTGTGGACACAGGGGAAGTTGCTGTCCCTCAGAGCAGTGTACATTCCCGGGTGTCTGAATCAGGGAGCAGACGTCCTGTCGAGGCAGGGGCTGAGGCCCGGGGAGTGGAGGCTCCACCCTCAGGTGGTGGAGTCCATTTGGACGAGATTTTACCAGGCGGAAGTGGATCTGTTTGCGTCCAGAGAGACGACACACTGTCCGCTATGGTTTTCTCTCACACATCCAGCACCGCTGGGACTGGATGCCATGTTTCAGCCATGGCCGAGGCTACGGCTGTACGCTTTTCCCCCGATCGCTCTGCTCCCGGGAGTTCTGGAGAGGGTTCGTCGCAACAACGTCCGCTTGTTGTTGGTAGCCCCACTCTGGCCGAACCGAATATGGTTCTCGGACCTGGTGTCCCTCCTCGACGGCTCACCTTGGGAAATACCCGTCAGGAGGGATCTCCTCTCTCTGGCGGGTGGCTCAATTCTTCACCCCCGCCCAGAGTTATGGAAACTGTGGGTCTGGCCACTGAGGGGGCCAGACTAATAGAATCTGGTCTCTCAGCTGAGGCTGCTGAGACCATTCTTCACTCCAGAGCTCCCTCCACGAGGAAGCTTTATGCCTTTAAATGGAGAGTCTTTTCTTCCTGGTGCAGCAAACACCTGCATGACCCTGTGAACTGCCCAATTGGTACAGTCTTGGAGTTTCTGCAGGAAAAGTTCACCACAGGGTTATCTCCTTCTACACTGAAGGTGTATGTGGCGGCCATCTCGGCTTACCATGTTCCTTTGGTAGGGCAGTCCCTTGGGAGAGACCCGCTGGTGGTTCGCTTCCTTCGTGGCACTCGGAGGCTAACGCCTGTAGTCTGACCCAGGGTCCCAGCTTGGGACCTGGCCGTTGTGCTGGAAGGTCTGTCCTTGGCTCCGTTTGAGCCCATTGAGACCGTTCCAGTCAAGTTTGTGGCACTTAAGACAGTACTTCTGTTGGCAGTCACTTCTCTGAGGAGAGTGGGTGACCTTCAGGCCCTGTCGGTTTCCCCTACGTGCCTTGAATTCGCACCGGGGATGGTTAAGGCTTTCTTGTACCCAAGGCCCAGCTATGTGCCTAAGGTACCGACTAATGTGCCACGACCTGTCGTACTTCAGGCCCTCTGTCCTCCCCCATTTAGGGATAGGAATCAGGAAAAGCTTAACTTGGTGTGTCCAGTGCGAGCACTGGATGCCTATGTTCACAGATCTTCTTTGTGGAGGAGGTCTGAGCAACTGTTTGTGTGCTTTGGCTCGCCCAAGAAAGGCCTGCCGGCGACCAAGCAGACACTCAGTAAGTGGATAGTTGAGGCTATCTCTCTGGCTTATGAGACCACTGGACGGCCTTCACCTATCGTCGTCAGGGCTCATTCTACTCGGGGTATGGCAGCCTCCAAGGCCTTGTGGCTAGGGGCTTCAATGCAGGATGTCTGTGATGCGGCAGGCTGGTCCTCTCCGCTCACATTCGTTCAGTTTTACGAGTTAGATGTTGGTGCTAAGCCTGGAGCCCAGGTGCTCATGTCTTAAGCTGTGCGCATTTTTACACACAGACAGGCATTTGGTAGTATGGTGTTTTGGTACATCGTTCCCATAGCGTAGCTTCGGCGACGCAGCTCGAGTTCCCTCGAAGGGGAACGTCTCGGGTTACGAATGTAACCATTGTTCCCCGAGAAGGGAACGAGACGCTGCGTCTCCCTGCCATACTCCCTGCATCCCTGTCTCGCCTTGCTTCGGCACAATCTTAATTAGATTGCAATGTTTAAGGTACATGTAAACTCTACTGTCTTAACCTAAATCATTCAATTCATTTGTATTGACAAAATTTTTTGCATGTAAACAGGGCACTTTGGTTTTCAAAGTTACTAGCCACTCATCATGTTCGCTGGCCACAATTTTGTTGTTGGAAAAATATATTTTATATTATTAAAATTGACTTTGGCATGCTAAAATTACATTTATTAGCTGGTATATACCTGGTATTAATACAGATCATATCATATATTTAGCTGCATGAAAAACAATCTGCCACTGAAAAAAATCTTGAACTTTATCGGCTTCTTCTGAACTCTTTTCATCATCATAATCATCATCATCATTGTCCTCTATCGCCCATTGTTTACTTTAGGAAAGTGTATTTTGTTATACTGTGACTGTCAAGAAGTGTTTGTGTTTGCAGTTGCTTGTTCTGTTCATCTAACCCAGTTCATATCACCATTTACCATCACTGTGTTGGATACGTGTTGTATGTTTAATAAACTACCTTATGATTTTACATCTGTGTCAATCCCATCTGCCTATCATAACAATAACAATAACATTCACATAGAGAATAAGATGTAATTCTGGAGGTGCTAAGGTAATACAGCTGGTTGTTAAGGCATTCTCCTAAAATAAAGTCAGATCTATTCTCCAAACACACTGAAAACTGTTTTGAATAACTTGAAAGTTTTAGGTTGAGGCAATACTCAATCCAACCTAAAACAGGGGACATTACTCCATGTTTCAGCAGATTAATCTAGCACCCCCTTCAGTATCTTTATTTTAAACACTTAAATCATAATAGAAATTACTTGACATGTTTTTAAACTAAGAAACATTAACAATTTATTTTGCCAGGCAGGTTACACTTAAATCAACCATTCTGTTATTCAAATTCATCAATCAAAAATATTAATTCAATTCAATTCAATTTTATTTATATAGCGCTTTTCACAACTGGTGATTGTTTCAAAGCAGCTTAACATTAATAGAAGCAGTGGAAAGCACAGAAAAACAACAGATAGCACAACATAATACAGGATAGCACAAGCAGCTAAATTTGCTGCGGCTATGAATCAACATTATAAGCGTGTGTATTACTAATGTCACCTCATCCTCTGCCTCTGTTTTATATGGGGTTCCTCAGGGGTCCATTTTGGGTCCTATGCTTTTTAGTCTGTACATGCTACCATTGGGTGATATTATACGGAAGCATAACATCTCTTTCCATCTTTATGCGGATGATTCACAATTGTATCTGCCGTTAAAATCTAAAGAGTCCTTACAATCTCTTCTGGCCTGTCTCGAAGACATCAAAATTTGGATGGCTGATAACTTTCTCCAATTAAATGATGACAAGACAGAGGTGATTGTTTTTGGTTCTCCTATGGCTAGATGCAATGTGGTTCAAAATTTGGGTAATTTCACTTCATTTATAAAACCTTATGCAAGAAATTTGGGTGTTATTTTTGACTCAAAACTCTGCTTCGACAAGCAGATTAGTTCTGTTGTTAAAAATAGCTTCTATCAGCTTAGGATGATTTCTCGCCTTAAGTCATTTTTATCTTTTAATGATCTTGAGAAAGTTATCCATGCCTTTATAACATCACGGCTGGATTACTGCAATTCGCTCTATTTCGGGCTCTCTCAATCATCAATTAGACGTTTGCAGTTAGTACAGAACGCAGCAGCGCGTCTTTTAACTGGCACTAGGAGCCGCAAGCACATAACCCCCATTTTGCCTTCCTTACATTGGCTCCCTGTACCTTTTAGAATTCAGTTTAAAATTTTACTGTTTGTTTTTAAGGCACTTAATGGGCTTGCCCCCACCTACATTATTGATCTTTTACAGCCATATTCAGTTCGAAAGTCGCTAAGATCCTCAAACAAAGGGCTCCTGCTTGTGCCACGTTCACGGCTTAAACAGAGAGGTGATAGAGCTTTTGCAGTTGCTGCTCCACGTTTGTGGAATCAGCTCCCCCAGGATATCAGATCTGCCCCCTCCATTGATGTATTCAAATCTAGGTTAAAAACTCATCTCTATTCTCTAGCCTTTCTTGTTCCTTAAATTAGGATTTTTATTGGTTTTATCTGTGTTGTGTGCTTTGACATGGAAGACTTTAAATTTATTATGTTTTATATAATCATGTTTATTAGCTATGTGTTTTATTTTATTGTTTTAGTTACTTATTGTACAGCACTTTGGTCAGTTTTGCACTGTGTGTAAATGTGCTTTATAAATTAAACTTTACTTTACTTACTTTACTTAATGTAACGTAAAGGGGAAGGTGCTAAGTTAAGCCTAAAAAGGCTGCCTCCCCGGGTTGAAAAACCCCCTAGGAGAAAAAAAACCCAGGCTTAGCCAGGGAAGTAAAAAAAAAGTCCTAGGAGGGAAAAACCCTTGGGAGATATATTTATATATACATTGAAACGATTAAGGAGATTAGGCGGAGGTTAAAGGCGTTCTGCTGGTGGTTGTTGGTCATGCATCAGCTTGGCATCACGTTGAAGGTCTGCCGGTGGGTCAGAGGTGTGCCGACTTTCACATTTACCGGAACTGGGTCTGTTTGTCTCATTGTCCTCGGAGACAAGGACGAGACATGAAGAAAGAAAAACAAAACCCAATTAGCGTAGGGGCCATTCATATGTATACACATGTACATATACACAAACATATATATACACATACACACACATGTACGTATACATATTGAAGATACAACGTCATCCCAGTGACAGACTCTGCACAGTTTGGTTTAGGGAGAATGAGAAAAATGCACGGGACGGCGAATGTTTTTGGAAATGGATGCAGTGACACCCTTTTAAGGACTGAAGTCCCGCCCCCGACTAGTGGGCTTAACACCACAAATCTATACCCACCGAGCTTTATTGAAATCCGGACGAGCAAGGGAGAAAAGGGGAGACGGGGACGTGACTGCGCCAGCCATCTCCCTGATGCCTGTCTGGGCTTCACAGTACTCCCCTACTCGACTCAGAAACCTCAGGAGAGGGGCCGAGCAAGTATTGATCTTCATCTGGTAGTTGTGGCTGCTGTGATCATAGACTAAAGCGGTCAGCCCCTATCGTGTTCACATATGACTAAACAAACTGAACCAAGGAGAAAAAGCAGCAGGTTCTGAAACATAGACTCAGGTCTGAAAACACCCTAAGATGTCCTCAGACAAGTATTGTTCAAAATTCAAAGACAACATTTATAAAAAGTTTTGGTCCACTTTAAATGTTGAATGGTGTATTTTAAAGTAATGTATTTGATAACTGAAGCTGATTTTATTCAACATTCATCACAACACTTTAACTCTTACTGAAAGTCACAAACATAAAACATTAAAATTGAATTCACACAGTTAATATAAACATAAACTGATGAAGTTAATTAGTGTAGGGGCCATTCATATGTATACACATATACATATACACTAGGGGTGGAACGGTACACACAAGTCCCGGTTCGGTTCGTACCTCGGTTCAGGCTTCACGGTTCGATTCACTTTCGGTACAATGGAGGGAAAAAGCAAAACAAAAATGAAGGCGGCATTTTTTTTAAGCTAATCTTAAAAACATAGGTGTCCTTATCAGTGTTATTTTGAGATGTCATGAATATGAACTGAAATGCATTTAACATACTATCTCGTATGTCACAAATATATACCATTTTAAGTAATCTTGTAACTTACTCATCTTTCATACAAATATGGGTTCAAATGTATTACAAGTGTTACCTAAATACATTTTTAAATTACATTTTTGGCCTTATTTCATATTAATGTACTAAAGAACAAAAAAATAGGCTTGTAGGATGAATTAATAGGTGTGTACGACTTCACGAGGCGCTGCAAGAAACGACAAGTGGATGACGTCAGAGTAACGCGAGAGCGATTTGAAATCAGCCTCCTCCGCAAGATTTCTCGCGGTACTCTGACGCTGATGGCGCTGCGTAAAGTTTAGCACACTTAAAAAACTGAAAGCAGCTGAACTCGACAGAACTGCCCTGCGTATGCCTGTTGTATATAGCAGGACAATTTATCTCCTACTTCTCAGTGTGAGAAATACAAAGTGTGGCATTTGAAGTGACTGAAATGCGTGTTTGTCAAGGTGAATGCGTGAGACTTGAGAGCCCTGATTAGATGTATTTCCACTCACATACCTAACAACTGCTGAACAACGCCGACGCACAGTCCTCGTCTTTTCCACCACTCTCTCGCCTGTACTATTGTAATTGACTGGAAAACTGAAGTTTTGCCAAACTTTCGATCTTAAAGGGGCCGGCGGATCCTCACCACCATTTGCCATACTCGCTGTCGCTGCTATTTCACTCACTGGACCGTGAACCTGACAAAAAACTGCAGAGTGCCAGAATGTAGACGGTCTCTGATAGAGCGCATACATAGGCGGAGCTCGGCTGCATCGGCGCCAATCAGAGCTTCAGAGCTAAAGCGGGGCAACAGATTAGCTGTCCATAAAGAACCCGCGGATCTAACAGTAGTTCCGCATTACATTAATTATTTTGCACGCAAGTTTTTTTATTTTCATACCGTGTATTCTCCGTTTAAATTCATGCACCGAACCGTGACCCCCGTACCGATTCGGTTCGAAACGAATACATGTATTGTTCCACCCCTAATATACACACATATATATACACACACATATATACACACATACATACACACACACACATATATATATATATATATATATATATATATATATATATATATATATATATATATACACATACATACATATACCTACACACACACGTATTGAAGATACAACGTCACCCCAGTGACAGACTCTGCACAGTTTGGTTTAGGGAGAATGAGAAAAATGCACGGGATGGCGAATGTTTTGGAGATGGATGCAGTGACACCCTTTTAAGAACCGAAGTACCGCCCCCGACTAGTGGGCTTAATACCACAAATCTATACCCACCGAGCTTTATTGATATCCGAACGAGCAAGGGAGTAAAGGGGAGACGGCGACGTGACTGCGCCAGCCATCTCCCTGATGCCTGACTGGGCTTCACAGTACTCCCTTACTCGACTCAGAAACCTCAGGAGGAGGGCCGAGCAAGTGATAACATAATGCCATACATAACTTTCAATCACTCCTCTGCGCTTGGAATTAATGGCCCGTTTCGGGGTTTTATTGGTCTAGTTTTGAAGTTTTGGCCTTGTATTGTGGTTTGTATGTGCACAGAGTAGAGTTTCTTTTCCTTATATGTAGCCTTTTCTATTTTATACGGTACATTTGTTTTTGAAAGTTTATGCCCGGCTCATGGTTTGCTGCACATATGTAAACGAGTAAGGAGAGATTAAACATATTTCTTAAGAATATTAATAGCATTTACCATGCTTTGAAGTGTTGACGAAAATGAGGATTTAGTTTATTTATTTATTAGGTTGTACAAGCTATCTATTGTGAGATGAGTACCATTACTAAAACAAATTATGTGAATGCCTTGTTAAAGAGAAAAGTTTTAAGTCTAGATTTAAAGGTGTCTACTGTGTCTGATTCTCGGACAACGGTTGGTAAATCATTCCAGAGCTTAGGGGCTAAGTAGGAAAAGGATCTTCCACCTTTAGACACTTTTGATATTTTAGGGACAACTAAGAGACCAGAATTTTGCGAACGCAGTACACATGATGGATTGTATTCTGATAGTAATTCTCTAAGATATGAGGGTGCTAGGCCATTTAAGGCTTTGTAGGTGATAAGTGATAATTTAAATTGTATTCGATAATTAACTGGTAGCCAGTGTAAAGATGCCAGAATTGGACTTATGTGGTCATACTTCTTAGATCGAGTAAGCACTCTTGCAGAAGCGTTTTGAACTAGCTGAAGCTTGTTTACCTGATTTGCATGGCATCCCCCAAGTAGCGAGTTACAATAGTCTATTCTAGAGGTCATAAAAGCATGGATAAGCTTCTCTGTGTCAGATGTAGACAGTATATGGCGTATTTTTGAGATATTTCTAAGATGGAAGAATGCTGTGCGGCAGACGTTGCCGATATGACTATCGAAAGATAAGTTGCTGTCGAACATCACACCTAAGTTCCTAACCGAGGAAGATGGCACCACAGTGCAGCCATCTATGTGCAACTTGTAATCTGACATATTATCTTTGTAGCGATTCGGTTCAGTAATAAGTATCTCTGTCTTATTGGAGTTCAGCTTAAGAAAGTTATGTGCCATCCAGTCACTAACATCGCTAAGGCAGTCTGTTAGCTTAGAAAACGTGTGTGTTTCGCTGGGATGTGAGGAGATGTAAAGCTGGGTATCATCCGCATAGCAGTGAAAACTTATGTTATGTTTCCTGATAATGTCTCCTAGAGGTAACATGTATAACGAGAACAGGATAGGACCTAAAACCCATCCCTGCGGTACACCGTATTTAACCAGGGAGTGATATGACTCTTCTTAGTTTACATAAACAAAGTGATAGCGATTGGTTAGATACGACCTAAACCGGGCTAGCGCCTGACCACTGATACCAACATAGTTTTCTAGTCTATTGAGTAAGATTGTGTGATCTATTGTGTCAAAGGCTGCACTAAGGTCTAATAATATAAGAATTGAGATTTCACCACGATCGGCTGTTAATAGGAGGTCATTTGTAACTCTAAGCAACGCTGTCTCTGTGCTATGGTGGGGCCTGAATCCTGATTGGAACTTTTCATATGTACTATTATTTGTCAAGAATGTGCGTAACTGGCTTGCCACTACCTTTTCTAATATTTTCGAAAGAAAAGGGAGATTTGAGATAGGTCTAAAGTTATTAAGCTCTCCCTGATCAAGCTGTGGTTTTTTAATCAGCGGTTTAATAACTGCTAGTTTGAAAGCTATTGGAACGTATCCTATTTCTAACGATGAGTTAAAGATATTTAGAACCGGGGTTGACACTACAGGGAATACCTGAAGAGTTTGGTTCCAAAACGCAATAAACGCCATTTTTGAAAAAAATGAGTTACTGCCAAAATCAGTATTATATCAGGTCAGTAGTTAAAAGTAAATTCTTAATTTTAAGCAAAATCCAATATCCGCCGTGTTATTCTGTCATCTTTTCTCCCTTTTTTCCCAAAATGCGACAAACGCCACTCCCACTTTTTTACAGAACGCAATAATTCCATTTCTGATATTACAACCCACCGTTCACGCAATGTAAACAAACAATGGCGGACGCGCGTAGTACACGGAGTCCTGGTTTTCCTCATCTACTTTGTACTACGTGATCAACAAACAAAACAAAATAATACTTTAATTGCATCGCTAAACCTGTGATGGGAAAGAAACGTAAGCCATCAGCATCTAACAATTTCCCTGAGAGGCACTCGGGAGACGGGTGCTTGTTCTCCCGACAGCATCAAGCTTCTCATGCTAACACATTGACCCCAGAGGATCTTATGAAAAACTGTACATAATTTTACTCAAAGTCAACGAAACTCGAGCAGGACCAAAAACATTTTACAGTCGATCGCTGTGAAAGACGTTAAGCGAAGACGTCAAGTAACCGCAATGACAGGGTTCTTAATATGACAAAGTAAGTGTTTTGATTAATAACATTAATGTTTATATTTTTAATTAGTGTGTACAACTAGTCAACTAAATGAATATAACATGGCAAAGATGAATGCACATTTATATAGGCTATTGATTCAATAGATTTATAGCATTTTGAATAAAAACTTGTCATGGATTTATTGCATTTTGTGGAAAAAATAATCCGTTTTTATAATAAATCTTTGAAAATCAACTTATGGATTTGAATTTTTTATGTTTTTATAACCTAAAGATGCTGTGTGAAAGTTTGTAACAGAAAATAGTTGTTTTCATCTTGTCACTTTCTTGGTATAGAAAACACGTTTTTACCAAAATTTGTCAAAATGGATTTATTGCGTTTTGGAACCAAACTCTTCACCTCTTTAAGTAGTTTTGTGGGAACGGGGTCTAATATACAGGACGATGATTTGGATGATGTAACTAGTCTAGAGAGCTCATCTATTGTAGTAGGTTTAAATGAATCAAGATGTTCGTATGGTAGTCTAGTGTTAAGTGAACTAACTGGTAGAGTGGTGGCTGCCTGGGTAACGATGTTTTCCCTTATAGCCGTAATTTTGTTAGAAAAGAAGTTCATGAAGTCGTTACTATTGTGTGGGAGTTTATTAGTGGTTTCTGTTTGTTCTTTGTTTCTAGTCAGTTTTGCAACTGTGCTAAAGAAGAAACGAGGGTTATTATGATTCTCATTTATAAGCTTGCTAAGATAGGTGTGCTTCTATAATTTCTTTCCATTTTCCTAGTTGCCTTTTTGAGTGCTGCGGTGTGATGATCATACCATGGAGCTGGCGGTTTTTCTTTGATTCTCTTTTTTCGAATGGGAGCAACAGCATCCAATGTGTTGCAACAGACATTGTTAAGTTTTTATATTACAATATCTAGATCGTCAGAGTTATCTGCTACATGTTTAATTTGGGACAGGTCTGGAAGAGTGCTAATAAAGCTATCTTTAGTGGTGGAAATTATTGTTCTGGCTAATCTGTAGCATGTTGTGGATTGAGTGATCCTATCTAGAAGTACAGTGTATGACACAAGGTAATGGTCAGAAACTGCATCACTCTGAGGTGATATTTTGATGTCATTAATATTGAGCCCGAGTGACAGAATTAAGTCTAATGTGTGCTTACGAGTATGCGTTGGCCCTGTCACGTTTTGTCTAATATTGAGAGAATTTAGAACATCCATAAACGCACGTCCTAATGCGTCTTTTGGGTTATCCACATGAATATTAAAATCACCAACGATAAGAGCTTTATCTACAGTGACTACAAGCTCAGACAGGAAATCTGCTATTTCTTTAAGGAAATCTGCATGGTGGCCCGGAGGCCTATAGATTGTTGCTAAGGCAAAAGAGAGCTGTTTGTGGTTACGATCAGTTATTTCCATATTTAACAACATTAGTTCAAATGATTTAAATTTTAGTTCAGATTTTTGGTTTACTTTAACAATGTTGTTGTATATTGTAGCTACACCACCCCCTCTCCCCTTTAATCGAGGTTCGTGTTTATAATAATAGTCTTGTGGGGTGGATTCGTTTAAACTAATGTAGTCGTCTGCTTTAAGCCAGGTTTTGTTTTGGTCTGTAACTATTTTATTGACAATAGGTTCTTTATTGGTAAGCGATCTAATGTTAAGAAGGCCGAATTTTAACATTCGAGGTTCATCTGTTAATGTATTGTTTTCTAATTTTATATTAATCAGATTTGTACCAGATGTGGCAAGCAGTGCTCTGTAGTTATTTGTTCGGGGAACAGATACAGTTGAAATGTGTTGATATTCTGGTAAGATTGACTCGAAGTGCTGGGATATAAGTGATCTTGACATATCACGGCAGCTAACAGACGGACGGTTAAGCCGATCCGTCTGTTTCCTGACCTGTACCCTGGATAGTCAGACTGTATAAGAAGTAAGACTATTGGTCAGATTTAACATAAATATTTTATATTATTTAATATTTTATAACATTAATAAACCTCTCCACTGGTCGGACAAAACTATGATGTGTGCATTCTTGCCCAGAGAGTGTGCACGCACTTTAAATCTCTTCAATCACTTCCATGCAATTGTTTTATCTTTCCCGAAGTGTACGTGTGTGCGCTCAGACTGCGTCCCGTGCATTCGCAAATCCATCAGCTCTCGCGCTCTCTCTGGTAATGGCGCTTTGGTTCGCAATGCTCCGCTGATCACACGCTCCTCTCAACAGACGGTCTCAGTACGTTGCGCTGGGTGCAGGGAGTGCTCATGGAAGTTTTTGTTTCCCAGTATCAGTTCGCATTGTTTATAATTTTGCATAACTTTTAAGAAAATTACAATAAAAAAGTATATTCAACTAGCCAAAGTGGCTAGTGGGATTGGCTGTCTTACCCGCCACAGTCGAAATCTACCCGCATTTGGCGGGTTGGCGGGTGTTATTGTCAAGCCCTGCATAAGATCATGGTTTTTTTTTTTTTTGCAGATACCCAATTATGTGAGCCTAAAGTCTAGGAGGAAGGTTTAGGGTGAAATAATTTTTGATAAAGATATAAAAGGGGTTGAATGAATGTAAACAGCCCCACCTGAGGGTCAAATGCAGATTATATTGCTTTACATTGTTATTGTTTAACCTGCTGCCTTACAATATTCATACATACTGTATTAAAGCTGTGACTGTAAACTGTCGTGTGAACAGAACAGACCCTACAGTAGGTTTATCTACGTGTTCTTCTGAACTGCCAATAATCAATCCAAATGTCATAACATGAGATTAATTCAACTCTCTTCCATGATGAAGACATTTTGTTTACATAATATTGTTCACCCAAAGCAATAAATATTAAACAAAGTCTTTATTTGCGTCTTTATGCTAACCAATTAGCCAAATATGCTCACATTTACAAAGCCAGTTACTAAACCATCAATATGACTTTAAATAGTATAATACATTGTATTACCATGTAAACTCTGATTGGATGGTTGAGGGGTACTCATGTTTATGTAATGATCTGTTTGAATCAAGATATCTCCTAACAGCTTCTTACTAGTTCCTTTTGAGGTTGAAGATATCTCCAAATAAATAAGTACTAGTAGTTATTCTGTTTTTGATATCAACTAATCATTTCTGATAGTATCTATTCCAACAGTGACAAGTATCTTTTTAAATATTACTAGTGACTAATCATTAGATACTAGCAAGTATTATTTAACACTGGTGCTTAATCATTAGATACTAGTACCTATTTATAGACACTAGTAGTTATTCATTAAGTACTAGTACTTATATATTCGACACTAGTGTCCTTTACAATAGGTACTAGTTACATTTTTAATCTTACTAGTCACAATTGTTTTTGTACCTGTCATATGGAATGACTAGTCAAAATGGCCACTGTATAGTAAAATTAAAAATCTTACTAGTAAAATAAATTATCTTACTAGTTTCTATTAAAAAAGTACTAGTGTCTAATGAATAAGTACTAGTATTTATTGAATAAGTACTAGTAACTAATTAATAAATACTAGTATCTAATAAATAAGAACTAGTATCTTTTTAAAAAGGTACTAGTATCTTACAAATAAGTACTAATATTTGTTTAATAGGCACTAGTATCTAATAAATAAGTACTAGTATCTAATGAAAAAGAACTAGTATTTAATGAATAGATACTAGTATTGATTAAATAAGTACAAGTATCTAATTAATAAGTACTAGTATCTAATAAAGAAGCACTAGTATCTAATGTTTAGGTACTAGTGACGATTGGAATACATCCTAGTCAGAATTGAATAGTTGATATCTGAATAATTGATCTTCATAGAAATCAATGTGAAATTTTTTTAATGTGTTACCAGTAACAGTGGAATAATTACTAGTCACTATTCCAATAAGTACTAGTATCTAATGAATAAGCACTAGTATCTATTTAAAAAGTACTAGTATCTAATGAATAAGTACTTGTATCTTATTAATAAGTATTAGTATCTAATAAATAAGCACTAGTATCTAATAAATAAGCACTAGTATCTAATAAATAAGGACTAGTATCTAATTTGTAGTTACTAATATCTAATGATTAAGAACTAGTATCTAATGAATATATCCTAGTATCTATTGAATAAGTACTAGTATCTAATGACTAAGCACTAGTATCTACAAAATAAGCACTAGTATCTATTTTTAGGTACTAGTATCTAATGGTTAAGAACTAGTATCTAATCGAATAGAAACTAGTACCTAAAAAATAGATACTAGTAGATGTAAATGAAAAAATGTCAAAACGGCTTGCCATATAATATGATTTATTCTTCATATCTGCAATTCAGAAACTCCTCTCTGTTACCATGCAGACAAAACCAAATTTAACTTTCTTGATAACCTCAGCTTTAACAAGTCATGGGTTTAAATTGAAATCATTTAACCACATGTACTTCCTTTATTTCAACACATTTTGTTGTCAAAAGCATACAGTACAAATGTTCAAACCTGTAAGAAAAAGACATGTTAGTTATAATTAGTTATCATTTCAATTTCCTTCACAACGTGCAACAAAACTCCTCTGTTAAAATGTCAGAAAATGTAGTTTGGTGTTTCTTTGATGAAATCTTTGCTGATATTATTGTGTATGAAGAGTTTTTCTCCTCGTCGTGTTGTTTTTATAAAGATGATTAAAAACATTGATCCATCATTGACACTGACACACACATTAATAATGTTTTTATAGATTGAGTGAAATTGATCTTTAAACACTGTAACATCTTTAAATGTAAGATCAGAGTTTTGTTATCTCCAGCTGATATTCTTCCTGTAATAGCAGGGGCGATTCCAAAATTTTATAAATGGGGGGCACAGGGGGGGACCATGAACCAGTCAGGGGGGGCCAATCAGAAAATTAAAATGAAAATAAATACTGGTTCAGAAAATATTAAGCATGGTTCCCAAAATCTTGTGCAATGCCACGTGCTCTAATATAGATGGCAGTGGCGGATGCAGAACGTGACATATGGGTGGGCATGGATTAAGTCCGGGTGGGCCTGAATCTATGGGTGTCACTTTTGAATAAGAAACTATAACAAGTCTATAAAATTCGTCAAAACTTCAGGAATCACAAGCGTATTGGTGTGAACACTAATTTAAACAGCATACACACACACCCGAACTGCACGTCAAATTTTTGACATTATTGATATACTTTAAATTGTAATGCAACATGACATTAATTAAGCCTTTTTGGTAAAAAAAAAAATGTATTGGGCTGTCATAGCCTACAAAAAAAAGAACCTGCACACAGTGACAAGAAATATAAATGAACACAAAAAACCTAATACTTTTTAAAATAGCCTATTAAAACTGTTTAAATAAATTAAGCTACTAAATGCTTAAAATGAAGCTTCTAAAATCATATTCTCTTCATGCAAATCACTAAAAATATATTTTAGTTCTCACATATTTAAGTTAACTTACTAAATAAAGAAAGAAAAAGGGAATTGCTAGAATAATGTTTGACTCTGAGGTTAAACGAAATGACAAATAAATAAACATTTAATATACTTTTGATGAGCATAAGAGCAAGCGGGTAGCCTACGCGTGAAGAGCGGAGTGCGCATATCAAACGTGAACACGAAAGGAATAATGGGTTTAATTATGCTTTCACTTTGCTTCATTTCCTGACAGTTTTACTTGTTAGTGGGGATAGTAATGACTAACAAGATGACACCGAATTACATACAATATAATTACCTAACTAAATCTGAGAGAATGCAAACACATTACATAGGCCACCCCTTGAATGATTGGCACAAGAGATACAGAGGCCAAAAGGCCAGCCGGAAGTGAATCCCCTTTCTCCAAGGGTTCAAATAACAGCACAGATGGAGGGCCTACCGGCAAATGAAATGTGACTGGCACAAAGCGCAACGAATCTGCAGGGATTCTTACGGTTTCTTGCCCAATCCTGGCTGGCCTACTCCTGGCATCCTCAACTCCAACCTCAATCTTCTTGCAATACTGTAAGGCAGATTGCCATGCAGGAGTGTCCTTCACAATCTGGAGATCAAAAAGAGCACTACCATATTGACTAAACAACTCTTTGTAACAGTCCTGCATGACATTCATGCCCAATAACCCAGGAAGCCCACCTAGACAAGAATTTGAGCGATCCCTTACCACAAGTACACCTTTGTTCTTAATATGCCTCCCGAGGACAACGAAATCCAGTTCTAAATACCCTAAATAAGGTATGTCCAAACCATTTGCAGCACGCAGCTGTAACCATCCACAACTACGCAACTTCTCTTGTCCCCGAGGCTCAAAATGTTGACGAAAGAAATTTTCAGATATAGTTGTCACCATGGACCCGGTGTCTAATAAGCAAGGAACCTCCACCCCCCCCATCATAATAGTAACAGACGGACAGCGACCCACCAACTTGGACAAAGTTGGAGAACCCTCCCATCCCAGGGGCCGAGAGCCAACCACCACCCCTCCTGAAGTGTGGCTCGTCAATTCAGGGGGTTGAAGTTTTCCGCCGGCCCACTAGGACCAGAGGGATTGCCTCGTACTACTGGAGGCATTCGTTGTTCCATAGGCCGACGCATATCCAAAACACAATTCCGGGCAATGTGACCTGGTTGATTACACCGCCGACAAATAATAGGACCACTTCGCCTAGGCTGATTAAAAGCCTGCCAAGACTGTAACTGCTGCAGGCCCTGAGTTAGCTGATTAAGCTGTTCTTGCTGAGTGCGAAGCATCTCCTTTAATTCATTCATCTCTGCTGAATTATGACTACCAGAAGGTAAGCCATGTCCCTGAACTCTATACTGAGTAGCAATTGACGGAACCGAATGACTCCTCTCTCGCATCTCTGGCCGAGAACCCTCATCTACCCACCTAATCGCCTCTCTTCGTACATCCAAAACAGTGGACTGTGGATGGCGCCGGACATAACGTTTAAGCTCACGGCACAACCCAATATCACGGACGTATTCAACAAATTGATCCCTTAATAAAGTGGCCGAATTGGGCACACCACCTGGTGCACATTGTATCACTTTATCCATTAAAAGCAAAAAGTGCATGTGAAAAATCCTGCAAGGACTCACCTTCTTCCTGTTTATGGGAGAAAAACCGCTCCTGAAGCGAAATATATGAATGTACCTCACCGTACAATTCTTTTAACACGGAGAACACCTTTTCCGGATCCTCTCTCTCTTCCCTTGATCTAAATTTAATTTCGCTTCTTGCAGATCCCCCCAAATGATCAAAAATAAACAACGCTTCCTCCCTGCCTGATAAACTTCGTGCTCGTAAATTAGTTTTCATTTCCTCTACCCATTCAAACACATCCTCATCTTCCCTTCCATTAAACGTAGGACATCGTCGTTCTCTAGGAAAAAAAATAACACGTTCTGTAATGGGCCTGGTGGCACCAGCTGTACTGGAGGCACGCACATTTAAGTCCACATTTGAGGCACTGACATTAGCCGAGGGCCCTGCTACAGAATTAGCTTGACGCTGTAACTGTTCATTCTCTGTCTGCAGGAGCTGAACCTGCTGTCGCAACTCCTCTACTTCACTCTCCATTGGTAATCAAAAGAAGAGAGAAAAGAAAATTTTTTTTGACTTACTGGTAACTCAAGTCAGCAACTTCACGAAACACTCTTTACCACTGCCTGCTGCTGTCCCGCTGCTGCAAAATAAACACACTCACACCAAAATATCCAAATATACAAAACACAGAAAAAAAGAAAAAAGGAAAAAAACACCATACAAAAAAAAACAGATTTACACAGCACACCCTGTTACAATGACCCTGCCCGACTACGCCAAATGTGACAGTGTCAAGTTATATGTAACAAAGGGGTATTAATATTCAATTCCCCTTACAACAGGCCCCCCAACCAAATGGAGGAAGATAACAAGGGTGTGATTATTCAATCTTTAATTTAGTGGTATAAAAATACAAACATCCACATTCACATAAAAGGCGTAAACACACTACACAGCGTCATACCATATGTGGGGGACACTTAGTTCTTAGACCATTTGTCTCATAGATACCCTGAGGTAATGAATCACACAATAATAATAATAATTGGTACCAATATAAAGAAAGAAAATCCCACACACAAAATAAAAAAACCAATCACTTCCAGTTAGTGAATCAAACCATTTCAATTAGAGAAACCAACCTCCACACAAAAAAAAGAAACAAAAAAAGATTATAAATGAAATAGGCAATACAAATTCCCCAGGTCACTTATACGAGTCAGATGTACAGAATAATAAATGGTCTAATACCTGTGTGACCTCTCAAAATACACATATGGGGTTAAACAAACAAAACACCAATACACAATTTAACAGCTGAACCTAATACTCCACGCAGTCACACATCATTGCTAAACACACACACACACACACACACACATACTTACCTACATTACAAAAAGGGGACTATCACTGAACACTGACCAAGAGGGGACTAGTGTTTCTGATCATTTTTTACACACAAAAACTACATAGAAAATTTTATTTTAATGCCTATTTTCATAATATAACTTCAAATGTCAATTTTTTTTTTTTTTTTAAATATGCCAAGTGGGGACCTGCAACCCTGACTGATGTCTACCTATCCAACAGGGGACCTCCATACCCTGCAATGGATCTCTATGGGGATTACACTAGTCCTAAACTAAAATAAATGTAAGAGCTGTCCAAATTAAAACAACTTGCACTGACATATATTTAAATAAACCAGTGCCCTTTGTTTTGCCCCAAAATGCACACAAGTTTTTAGTAAGGCATATTTGTTAAAACTAGTTATATTTCCTAATTAAACTAAGGTCTTGTCCAGGCTTAAGCTAATTCCTGTCCGGGAAACCACCCCTATGTGTAAAAAGTTTGGAGCAGTTTCCCAGACAGGGTTTAGATTAATCCAGGACTAGGGCTTAGTTATATTAAGACATTTAAGTGTGCATCCTAAAACAAAACAATGGCACTGATATTTGTTAAGATATGTCAGTGCAAGATGTTTTTAAATTAAGGCAGCTCAAACATGCATTTTATTCTGGGACTAGGATAATACCTATCCAGAAAACTATTTTATCATAATGTAACCTTAATGTTGACATATGTCAGCACAGGGGTGGAGGCGCTGTCCAAACTTAAGAGGGAGAGATTGGAGAGTTACAATTTTGCTTAAAACTTAGAGGGAGAAAGGGAATTTTCAAATTGCAATTTTGCCCAAGGAATTTCTTCCTAATAAAAACAGACTGTATGTTTTGTAACTGTGCAGGTGAATACTGTTTCTTTTGCACACAAGAACTAACGTAGTGAACAACATTCCCTGCTATATTCAGCTAACATTAACTATTAATATGAGCCTTTTGATTATGTTGTATTATGTTATTAAACTTAATAGTGATTTGTGACATATATTTTTATACAATGTAAGTGACTCATTAAGTTTAGCTACCACCTTTTGGCCGGTTTAGTTTTCAAATTTAATATTTTTATAAGCTTATGACATATATAAGCTTTGAAACTGTTCTTACATCAGATTTAAGGTGAATATAGCAAGAGGGCTGAGCAGAGAGAAGAGGGAGAGGAAGAACAGTTGAGCAGGTAAAGATGGCAGTCAATAAGTTTTAATATTAGGTTTATACTGTTTTAGTTTTTTGTCTTAGTGGATTTGTTCTTATATTAGAGCAAAGGTGAAGTAGTAGCTATTTAGACAAATCAAAAGAAGGATAGGAAGAACAACTGATCAGCTAAAGCCCAAGAAACATTTCTTTCCATGAGAAGATTTCAGGGGTTTAAACTTAAACTATTGTTTATTTAATGCATTGAAATGTTTTAGTTGGTTCAGTTATATTGTCTTTTACTAAATGACTTTATAACATTACATAACATTTTAGTGCAATAATCCTCGTACAACTTTTAGTTTTAAACGGCAAAATCTTTTATGAAGAACTTTTTTGATGGTAAGAACTGTTGTTTTAGTGTAATTGTAAATTTTGTCAGTACATTCAAAGTTATTCAGAATTTAAAATATTTCCTAAAAGTTAAAGCAGATAAACACGTCACACTTCACCATCAAACTGGGGACCAAAGACATTTTGTGAAGTCACTAACATGATCATGCCTAAATTTGGTGCTTAAACTGCTCATTTCTAAGATACACATTTTAACTTCTGTCCAAATAGTATAAAATAGTGAGTTTCTTCAAGATAAAATACATTAGGTCCCCTGTTAAATAGTGAAGTGTGAAGTGTGTGTTTCCTAAAAGTTAAAGCAGATAAACACATGTCACACTTCACCATCAAACTGGGGACCAAAGACATTTTGTGAAGTCACTAACATGATCATGCCTAAATTTGGTGCTTAAACTGCTAATTTCTAAGATACACATTTTAATTTCTGTCCAAATAGTATAAAATAGTGAGTTTCTTCAAGATAAAATACATTAGGTCCCCTGTTAAATAGTGTAGTGTGACATCTGTTTAATTGCAATTACATTTCTTGCCATGAGAAAAGATTTCAGGGGTTTAAACTTAAACTATTATGTTTATTTAATGCCTTGAAATGTTTTAGTTGGTTCAGTTATATTGTCTTTTACTAAATTACTTTATAACATAACATTTTAGTGCAATAATCCTTGTACAACTGTTAGCTTTAAACTTCAAAATCTTTTATGAAGAACTTTTTTGATGGTAAGAACTGTTGTTTTAGTGTCATTGTAAATTTTGTCAATACATTCACAGTTATTCAGAATCTAAAATATTTCCTAAAATTCAAAGCAAATAAACACGTCACACTTCACCATCAAACTGGGGACCAAAGACATTTTGTGAAGTCACTAACATGAAGTAAACAATTTTACAAACATTACATTTTAAGAGTTTTGACACTTTTGTATTAAAGATATTTAAGACACCTTTATGTACACTGTCAAAAATTCTGTGTTTTTTGTCAAATCAACATATATTTTTATGTTACTTTAAGTTGAATAATTGCAACCTGTTTTTGTAAGTTATGTCAACTTATCACAATTAAAAATAGTAGGTTAAATTGGCTTGCAAAACCAAGTTGTTTTTTTATTATTATATATGTTATGTTTGGAGAGTTTGAAAAACTTGTTCCTTAGATAAGCAGCCTGTTAAATAGTCTTTATTCAGATTCAGAGTCTCTCAGAGCCATTCAATGAATAGCGAGGTGTGAACGTCGTGTGTTAATGGGCAGTTACAGTTCCTGCTCCAGCCTACAGAGGTGCTGCTGAGTATGAGTGTTTACACAAACACACATGTAGGTCCCCATTTGGTAAAAATTAAAAAAAAATTACCAGACTGTTTTTCACTTGATTTTAGCATGATTTAAAGCATGACCAACAGGGGACCTGGAAAATGTCCCCTCTTTGCTTTATGGTCCCCTGTTGGTGAGTGTGTAACGACACCAAAGTCCCCACTTAGATAGGTAGGCAAGTACACACACACACACACACACACACACACACACACACACACACACACACATGCACGCACACACACACAGGATGAAACGTCAGAAGATTGATGGCATCAACAGGAATGTCCAACGACTGTAAATTCCACAGCAGCGAAACAGCAGCCCTCTATAACACAAGTTCGCCATCAACCTTATATTTTTTTTACTAACTAAAATAACACTGAAACTTAATATTAATAAAATAATAACACCACATACCTGTAGCGCACCTTGATCAGGCCCCCCAGCAATGTCAACGCACCATTCATAAATCTGGATCACACTAAATAAACGAGCCTCCATAAAATACCCGCTTTTTATGAAAACAATCAGTAAACTAACACTACCAATTGATTCGATACATACCGACTGTGAATGATTTGGAAGTACCCACAGGCCCACGCACAGCGCAGAAAATCAGCGTTCCTCTGATGCACAATAGCGGACAATGTCACGCAGATGAAATAAAAGTTTGATGCGGGAACTACCTTGGTGTTCAGCGCGACTAAGAGAGGTCCGGAAAAGGTATAAACCTTACACAGGTAAGGGAGTCGTTACACACCTCCACTGCAGCCAGTTTCCCAAAACAGAGAGAACCCGAAGAAAGGAATGTTCCCCACTTTTAAAGGGTCCGTGCGCTCAACTTCCGTCCGGCTCCATCACAAAGTCAAATGACACGCCCCTCTAAGCTCACCCCATTACAGTAGCAAAAAACGTGGCGTGACAGCGTGACTTATAGTGCTGAGTTAGAGAGCTGGAAGGGTATATCAAACAACATTACTGTGATCAGATCTTTTCTTTCTAGTTTTTACCCCGCTGTCATATTTGTTGTGTGTTTATGTTATTGAGAGGAAAGCGCGCAGCACATATTTATAACGTGTTGTTATTCAAAATACGTTTTCCACTTGCTTGCAAAAAAAGTTATCGGGAATATTTTAACTTCTTTATAATAGTTTTTAAATAGTTATCAGGCTTACTTATAATTTTACTGTTTTTAACATAACATGCAATAGATAAAATACACCATATATAGTAGTATCCATTTCTAACTATACAGAGCACTATTTTTTACATTTCTGATTGGGCGGGCCAGCTGTCAATCTGGGCGGGCCCAGGCTCGTCCAGGCCCCGCCCATAGCTCCGCGCCTGATAGATGGTATTAATTTTTTGTATTTTGCATGGATTAGAAAAAACAGTTCTGTTCCAGAATATTTCACTTTAAATAAATTGCCATAATTTACTCATCCTAAAGTTATTTCAAACCTGTATGAGTTTTTCTTCTGCTGAACACAAAATATTTTGAAGAATCTTAGAAGCCAGAAAGTTGAACCCCATTGACTGCCATGTTATTTTGTTCCTACATATGAAGTCAATAGGATCCATCAACTGATTTTGGTTACCGACATTTTTAACTCTTTTATTTTTTGTGTTCAGCATAAGAAAGAAACTCATACAGGTTTGAAACAAGTTTAGGTATATGACCATTTAACCATTTAAATTAAGTGAACTATTCCTTCAAGTATCTAAATTACACAGAGGTGTGTGTAGCTGGTATTAGTTAACATTTTGACATATCAGGACCGTTTGGAAAATATTACTTAAAAATCTGTTTTTCTACTCTGTCTGATCTGACTTTCATTGTTTATTATATGTATTTTAACACAACTGAATGCTATTTGTTATCTGTTCTGTTGTCAGACATAAAGAAAGAGTTTAAAATACAACCCCAAAACAGAAAAAGTTGGGACACAGTAGAAATTGTGAGTAAAAAAGGAATGGACTAATTTACAAATCTCATAAACTTATATTTTATTCACAGTAGAATATAGATAACATATCAAATGTTGAAAGTAAGATATTTTGAAATGCCATGCCAAATATTGGCTCATTTTGGATTTCATGAGAGCTACACATTCCAAAAAAAGTTGGGACAGGTAGCAATAAGAGGCCAGAAAATTTAAATGTACATATAAGGAACAGTTGAAAGACCAATTTGCAACTTATTAGGTCAATTGGCAACATGATTGGGTATAAAAAGAGCCTCTCAGAGTGGCAGTGTCTCTCAGAGGTCAAGATGGGCAGAGAATCACCAATTCCCCAAATGCTGCAGCGAAAAATAGTTTTCTGAGTTTCTCAGAGAAAAATTGCAATGAGATTGAAGTTATCATCATCTACAGTGCATAATATCATTCAAAGATTCAGAGAATCTGGAACAATCTCTGTGCGTAAGGGTCAAGACCGGAAAACCATACCGGATGCCCGTGATCTTCGGGCTCTTAGACAGCACTGCATCACATACAGGAATGCTACTGTAATGGAAATCACAACATGGACTCAGGAATACTTCCAGAAAACATTGTCAGTGAACACAATCCACCGTGTCATTTGCTGTTGCCAGCTAAAACTCTGTAGGTCAAAAAAGAAGCCATATCTAAACATGACCCAGAAGCACAGGCGTTTTCCCTGGGCAAGGCTCATTTAAAATGGACTTTGGAAAAGTGGAAAACTGTTCTGTGGTCCAACGAATCAAAATTTGAAGTTCTTTTTGAAAAACTGGGATGCCATTTCATCCGGACTAAAGAGGACAATGACAACCCAAGTTGTTATTAGCGCTCAGTTCAGAAGCCTGCATCTCTGATGGTTTGGGGTTGCATGAGTACGTGTGGCATGGGCAGCTTACACATCTGGAAAGGCACCATCAATGCTGAAAGGTTTATCCAAGTTCTAGATACATATGATCCCATTCAGACGTCGTCTCTTTCAGGGAAGACCTTGCATTTTCCAACATGACAAATGCCAGACCACATACTGCATCAATTACAACATCAAGACTGCGTAGAAGAAGGATCCGGGTACTGAAATGGCCAGCCTGCAGTCCAGATCTGTCACCCACAGAAAAGATTTGGTGCATCATAAAGAGGAAGATGCGGCAAACAAGACCTAAGACCGTTGAGCAACTAGAAGCCTGTTTTAGACAAGAATGGGACAACATTCCTATTCCTAAACATTGGTCCTCCTCCAGCTGTTCCTTGTATGTACATTTAACTTTTATGGCTTCTTATTGCTACCTGTCCCAACTTTTTTTGGAATGTGTAGCTCTCATCAAATCATAAATGGGCCAATATTTGGCATGACATTTCAAAATATCTCACTTTCAACATTTGATATGTTATCTATATACTACTGTGAATAAAATATAAGTTTATGAGATTTGTAAATTATTCCATTCCTTTTTTACTCACAATTTCTACTGTGTCCCAACTTTTTCTGTTTTGGGGTTGTAGTGACTAAACACGACCCAATAACACCTCGTGTTTAATCCAACCAGCTGTTACTTTATACTGCTAAAAGATTTAAATGCGACATATTGTCTGATAAAAATCACACATTTACATTGAAGAGCTGATACGAGGTGATTTCGAATTACCTTTGTGTCTCATGCATGGTTGCTCTTCTCATCTGATTGTGTTTATGAGCGCTTTTAATTTTAAATGCGAGTGATAGTTTTATTGTAGATCGCGTACAGCGCAGACAATTTAGCGCAAATTCAAAAATATCAGAGAATACTGTTAGGCGCGTGCGCATACCGCACCATAGGGAGGGAGAGAGCTCGTGCACAGAGAACTGGTGTGTGGGGAAACACTACTAACCTTTCGTTAAGTCATGATACTTGATCAACCGTCTTCTCTGTCAGTAACATCTGTTGACTGTTAACGTTCACGTGAAAAGACAAGGACACGGAGGAACCCATGTAGAAAACACCGCCAACTTTTAATTCCTTCACTCAGTGTCATGTAAGGGAGGCACTGTCGAGGTTCCGCACGCAGTGTGCGCGCAAGAGAGGCGCTTTTGAGCGCTTGCAACGGCGAATGAAGCCGTTTTAAATAGTAAAATAAAATGTAAATGGTAATCATGAAAAATCTATTTGATTTGTGTTGATTTGTGCCAGTGTTGAGTCTTTGGCGTGGCGCCCGCTCCTTCTACGTGTTCGCACGAGTCTCAAATCAAACAGTGATTGGCAACTGGTCCAATGGTGCGGTGGGTGTCGTGGTGTCTCTTTTCTCCTGTTTTAAAAACGTGCAACTACTATGCTGCTGCTTCTTAGCGTTCGCGCAAGTCTCAAATCAAACAGTGATTGACAGCTCTCTGGTCCAATGGTGCGGTGGGTATTTTCAGGTTGACAGTAAATCTAGCTGGCCCAATGAGATTGGAGGGGGGGCACCAGGGGGGGCCCAATCATATTCCAGGGGGGGCGGTGCCACCCCATGCCCCCCCTCTAGACACGCCCCTGTGTAATAGAGGAAGATTTTTACATCAAATACCTGATGAGAATTGAACTGTGAGTCATGAACTCAATACAGATGTATGAAGAAATGTTCATGTGGTTTAGGACATCTAACACTAATAGTCAGCTGTGTGATGGATTTATTTGACATTTAAACACACAGGGCTCTATCTTACACCAGGCGCAATGCAGCGCAATGCGCAACGCAAGTGTCTTTCACTAGTTTCCACCCTAATTTTCACGTTTAGCGCCGCGTTGTTTAAATAGCAAATGCATTTGCGCCCCCTTTTGCGCCCATGGGCGTTCTGGTCTGAGAACGAGGTGTGTTCAGGCGCATTGTTGGCGCGTTGCTATTTTGAGGCAACTAAAATAGACTACGCCATTGACCAACAAAAACCTGGTCTAAAGTCTAAAGTCAATGGCGCAATGTGTTTTATGTTATTTAAAGAGCGCATTAGTAATATGCGCTAAATAGTGTTGTCAAAATTATCGATATTTCGATAGATATCGATACTGAAATTTTAAAACGATTCCAATACTCGTGTCCCGCGGAATCGATACTCCGAGACGAGCTGCGAGTTGTTTTTTATGTAACTCTGCAAACACCAGCTGCACGCTCTCTCTCTCTAGCCGTTTCTCAATATGCGTTCTTGTCTGTACTTGCGTTCTTGTGGACTTGTGAAACGTCATCAGTCGCGGCCCAAGTACTGTTCCAATTCAAAGTTCGCATCAAGCGCAAGTTCACATAAAATCCCCGGATGTGTTCTTGATCCGCCCATTTTATCGAGGATGCATCAGAGGAGACTTGTGTGGACTTATGACAGCGAAGTTTCCCAGAATGCATTTCGCGTCAGGAGTTCGTTCTTCCGAGTCTGAACTTGCAAGTTCGAACTACGAAGGACACAAGTCCGAGTTTGGCGTACTTGGTATTGAGAAACGGCTTCTCTCTTTCTTTTAAACGGCGCCGCACACACAGTGCACGTGAATACAGTGCTCCGCTTCCTCTCCTCGTCTCGTTCGCTCTGGTTTAACAGTAGTACAAGAAAGCCAAGCAGTGTTGCTTTGTGGAGGTTTTTTCGGATGTGAGTCAAATAAACATTCGAACCCGAAGGACACAAGTGAAGTAAGCCAAATATGCGTTGCTACAGAGCCGCGTGCTAACGGCGCTAGCAAAGCACTGAAGGACCGACACGCCGACGAGAGATTGATAATCATCCCAAACTATTAATTCTAGACTTTCCAAATTGTTGTTGATATGCGTGTGGTCACGTTTTGCCTGTAGTGATCCAAGTTAATACAATCGCCTCACAGACAGTTATAAAATTAGACAGCATTTTAGCTGACAAGAAAATACTTTTACTGTGGTAAAAATAAATGAACCCAGATACTGTTGTGCTTTAAGTTCACAAAAACACGTCATTTATTAACCCTCATGTCGTTCAGTGAGGTATATTTTCATATTTGCACTATAATCTGTTTATCATATAAATGTTAATGTATTAACATTAACAAACAAAAAGCAATGCATTTGTTTAAGTACTTGTTTATCTTTTTTACTATGCTAATGCTCACTAGAGAAAAACTCAGATAATGCTGCTAAAATTATTTTTTTTTTACCTTGAATGCCATTGCTCTAATTTATTTTTTATATTTTGATATATTTTATATTTTGCTTAAATGTTTAATATATCTGCTGTTCATATATGTTAATTTATTAGTGTGTTATATGATTAGAATGTTGTCCTGTTTTTAATATTAGGCACAGCAATGAGATTTGAGAGTGTTTCTCCCTTTTCAGAAAAAGTATCGAAAAAGTATCGGAATCGAAACCATTGACATAGTATCGGTATCAAACCAATAATTTTGGTATCGTGACAACAATAGCGCTAAACGGGAGGACAACGCGGGTTTGCTTATCACAAAGTACATGAATGCGCAGCAGCACAAACATGCTTTTAAATATGAAAGATTAAAGGATTGAATGTAAAAGATTATTATTAAGTCTCTTGGACATAAATGAAAACTAATTATGAGACGTTAGAAGGCGCAAAGAGCTGCTTCACCTGCAGCCTGCAAGTAAATAAATGCTTTGCTTTAAACAAATGCATCTGTTTCTAAATGTTTTTTTTTAATGCTACCTCACGGATTTATTGTATATGATGACTCTGTACCTGGATATGGTGAGATGAGAAACATTTTTAAGTAATGCTTAAAAAAACTCTTTGCTTAAAAAAACTCTTTGCTAAAAAAAACGCTGTCCAAAGTGCTGAAAAGTGCGGAGAGCCGTTTGTAAATTCTTTATCTCCTGTTTGTTACAAATAAAGTATTTTTAGAGTACAAACCTTATCTTACATACTTGTAAATTATTTTTTGACATTTAAAGCAATTACAAGCCTGCTTTTTTACTTCCATGACTAAAAGAAAACGGGTTTTAAAGGTTTTAATAAAAAAATAACAATTTCAATACAAGTGAAAAACAACACAATTATTTAACATTAATCTTAAACTGGGGATCTTCTTCCTTTGCTTAGTTTTTCAGTTTACAAAGTTCGTCATCTAAATAGGGATTAGACATAGCGCCAGCACAACTTGCTTTTAAAGGGGATGAGAGCTGAGACTCTTATTGGTTTATTGCACGTTACGCCCAAAATACTCCCATTACAATAGGACCAACCCTTTTCGACCATGCGCTCGGCGCACAAACCATTTTTCCCGTCGTTAAATTAGCAAAAGTGGATACGGACACGCCCATTTAGACGTTGCGCTGTGCGCTTTAAACAATGCGCTTAGATCGTTAAAATAGGGCCCATAATGTCTCAGTTACTGAGGGATTGAAAGAGGAACATTACATGAAGAGATGGAGCTTACAGATTTGTGTCAAACTTTGTAGTTTTGTATAATTCACATAAAGTCTCTGTTCTCTACAGGTTGAGTTATTGTAATATCACAGATGAAGGTTGTGTTGCTCTGACTTCAGCTCTGAGATCAAACCCATCACACCTGACTCATCTGGAGATGTCTAATAATTATCTCACAGATTTAGGAGTGAAGCTGATCTCTGATGTACAAGATGATCCACATTATAAACTACAGACAGTATGGTGAGTAGAGCTCATTTAAATAAATGTTTAAAGTAAACTCATGCAGTGTAATTTAAATCCTGGAATATAAATATTAGAAATAAATGTAAATTGATCTGCTGCTGTTATAGGCTGTGTATCCTTTAAACCCAACAAACAGAAAATATGAAGTGTACATGGACAACACTTGATGCTTTGTCAGATCAACACAATAAGAATTCAACACAATGTCTGAGTCTGTTTACTAACTGTGATGTTGAGTTTGTTCACTCGAGGATTTAATACTGTGATCTTACTCTTCTTACACATTATATATGATGTTTGTTAATGGGGTTTGTTTGATAGGCCGACACCTCTATAGTTATGTACACTTGACTAGATGTTCATCTTAAACTCTTTTTATAACAACTTGGTTTTTATTTCATGTTTTAAGCATTATTTATCAAATCATCAGAATACAGACAGAAATAACAACACAAACACAATATATACACAACAGATAAACACAAAGTACAGATGATAAATGATACAGATGAAGATTAGAAAAAAGAAGAGACAGTCAACTCTTAAAATCTGATGGACACTTCACACAACTCTCTGTCGAGCTTTGACATTGATGCTGTTTCTCTTTATTTACACGACTGTCAACCTCCAGGACTTTTCAAATAAAGCATCACCTTCATTTTCTTACTGTTTGTGTGTAAACTCATAAAACTGTCAGTGTGTCATTATATTATACTACATACATATCAATACATTCATCTCTTACATTGACATCAAATATTCAGAGGAAATAGATGAAATGTGTTTTTGTATTGTTGTAGCTCATGTGTATGTGATAAACAGATTGTTGACATGTTTATTATGTTGAAGATTTCATTTCTATCACTGACTGACAGCACTAATAGTTTGTTTTTCTATCTCTTCATCTGACACTGATGATGATCTCATATCTGATTGACTTTCTCTTTCATTTTTAGGACTTAAAAGATGTCAGTAAAGATGTCTGATCTTCAGTATGATCTGATGAATAAGTGAATAAGAAGACACAATAGTGACATCACTTCCTCTTAACTGTATGAGTTGATTATTCAGTACAGGATCTGATCTGTGACTTTATCTAAATCTGACTTTGAAGTGTTGGAGGTAAATCTTCATCCTAACTCAGCTTCTGTCTACATATTTCCTATAAGAGCGATTTAACAGTCAGTGTAAGAGGAGCAAGAAATCTCATAGGATCATAAACTGAAGTAAATACTGACAAGATTCCTCTTCTTCTACACTGTTGGGGTTTTTAACTTCATCTTAAACTGAAATGTGTTCAAGTTCAGCACAACATTGAAGACTCGCAGCTCATTTATCTCTAAATCCAAATATTGGACGTCTTTGCTTTTGTGTTCTTCAGGATCTGACTGCAGGACTTTTTGATGATTATCTGATCAATTACAAAAAAGTTGAGACACTGAATGAAATGTAAATAAAATCACAATGCAATCATTTTTAAATCTTATAAACACAGAAAACAAATCAAATGTTTCATCTGAGGAACTTTATAAGAATAAAATAAGGTGAATTTAAATTTGATGTCATGGAGACGTGTGAATAAAGTTGGTACAGGGTCATTTTTATCTGGGTCTTTCTACAGAAAAGGTGGAATTTGGGTGATGGAAATCTGCGGAAATGAACTTCTTTCAATATGCCCAAAACTTCTATAATAGCATTAATTAACTTGGCAAATCTATGAATCTGCAAAACGGGGAGCTTAATCTATGTTTAACTTTTTAATAAATTTTAATTAAAAAATCCATGACGTTGTATCTTCAAAACCTGACAAAATGGAATGTAATAATAGATAATGAATATGATAAAACTTATAAACTTAAACATTTTCCATCTTGTTTTGTTTTTATGCTTTTATGTTGGTCAGTTAAAGGAAAAGTGCTTAGGAAGTCCTCATTAGAGAAGTAACACCAATGATGGTAACACCAATGACAATTTACAGAAAAAATTGCTTTCATGCTGTTTCATGTGTGACCCTAGATTGAGTTTTGTCACCAGGTCTGCTCAGACGCTTTTATCAGAAGATCCTAATCTCCTGATAAGACACATTTACAGACCCATCGACTCTCTCTGGCTGTCTTTATTGCGCCAATCTAAGCAAATTAACACCTCAAAGCAAACTTCAAACTGTGGCCAGAGACGAAGCAGCCATAACACAAAAATGTGTCTGTCTAAGATCACAGCTAAGACCAAAATAAATTGGTTTAAATTGTATATATTATATATCCTTGTATTGCATGTTTGCATTTGCAATGAACCACTTTCTTGTAACACTATATGGATGCTTTGTTTATCTTAGCATCTCTCATTATTCACATTTATGAGATTACTATTTGATGTGTGTTTCAAACCATACCTTGTTTACACTCTTAATAATCCCCTTTTCCTTTCCTGATCAATGATGTGCATCATCATACCATAACTTATATCAAACTGGTTAAATATTAATCCAAATTATTATTGTAACAAAATCTTTAGCCAAGTCCATCTATGCAAATGAGTCTGGTGAAACAAAGACAAAGTTTCCTACACCCTTTCGGATTGGTCATCTGAATTTAAAGGGGTTGGTCTTAGCTCAGGTTAAGAGGCCTGCACCTCAATTCATCGACGCTCGCTCACAGTTGGCCTACAGTTCTCAACAACACGCCGTTCACGGCGTGCAGCTGAGCTCCCAGCTCAGCTTCCTGCTGTGGGACCCCTATCCCTCTAGTTTCGGGCATCCGCCACTTGGGCAAGCTTCAAACAAACTGGACAAATTAATCGCCACAGATTAACCAGACCGACGGATTAACCCAAAAAGGAACAACTCCTATGGACACCTCAGGACTCCGTCACGTGACCACAAACTCAGGAACTATCTTCCACGCACCCACAGCTGGACGTGCACATGCGCATCACAAAAGCCAACGCAAGTATCGCTTGTTCATTCGCTGTAAAAAGTTATTGCCCCTTTTAATTAAGGTGATTCTCAGAGTTCTGATGGTTTGTGCAGAAGTTAAGTATATAGTGATATTGCCCTTCTTTTACTCTCTCTTTTAATTTTCCATTCTTTCTCTTTCATATATGTTTTTCGTTTGTTAGTATCGTATGTTTTTGTAGTGTAACGTAGTTTAATAAACCGGTTTTGCATTTCACAATTGAATTGTTTCTGTGTTCAATGCTCATGAAATCAATGTCACTTAATCTGCCTTTAAGATCTTAAAGCTACTTTCTAGCGAATCAGCGGGAGGAGTTTTAAATAGTGTATTTAAAACACTATAAACCTAACTGAAACACTACGGGAATTTAAGGGAATTTGGGGAAATTCCCAGATTTAGCTCAAATGGAATAATAAGTACAATTAAATGTAATTAATCATACAAATTATTAAGATTTTAACTGATTTAGCAGAATAATAATAACAATTAATTAATGTATTTGTCCAGCAAATAGTCATAATTGTACATTAAGAAGTTAATTCCGTGGCCTTTAGAAAATAACATTCTTACTGCTATAAAGTAGTGTGTAGCAGTTCAACATCCATGTATGATCAAAGGGACAGGGCAATTTTCAGGACCAGACATTTAAAAAAAAGGTTTAAAAAAGAAAATTAAATAAATAAACTCTCTCGTCATTTTAAGGACAGTCTATATTTATTTACTAAATATATATATAATTATGGGATTATTGGGTCAAATAAAATTATTAAGGGGTCTGCAAAAGCAAGGGACAAGCATTTCCACCTTTTTGTAGAATGACCCATATGTATGCTGAAGAGACAGAGCTGGAAATCTTCTCCATGTTAAGTGATAATGAGACAGAGCCGAGCTACAGCTACAAACATGAACAGAAAGACAAAAGCGATATCAACGAGCCGCTGGTCAAGGTTTGTCTTTGACGGAGATGAGAAGAATAATGACTTATGCAAGACCAAATTTTTGGTTCACCTTTGTTTGCAAGGACTGAAAGAGATTATTTTAAATGAACCTTCTGACGAATGACGAACTTTTAACAGCAATGGTTTCCAAAAGGACTTCCAAAAACATTTATGCCATTTATGTTAGTAAGAGTGATGTTAAAATTACTTTTGCTGAATTTTAGAAAAGGCTACGAAGTTATGAGGACATTGAAAATATGTGAACAACTGCTCCCTGCGACAACGTAATGAAAGCAAGAGGACAGTGTCATGATCCTGTCAGCACTGTATGTATTTTCCCTTGTTTCATGTGACAGGATCATGGCTGCCCTTATTACTGTTGTCTTGTTTTGTGTGGAGAGTCACGTGGCTTGTGTTTGTGTACCTCTGGCTCTCCTGTCTTAAGTCTTAACACTGCCCCCTTGTTAATTATTCATTATTAGTTAACTCCCTTCACCTGTGTGTCCTTGTTCCCTTGTTTAGTTCTCCCCTATTTAATGCCCTTGTGTCTACTGTCTCATGCTGGATCATTGTTCATCTAAGATGATGTCTTGTGTTCTTGTTTTGTCACATCCTGCCCTGTTTAGTGTCGTGTCGTGTCGTGTCGTGTCATAATATTCTTTTGGATTATTGTCTTTGTTTTACCCCCCTCGAGGGTGTTTTTGTTATATAATAAAAGTGTTTTTGGTTGAGAGCTGTCTGCACTTGGGTTCTGTCTTCCCCACACCTTACAGACAGCTTGAAACGAAATCCACTTTAGCTGACTGTGTGGCTGCAAGTCCTGACATTGTCTGTTACAGGTGTGACACAAAAGACCATAAAGCAAGAACGTGCCAGCATAAACAGTGATGCAATCAATGCAAAAGTACCACTCACTGCGATTCAACCTGCAGGCGGAGAAAGCAGCGGGATAACGTTAGAAAAGTGTCAGAGGAGCCGTGTGACAAGGAATTTACCCTGCCAGAGAGAGGAAAAGGTCAGGTTATTTAAGTGATTATGTTTGTAGTTTTCAAGGTGATGTAGCTGACATTGATTATTATTACAAACTTGTATGCAATGAACCTCAAACATACAAAAAAGCTGAAACATCAAAGAAGACAGATGAGTGAGTTAAGATTATAGATGAAGAAATGAAGTCATTAAAGGAAAGTGTAACATTTACCCTGACCAGTCTACATGAAGATAAAGAATTAGTGAGGAGTAAGTGTGTCTACACTATTAAGAAAAACAGTAATGAACAGACAAATACAAAGCACAATATGATGTCAAAGGTTAAAGTCAAGAGAGAGGTGTGAACCATGACGAGACCTTTACTCCAACTGCCAGTATGATGAGATACTGAAACAGAAAACAATACAGGAAAATATCATTGTTCATCAAATGGATGTAAAGACAACATATTTACATGAGCCAATAGAATGACATTTATATGAAACAACCAGAGGATTACGAGGTAAAATCTCAAAGTAATACAAAACTGATGTGTATAAACTGAAAAAATCACTGTATGGACAGCTGATATAATTGATAGAAGAAGCACTACAAGTTACTGCATTAATGTCACAAGGTGACGATCTTTTCGGGGGCTGAACCAAAGTTAGGGAAGTTTGGTTCCGCCCGGAAGGTTTCCCACCGGGCCGCATTCGAAGACGGACCTTCTCACTTCCTGGTTTCCAGGGCAACATAATCGGGGCTTATGAGCCACAGGTGTAAAGAGTTAAGCGAGTGAAGTGTGATTGGAGGCTGTGTGAGAGGGAGACGAATAAATAGCTCTGCAAGAACACAAAGAAGGCGTCAGACACGAGAGGGGATCGACACGGGGAAAGCTCCTCTGCCTAAGGCAGAAAGATGATCCGCACCTTTTGAAGAGCCCGCAGGCTCTGTTGATCCGGGCTGCGCTACGAAGCGCGCGGAAAGAGGACAGGAGCCACGAGAGGCGAAAGAAAGGCAGGACGGGAAGAGAGAGTAAAGGAGCACCCCGAAGAGAGCTTTTTGGCTGGAATAGTACGTTTGTGAAGACATCGCGAACGTTAAAGGTTGAGAAGAAAACGGAATATTTGGTGAATTGAGACCAAGAGAAAATGGGGATTGAAAACGGCATTGTTGTGAGTACCAAGTGCAAGTTGCAAGTGCCTTGTGTATTGATCTAGCTGTATGTTAGATTCCTCCAGAAGAAGGAGGGCGGCCCTACCCCTATTATAGCGTGGTGGGCGAGCCGAACGGATATTTACCGAAGCAGTCACAACGACGACACCACTGGCTGGGCCGCATATTTCATCGCCAGATCTGACCAAAGTGAGGTGAAGGAAGACGGGAGTCCTTTTTGTACACTGAGCGTGGTGGGTGAGTCTTTGTGCTGTGAAAACCTTTAATTTTGACGTGGTGCTGTATATTGCTGTGGGTTGCTGTGTATTGCTGTGTGTCCTGTCTGACAGACCCCCGCCTTCACGCACTTCGTTAAGGGAGGACAAAGAGGCTGCTGGTCCTAGCTTGATCCAATACAGCATATGTTGTGAGCGTGCTTCAGATCTCCGAAAGTAGCACGGTGCCCCGGGACGATCTTTTCCCCCGCCTAGACATCGGGCGAGTGTGAAGAGTGGCAGTAAAGAGCTGGAGAAGCAGCAGCGGTGTGAGTACGATTTGGGGCTATTATCATTGACACTTTAAATTGCATGAGTATTGTTGTTGCAGAGAGAGAGGTGAAGCGATTCCATCGTCCCGTGGCCTCTACAAAGGGGCGCCCCTGTCCAGAAGTTCGAACGCCTGACGGCAGCGAGGAGAGGGCAGCGCTCGGCCCGGTGAGACGTTGTGTTATCCCACCCCCCTGCCATCACCCAGCAGTCGAGAGGGTTCGCCCCCGACGCCACGTAAGGACTACTTACCCCATCGGACGCTTCGCCAAATTTGCTACGATACCTGTGGAGAGAAGAGCAGAGAGAGTGAATAACCTGAGGAGAGAGCAAGGAAACCTGTACTTACAGTACGCTGTGTCCAGTCGAGAGGTGAGAGCCATTCAAAGCAAAATAACTCTGCTTTTGTGTCCAAGTCGATACCTGTGGAGAGAAGAGCAGAGACAGTGAATAACCTGAGGAGAGAGCAAAGAAACCTGTACTTACGGTACGCTGTGTCCAGCCGAGAGGTGAGAGCCATCCAAAGCCGAGTAACTGTGCTCTTATGACCCAGTTGATACCTGGGGAGAGAAAAGGAGAGAGAGTGAATAATCTGAGGAGAAACCGAGAAAACCTGTACTTACGGTACGCCGAGTCCAGCCAAGAGGTGAGAGCCATCCAAAGCAGAGTAACTGTGCCTCTTGTGTTTCCAGCTGTTGCCTGTGGAAAGAGAGAGAGAAAATGAGCGACACGAAGAGGAACTGTGTAAAATCCAGCCGGTGGAAATAACGAGAGCCTGAAGAGGCCGTTATTTTAAGTTCCCCTTCCTCCCTCCCCTATTTATTATTTTAAGTAATTTAAATAAAGTACATTTTAATATTATTCTTACCTTGTGTGTCTGGTCATTGGGGTGGCTTTGGGAACCTCCTCGAGGTGGAAAAGGGGCGTGACCTCATTAACATCTGGGTCCACCCCGACCTGTGACATTAACATGAACAAAAATGATCCATTAATCTCATGAAGACTAAAAGACAGCCTACTGTTACACTGTCCACATGTGAAGCTGAGTTTATGACATTAACTGTGACTGTACACGAGTGTTAGAAAACATTGATGGACTGAAATATCAATCTAGAGTTTATGAAGACAATCAGGGTGTCATAGCGTCAGCAAAAAATCCTGTAAACATGTAGACATTAAATATCATTTTGTGAGGTCTGTGATAAAGGAGGACAGAATTAGTCTGAGATACTGTCCAACTGATTATATGATTGAAGATATACTAACAAAACCAGCAACAAACATCATGACATTTAACTCATTTATGTTTGCTGTATGAATTTTCTTCTGTTGAAATGATCAAATAGAAATGTGAGTGTTAAGATTTATAAGTATTGTGCTCTCATTTATATTTGATTTGTTTAACTTTTATTTTTCTGAGCCAGCCAATCACATTGCAGAGTGTATGTCATGTGACCTAATCAGTGACTGAATGAATGCAGATGTTTCTGTTTAAATAAAGTACGCCAGTCAAAAAGAGAAACTGGTTGATGTGAAACAGTATTCTGTGTTGTCTGTGTAAGTTACTCTGTTAACAGTAAACTTGTATTTCTGCACTCTCACACTAACATTTTCTACAGCATACTGCATTTTACTATGATTTTACTAGAGTAAATACAAACGTTTACTATACTATTTACTCCAGTTGATGAGTTAACTATAGTTAATGCTAGAGGATACTATAATAAATACTGACTTTAATTAAATAGGCCTAACTGATTTACACAGCACTTTATTTCATTATATGAATATTAAAACAATCAAATACCTGAACAGTCTGTGAACAATCATCCAGAATTATCTCAGTTAGACTCCTGAAGATTGTGGCATGGGTGGTCTCATCAAGGAAAGGTCTAGATTTGAAACGGGGGTCACTATCATTTTAGGCAATCCATGTGTGCTAAAACACAGTTTCATTTTCATGATGGTAGTTTGTGAAGTTGTTACAGGATAAATTTCCAACCATTTGGAATGATAATCTATCAAAATCTTTCCCAAGGGTCCTGTATAATCCACATGTGTGACCAGCAGACATCAGATGATCACAGCCAGAACGCTCGTGTCGATGGTGCCGGTCGGTGATCAGACCCACACTCTGTGTCTGAGCTGTGATACGAGACAGAGCTGTGATCAGACCTCATATCTGATCATGTGACAGTCTTTGTGTCTGTAATGTCTCTCCTTACACACTTACGTGCTACAACCTGCAGGTTAAGGACACAGGTGCTCTTTCCTATGATGTTTGACGCAGTTCCTCATACAATAGTGACGTCACAGATGAAAGTGAAAGTAAATTGTTTCGTGTTTATCTTCCGCCATTTTAAACAGGTAGAGTTGATTTCTTAACATATTGATGATCAAAGTGATTAATATAACATGTATAAACAGCTTTACAGGTATGTTTATGTGTGTAGTTGATGTAAAAGTTGTAGTATTTTGAGAAAGTGAATCCAGTCAGATTGTGATGACAGCGAGTGTTCAGGTGTGTTCAGGTGAGATGAGACGCTTTTCACTTCCTCATTCATAGTTTCTTTAAAGGACAGATTCACTCTTTTATATTCAGTCATTTCTTATCTTAAAATTACTGTCAACAAGTTGATCTATCAATATTTACAGTCGTGGAACACATTAAGAGACTTCAACATTATTTTCAGTTTTCTGAATTTACTGTTTATAGGTTTGTCTTTAAGTAAAAGATCATTCAGGTTACGTTTAAATAATATTAAGCATTTATTTGCAGACAATTTAAACAAAATGGTCAAAATAACAAAAAGATGCAAAGTTTTTAAATACAAAGAAATCAAGATGACATTAATTTTTATGTGTTATAAGTTTATAATGTTTTTACTTGTATTTCAGAATTACGTTGTTGTTCAGGTGAGATCAGACACTTTTACTTCCTCATTCATAGTTTTTCTTTAAATATTTATTCATTTATTTGATTGTTTCTTATCTTAATATTAGCCATGGGCAAGGCTAGCCCTTTTTCAGGGGTGCTTCAGCACCCCTTAAACTTGGAGTAAGAAATGCTGTTCTAAAATTTGTGTTCGTCTTTGACAAGGTTAAAGGGACCATTTAAAATGTCCGCAAAAAAAATCAATTCATACTCCACACTCCAAACAGATGGGGGCAGTATACCTCCAGAAAGTGAGTTGGTCTATTTAAATTTAGCAGCTGCTGATTTAGCAGCATATATCAAGTTTGATTTACATTAGCAACTATCATTAGTCACAAAAAAAACATTCGGTCTCATTAAAATTGCAATGTTTTCCGCTACGTTTCGTGCGTCCATTTGGTGTTCATTATCATCGAAGACATTTCAAGCTTCTTAGCTAATGTTACATTTTAGCATCAGCTTGGTAGATAACGGGTGAAAACCGGATCGGATCCGTGGGTAGAGCTAACTATTAAACGCTAACAGCTAAGGATGCGCGATAATTTGCATGCGATAGTCATTGCGCTTCTCGTCTTGATTAAAAGTGAATCGTGATCAGCTGCTTTCAGATGGAGCCACATTTACTGCACAAAGCCGTAGTTCATGTACAAGCTGAGCATAGGTTATCCCAAGGCCTATTATAAGAGAACTTCTAGCGAAATACTAACAGCATCTTACTTACCAATCAAAAAGAAGTCATTTCGGAGTCGAACCTCATTTCTTTCATGTCCATTAGTTGTCTCCAGCGATGAAAAGCAGTGCCAGTATTTACTCTGGTTCGGTTCCTTTATTTATCAGATTTTATTTGTGATTCCGAGCGCGTTGTTCCCTGCAGCAAATGGTTGTGGTAGTGGTAAATGTCTCTTGCTTCAGCCATTCTTCCGCTCTCTTTCCTGAACTGAAATGCGTCCGAAAACCCTATTGCAAGGCAGGAAGGCATCAAGGCATGTCCGAATCCATGGTTGTCCGAATTGCATTTCTCTGAGCTGCCTTCATGCCTCTTAAGTCAACAAGTCAGCTGCCTTAGTTTTCGGACGCAGCCGTAGTAGACTGTACTCCGACACATGCGACTTATTCGTGTATTGCAGTTTGGCTGGCGGTTATGTACGTGGCCCGCATACCGCCTTCCATGGTCGAAACTGGTATTACGACACCTGTCGGGCTGTAGCTAGTAATTTAGCATGCTAATTCAGATTGATATCTCTGCAGCACTATACCTTGTCATTTTTTTAATGACATCTTTGCCCTTATTTCTTCTCATTCTTTTGATGCGTGTAGCTCATTTTTTAAAATCTTTTACCTCAATTATTACAAATGGCACCTTTAAATAATGTCCAAAACATACTCTGTAGTTTGTGGTTTAAAATGTATATGTTAAGGATGAAAATGAAAACCTCCCCGCTCAAATGGTGTCATCCTCTTCTTCTACTTCTCTGTACCTGCACTGCCCGACTAGTTATGTAGTGTTGTGATGCAAATCTTTTTGTTGAAATCCAACAAAATGTTTAAGTTATGTTTATAATGAGTGAGTACATCATGAATCAATCTTTCAAGCCGTGTTTTTGTCTGATCCTGATTCCTGAATCACCATAGTACACCTATAATTAGTGTTTATTTTCAGACTATTTTAGTCCAGCAGCATCGCAGCAGCTGCGGAGTGGCACAGTACCTGGGTGACTCGTCCATAGACTTAACGAAGAGAAGTAGCGCCGGTTACAATGTTCTTACGCAAGACGCATGCAGTTTTGTGCGTCCCAGTGTGTAGTTGCGTACGTGTGTCTCTGTTGTTAAAGTTTATCGTATGGTTTATCGTTAATTTGAGATTCATTTTAACAATCGGGAGTCATGTAAACATGACGTCACGTGCGTCTTTTCTGGTCAGTCGTCATGAAAACATGGTGTTTGGACCAGAGTGAAAACAAACGACATATCACTGTATATACTGTATACCACCAGTACCGGTAAGTTATGTGTGAAATCACTAACTGTGGCTTTTTACATGAATTGTTATTCATTCCTAGATTTATATCTGTTATTTTTCAGTTGTGTCTGATTATCAAACTAGACAATAAATATATTTTTTTGTTTGTCACACGCAGATTAATATGAAGGGGATAAAGTTTTTAACCGTTAGTGCAGGAGCCACAAGTGTTTTGTTTTGGACATATAGTAAAGGTAATCGTTCAATTAAAGGACTGTTAAAAGAAAAGCTGTAAATTAACAAACTATTAATAAACCTACCATATGTTGTAGGCATAAAAGTTATACATTAGGAGATCTGTAATTTTGACAAAGGCTTAAAACGATACACTGTATATTCACATAAAACCATACGCGCACTGCTGCTGTAGCCCACCTTTTGTCCTGAGACTTTAATATGGCATTAATGGCAAAAAAGTGCTAGCTTGCCATTAATCAGAAAGAAAAAGGTTGGCAAAAAAATGCATCTCAAAACTCATCAGATTGATGCTCTAAAATATGCAATTTTAAAAAAATTTTTACAGGGGAGCATGCCCCCAGACCCCCCTAGAGGGGTAATATCCTTTTCATGTTTTTCACCCCTGACCTGTTTTCATCCCTACAAAGGTCTCCAAAAAAAGGGTGGGTGGTGAAAAAAGGGTGGGTGGTGGCACCGGAGCTCATTGGGTGCTCAGCACCCCTAAAGCTCTAGCCCTAGAATCGCCTCTGATATTAGCGTTATATTTATTGAATGTTTTGCACTGTCTGTGACTCTTAATTTGTGTTAATATTGTGTTAAAGGGATAGTTCAACCAAAAATGAAAATAATGTTATTAATGACTCACCCTCATATTGTTCCAAACTCGGAAGACCTCCGTTCATCTTCGAAAAACACAGTTTAAGATGTTTTAGATTTAGTCCGAGAGCTTGCTGACCCTCCATTGAAAATCTATGTACGGTATACTGATGCTGCTGACGTACGACGCTACTGACTTGTTATCTGGTGCACCCAGGCATGTAATGGCCATCAGGACTACTGGGAAATTCCCGGTGGGCCGCGGTCTGGTTGGGCCGATGCTTTATGTATTTTCAGGGTGTAACACCTCCTTTGTTTTTTATGTGTTACTCTGAGGGAGTTAAAATTTTTGACATGTACTGACATACAAAAATTCACAAAACGAATTAGCTTATACAACAATTTTATTTTTCCCACAGTGCTTATATACATGTGACCCAAAGAAAATGAATACATTTAAAAACAAGCATTGTCTTTTTTATATGAGTCAATGGGATGAAGTAAACTTAGCGTTTCAATGTCCAGTTTTCAGATGAGTTGGAGTGATGATAAAGATGATAAACATGAGATGATGAGATGAGTTTTAAATCCACAAAGATATTTGAGTGCGATGCAATGTTAACATCCCATAATCAGCAGTGAGAGAAACAATCAAGGTCCTCCAGCTTGCTATACACTGAGCTTTAAAGGAGCGGTGAATCAAAAACTCAATTTTAACTTGATAATTTGTTATATAAGAGGTCATCATACTTAAAATGACACAACAGTATACACAAGTTTATTTAAGTTACTGCGTTTCACTAATGCTTTGTTAGAAGAAATCGCTTGATAGGTCTGTTGTAACATCTGTGTCTAAACACGTATGTTTGACTGTTTTAATTTACTAAAAACATTAAATAATTAATAAAGGTACAACACGACTGTAATTTAATGGTAGAAATATACAAAGTTAGTGATAAAGAAGGATTTATCAGCCGTAGTTTAGATTCTGATGCCCGCTTACTGTGTTGTATACGGTAATTTAGGCGAGTTGCATTTGAAAGGTCATACACCCAACAAAGCTTTTCTATCATATAACTGTGGTATGTAACGTTATGTGTATGTAAGAGCAACCTCACAAGCACAATATAAATGTACAAAGTTATTGATAAAGATTTATCAGCCGCAGTTTAGATTCTGATGCACGCTTACTGTGTTGTATACGGTAATTTAGGCGAGTTGCGTTTAAAGTTTTGTTTCTACTTTACTGTACGTATTGTCATTTATGTATATCATCTTTAGCACCCAGAATCTTTTGTGGCTCAAACATATTTGTGTTTGGCTGCTATTTTTACACATTAATGTTTTTAAAACATTTGCCCAAATGTAATGACGGGGAATGAAGCTATCCAATCATAGCAGTGGGCGTTACGTCCAGGTCTTCAATGCGGCCCGCCCCTTCAAACGAACCATTTCTCCAGACAGCCACTAACCATGTTACAAAATAGCCTATTACTTATTGCTTTTGATGTTTTTGAATGTAAAAACCACGCGAACATCATAAGTAGACAACAGACAACAGTATAAACAGGGTATATACAGCAATCCTTAAGTTAAATTTAGAACTTTTTAATACCTTTTTTAATACCTTTAGAATATTTTTTTAAAACCATCACGACACTGAATTGCAAGTGTTAATCAGTGACCTTTCTATTATTTACACATATTTTGACATATATAACATACAAAAAGAATAGACATGGATTAAAGTGAAAAAAATTATTCTGACTGAAATGTTTTTCAGGCCAAGTCATATTCCTTTAACACTTTATGTAGGCGAGACCAATAACATTTTAAGGGGAGATTTTTTGCCATAAATTCCATATTGAAGTCTCCTGTTGCATATATAGGTAGCTGTAGTTTGCAGGGCATTTCAGATGTGAAGGCGAAACGGCTAAATAACTCACTATATAAAAAGAAAACATGAATATCACCACCTTTAATTAATCTTTTATTAATTATTTATTAATTGTAAATGTATTTATTTTAGCATTTTCTAATTTTTTTTTAATCAAAGTTGAAACTGTTAACATTAGTGAATGCACCATGAACTTCCATCAATTACTGTAATGACATAAACAAGAATTAATTAATGCTTATATACTCTATATTTTTCATTGTTTGTTCATGTTACATAATGCACTTACTAATGTGAACAAATACAACTTTTCATATCATATTGTTCAGTAACGTTACACATAAACGACTAATCCAGGGTCTGTTCTGTTCACACAACAGCTTACAGTCACAGCTATACAAACGTTATGTATGAATATAAACCCTGAACGAGCAACTCGAGTTAAAGTAGTGTACAAATCCCACAGGGTGTCTGTAACCATAGTGAATGAAATTGAATGACTGTACCTTTATCAACTAAATATTATGTTACAATAGAGGCAGCGCTGATGTGCTATTTTATGCGCAATGTTTCTGCTGTTTACTTTCTCCTAAGACCTAAATGGTCGTGTTTATATGAGGATATTTGCAAAGACGGGATTTTTGAGGCATATGTGTTATTTAAGGCCAATAAAGCGGCAAAAATACTTACAACACAAGCTCAATGAGAAACGAATGCGATCAAAGTCCCGCGAGAGCATTACGGAAGCAGTCTCCTCTTATGATTCCTCGTCAATCTCTCTGACGGGATTTGAATGTCACCTGCCTCTAGGTTGTTGTGGCGCCACATGAAGTTTACCCACGAGTTCAACATACCCATAGCGGCTAGATCAGCATAGCATTAAAAAACGTGACGCGGATGATCACGTACGTGAGAAATCATTTACCCCCAAAATACAGGACCCCTAATGTAGTCATACTGTGCGGAGACACGCAAGTTACCTGGCTGTTTGGGTTTCTTAGCCCCCGAACTGAAAGGCTTGCCAATCTTCATCATTTCGCTAAGCCAAGTCAATCTCCTTTGGCACCTTTATCGATCTTCAAAACATCGGAGCCTTCCTGCTTTATAAGTTTGACCATGCTAGCTGAAATAAAGTTTTACCTCAGCTTAACGGGATACAGTCAGAAAACCCGGAGTGGATCCGGTGCGTAGTGATTTCAGTACGCTCACAGTGGAGAGAGGAACGTGATTTGGCTCCACTCCAGGCTTTGATAACATCCCAGAGACGAAAGATCTTTGATTATGTGCCCAGATATGCTAAAGCCCATATTTAAACGAACTAACGCGAACGCAGATAGAATTTCAATCAGAATAGGACACCTGATAGTCTGAAAAAATAATACCTAATTTGGAAAAAATAATACCTCTAAGCCGAATTTAACACTTTTAATGGCCTTAAATTTGACAATTTTGATTTATCACTTTTTAATACTTTTTAAAACCCCGCGGACACCCTGATAAAAGAATAAAATCAACAAATTCACCGCCCCTTTAAGCTCTCAAAGCAGCATTAACTATGAACACCATGATGAGACACAAGTGACATAAGAAAAAGAAAAGTAATGAAAAGTCCTTTCTAGAAAAAAAGCAAATAACTAAAATAAGTGATTTTTTAAACAAACAAAACAGCAGGAAAAAGCACAATCCATATTTACAGTTGAGCAGAAACTCAAGAGTTCTCAACAAGGACTTAGTAGACAAGAAAGGTAGCTTGAGTGGAAATTATGATGAACCCCTACCAAACTAATTCACTTCTTCTATGGTAGCTCAGCTTATATGCTGGTTACCTCCAGGCACTCCAGTTGCTTCTAGCGGTACTACACTACTTTGCAGCGACCCCTAAGAAATCCCCAAGCATAAAAGAAGTGAAAATAATACAATAAAAAAACAGGTAACATCTTGTCTGTTACAAGAGGCAGACTGGCCATCTGGCACACCGAGCCATTTCCCGGTGGGGCCGATGCATCTCAGACTATTTTTGTACCATTTTGACCAGCGCATAACATTCGTACATCGCGCATCGTAGCCCATTGCTTTATTTCTGTTTGTTTCTGTTTTAACATAATTTATTAATGGCGCTAAAAGGCACGGTGGCAATGTACTGCATTTTCAAAAAAGTTAGCATATGTTTTTTTTCACACAGACCGGCCCAGGAGACACCTAATCAACTGGTTCTTTTTTATTTGACATTTGGCTAGCCCAATCACAACATTTAAGGCATTTTATGAAGCATGCAGCGTCAGTGTGCGTCTGTCAAAATAAGAGACGCAAAGAGAGTGAACGTGCGGTAAGCAGAACTGCTTTTAAAACACTGTCGTTAGAGATCCCCTTGATAAAACGCAGTCAAAACACAAGTGATAGACCAATGGCTGTTTGCAAAATGACAGTGATAACACTGCAGTAAAATACAGTTTGGGCGGAATTATTAGGTAGCTACATCAAACTTTTGATCACAGTTTTTATCAAACTGTAAGGTTTTGTCTTGTATTTTCTTGTATTTTGTGTATTTTTGTTATTTGTTCTTGTATTTTGATTCTCTGCTCTGTTTGGACTTTTATTTTGAAACTCATCATGCCATGTCACGCTTCACACTTCCTGTTTGTTTTGTATATTAGTCACTTCCTGTACACCTGTTCCCGGCTGTATATTACATTCGTATGCCCAGCCTGTTACCTGTTGATCTGTTACCTGCTACCCTGTTTTTGTATCTGTCTCTGTATCTGCCTGTTTCTGACCCACGCCTGTTTTATTGGATTATTGCCTGTCTGCCGCCTGCCTTGATCTATCGCCTGTTTATTTGGATATATGATTGTGACTCTGCCTGCCTTGACCTCTCGCCTGTTATTTGGATTACGTGTATTGGATTTACCCTGTTTGGACTTGGTTGCTGGCCCTTTATTGGGATTTTACAATAAACACCTTTTGCACATGGATTCACTTCTCACTCGCATCATTTAAAGCATACGTTACACAAACATCTTTTACTAATTACAAAACAAAAAATTAATCTTAATAACTACCATCAATTTAGTAAATAAAGCATTTATAAGAAATACATTATTGTTAGAAAAAAAACACCTTATATTCAGGTGTGCAGAATTATTAGGCACATTTTCTTTTACAGGTAAAATGGGCCAAAAAAGTTTAACACACACACTGGAAATTCATTATTTGATGTCCATAAGAAAGATGCAGTGCATGGAAATTGCAAAATTGAGGTGTCACCATTAGATAAGAAATCCTGATTCAGGCAGCAAGGTCATAAAATAGGATGAAAGGAAAAGATATATACAAAAATGAATGGTAGTTATTAAAATTACTGTGGTTTGGAATTTGTTAAAGGTGTTTAGAAAAAGTGTTCAAAATATTCTGCACACACTGTAATGGGACTCGTGGCTCTGCCGTGATACTGCAACTTCATTGTAACATTTATCAGATCTCAGTGTTATCATAAGGTGGTTAGAATGGTTAGTTTAAACATTGTGCACTATCACTAGCTAAGACAATTAGCAGATTTTTAAAACCTGCAAAGCCTTTTACAGCACTTACATTTATTATAATGTCACGTGTCAGCTCTTATACTTTTCTATATGGAGTTGGTTGTCAAGATTGCACAAAGATGGGGGCTATTTGTGATCCCATGTAGTGGGCCGTTCTGGGCCAAAATGCCAGGGACAATTTTTTGTCCCACTCCAGCCCTGGGTGCCCCCAAGCTTTCCAGAATTTCGTTTACAGTCTTTTACACTGTAAGTTTAAAAAAAACTTTGCAAACATGTCTGCGGATAATATGTCAGCAGTGTCACTGTTCACAACAGAACCGGAAGAGAAGACAATGCTGAATAAAGTTGGAAATTTTGTCAAAATGTATTTTCGATGCTTTAACACATTCTAACTGACCCACTGATGTCACATGGACTACTTTAATGATGTTTTTATTACCTTTAAAACACCTTAAACGGTGTTTCCAAAGATGAACAGAGGTCTTTCGAGTTTGGAACGACATGAGGGTGAGTCATTAATGACATTATTTTCATTTTTGGGTGAACTATCACTTTAATGTTGTGTAGTTGTGTTGACACAATTGTTTCTTCAACACTCAGGATGGATTTATCTGAATTATAATGTCTGTTTATTCACTTTGATTTTAAGTTTATTTTGTGTCTGAATTTTATTTTTATATTCAGTATCAGTTGTGGAGATCAGATTGATCAGATTCACTTCTGCAGCTCCATCATGGATCAAACACAAACATCAACACATGAAGATTTTTCTCCAGGATGCAGGTACTTTATAGAAACACTTATAACATTTATATTATAGGAACATACTTAAGTGTTATTTTTAATTATGATCATCTTCAAAACATATTAGTCATGTAAATTAAAGTATTAAATCTGTTGTGTGTTATAGTTCAGATCATCAGAAGAGATCAGATTCAGAGTTCAGCTGTGTGTCTATGAAGAGTGATTGGTCTATGAATCATCCAATAGAGTTTAAGAATGAAGAGACAAGACCCACACACAGGTATAAAATATCTTTACTACTATTATTGTAGTTCGATATTTTTTTTACAATTGTTTATTGTGTGAAATTCACCATCTTTGTATTAAAATAGTGAACGAATATATCATATGAAAGTTGTATTAGCATGTTACATTCACAGCAGTGTAAAAACTGTAATAATAATAAAGTAATGTGAAAAATCTCACTAATATTAAAGTGTAAAGTAATTCTTGATTCTCATTCTTGACGTTCAGACGAATCAGAACAGAATCTGACTGTAAGAGGAGGAAGATTGAAGAATCTGAGAATCAACCACAAGACTTCAATGAAAACATGAGTCCTCATTTCAGGTAAATCATAGGACTTTTTGTTTAGTAGTAGACATGCAGTAGTAGATTTTATTTTGCCTAAATGAAACATTTAACAAACCATTATTATGTCCTGTGTCTTAAGATGCAAACACAAACATTTGCTCTACACATTTTTACTTTTTACATTTGTGTAATAAACTGATATATTCATTTTTTTATTTACAGTCATGATTCTGATCGTGCTGAAGTCCTGAACACATTCAGATCAAATCTGAGGAAGAAGTTTGAGTGTTTGTATGAGGTAACATCAAATAAGAGAAACCCAACACTACTGAATGAGATCTACACAGAGCTCTACATCACAGAGAGTGAAAGTGGAGAGATCAATAATGAACATGAGGTGAGACAGATTGAGACACAATCCAGAAGAACAACAACAGAGGAGACACCAATCAAATGTAATGACATCTTTAAACCTTTACCTGAACAAGACAAACACATCAGAAGTGTGCTGACAAAGGGAGTCGCTGGCATTGGAAAAACAGTCTCTGTACAGAAGTTCATTCTGGACTGGGCTGAAGAGAAAGAGAATCAGGACGTCCACCTCATATTTCCACTTCCTTTCAGAGAGATCAATTTGATGAAGAACAAAACACTCAGTCTTTTAGATCTTCTTCATCTTTTCTTCCCACAAACAAAAGAAATTAACATATCTAGTAAAAGATATAAAGTGTTGTTCATATTTGATGGTTTGGATGAGTGTCGTCTGTCTCTGGATTTTCACAGCAGTGTGAGGTTGTGTGATGTAAGTGAATCAACCTCAGTGGACGTGATGCTGACAAACCTCATCAAGGGGAATCTGTTTCCATCTGCTCTCATCTGGATCACCTCCAGACCAGCAGCAGCTGATCTCATCCCCTCTGAGTGTGTTGATCGAGTCACAGAGGTACGAGGATTCACTGATCCACAGAAGGAGGAATACTTCAGGAAGAGAATCAGTGATGAGAGGCTGGCCAGGAGAATCATCTCACACCTGAAGTCATCCAGGAGTCTCTACATCATGTGTCACATCCCAGTCTTCTGCTGGATTTCAGTCACTGTTCTAGAGAGAATGTTGAGTGAAGCAGAGAGAAGAGAGATCCCCAAGACTCTCACTCAAATGTACACACACTTCCTGATCATTCAGACAAACATCAAACATCAGAAGGACTATGAGAAGAAAGATGAAGACATGATCTTCAAACTGGGGAAACTGGCTTTTGAGCAGCTTGTGAAAGGCAATCTGATCTTCTATGATGAAGACCTGAGAGAGTGTGACATTGATGTAGCAGAAGCATCAGTGTACTCAGGATTGTGTACTCAGATCTTCAGAGAGGAGTTTGGTTTGTATCAGGGGAAAGTTTACTGCTTTGTTCATCTCACCATCCAGGAACATCTAGCAGCTCTTTATGCTCACATCTCCTTCACAAACAACAACAGAAATGTCTTTGATCAAAATCAGTTTTCTAAAGTTTTGGGCAAAATAAAATACAAATCATTAAAAGATTATTTATTAATCAATTTACATCATCGGTCTGTAAATGAATCTTTAGAGAGTAAGAATGGAAATCTGGATCTTTTCCTGCGTTTTCTTCTGGGTCTTTCACTGGAGTCCAATCAGATTCTCTTACAGGATCTACTGACACAGATGAGAAGATGCTCCTACAAGAAAGAGAAAACTGTTGAGTACATTAAACAGAAGATGAATGAGAATCTGTCTACAGAGAAATCCATCAATCTGATTCACTGTCTGAATGAACTGGGTGATGATTCACTGCTGCAGGAGATTCAACATTATGTGAGATCTTCATCAGTAGGAAAGACCAAACTCTCCTCTTCACAGTGGGCAGCTTTAGTTTTTGTGTTGTTGATGTCTGAGCAGCATTTGGATGAACTTGATCTAAATAAATTTATTGGAGATAAAAATAAATCAGATGAAGTTCTTGTGAGACTGCAGCTTGTGATTAAAGAAACCAAAAAACTCAAGTAAGTAAAACTAACAACAATCACATGACTGTTTACATATTAAAGCAACACTATGTAGTTTTCCATGTTAGATTGGCTTACGGCTCCCCCATGAGGTTGAAAAGTGCAACAGTGCAATTGTGTTGCTTTAATACAATTAATTTAATTATTTTATGATTTTATTTTGAACTCTTACTTTGGAAGAATCTTTTCTAACAAAAGTCATTTTCTTAATGTTGTAAATAAATCAAAAGTCAATCTCAAAAAAGTTCCCAACATTCTGCCAATATAAAAAGTGTTCAGTTTTCTTGACGTTATAAGAACGTTTCTGTGTTGTCTGAACGTTAGATGAATGTTACATTCTACCATTTTTAAACGTTATGACAATTTCATGTTTTAATTTTCACACAATGTTTAAAACAACAACTTATCTACCAACTGCTACAGAATTACACTAACTTTACATTACCATAACAAATGTGTTTTATATACACAAAGTTAACACAACCAGGGAAGAACTAGCAAACAAAAAGTCAAGGGTCAAGAGTCCAACTAAAACAAACACTAATCAACACCATGGTGACTTTAAATGAAACAAATCATCAACATCTAAACCTAATAAGTGAATTGTGTTTTCTACAGCAATATTTTTACAGAACATTCAGAAATAATGTTTTATGGGGTGGTTTCCCAGATAGGGATTATCTTAAATCAGGACTAGGCCTTAGTTTAATTATGAAATATAAACTGTTTTAACAAACACACCTTACTAAAAACATTACTTGTGTGCATTTTAAGGCAAAACAAAGGGCATTGATGTAATTTAAAATATGTCAGTGCAAGTTGTTTTCAGTTTGGAGAGCTATTATATTTACTTTAGTCTAGGACTAGTCTAATCCCTGTCTGGGAAACCACCCCTATACATTTTAAAATAATAAAATGCAATGTTTCTCTATCATATGGCTGGACGATATGGCCAAAATTTTTATCGCTGTATACTTCTTCATTTCGGTCGGTATGGTATAAATACGATAACGGTATGCATATTAAAAAAGCCTCAGAAAAAACTGCCAAGAATGCCTGCAATGGATGTCTGAACCAAAAACAAACCTCTGAAAAAAACTGGGCCACCGGGTTGTGTTTCTGTTTTGATATATTATGGATTTATTCAGTCATAGTATTGACTTTCATAGTTCCATCTGTGTTAGTCTATAGTTTTGTTCAATTAGCTATTATAGTAATATGTGCAGAAAATATAAGTCAACGTGACCCTAAAATAATTGTAGTATTTAATGTTACATACTGTAAGAAAAATACAAATTACTGATCTACTTGTAATTGCTTAGCAAGCTAGATAGTGAAAAATTATACATTTATTTCATGATCTAATCTAATATTTTTTATACAAAGATGACGGTGTTGACATGTTATGGTTGTCAAAGTAGCAGTGTCCAAAAATATGAAGAAGTTAAAGAGAAAATATCAAACATACACGAGCTTGAGTGATCTTGAAGCATGCAGTAGAGCTGAAGGTTTGAAAATGGGGTCCTCAGGAATGCAGTTGACTCTGTAGTTGTCTGATTTTATTGCTTTTTATAAATATCTGACGGTGGTGACGAATATGTGGGACACATTTTGAGCAATCACAAAATAATAGTAAATATTGTTCAAACTCACTATTTGTAGTTTTTAATATATATTACAATGTACTCTTTCATGTGGTAAATATATTATTTAATTCAATCATTACTTTTGTCTTTTTTAATCAAGTTGAAATGATTATCTCTTAACCGAGGACAGCTGATTTTGTAGGCAATGGGCCAGCATATAATCATTAAATTAATAAAAAATAAAAATAAACCTATAAAAGAATCTTACATATGTGCAAATGACCCCCTGATTATAACATTGATTCTTTTTCTTCATGAAAATAATATTAATTTCCAACAGAATTAGCACTTTTCTTAGTGGGACATTTTTTTTGCCAAAGTTTCAAGAGTCAGTGATTTGATACTAGACATTTAATTATATTATACATATAACTCATAACCAGGTGACACAGCAGCATACATACTTGTATCTTTTCTCCTCATCTTTATTCTTTTCTAACATTGGCACTTTATGGCTTAAGCCTATTTTTCCTCACCAGTAATTTAGTTTGTGTTTATTACATCTCCTGTCCTCCCTCTCTATATGGTGTCGTCATTGGAAGCTGTGACTTGATGCAAACTAACCCCACACCTCCTTCTCATACTTCTGACTGACTGACAGCTCTTCTCTAAACAAACACTTCAAAGTCCTGAATAGATTAATTGATCGCATGGTGGTGACAATGATATGATTTGACACGAGGTACAGATGAGCGAATTTAAATCCGCATTCCATTTGCTTGTCGTCCCGGAGATTGCGGCTCATAATTGCTTAAAGGACAAGTTCGGTATTTTACACTTAAAGGCCTGTTTTCAGATTGTTTATGGTGAAATAGAACGGTTTTGACTGAAATTTGGACATATGATGCTGGCCCGAGAATTTTCGGGTGTTTGTTGTATCACCTCCCACCTCTACAATGGGTGTATAGGTGCACTGAAACAATCCTTCCTAAAATGCATTAAACTTTCGTTTACAAAGACGTGAAACTCATCGAGTGGTCAGGGGTGTTCACTGATATGCTCAAACAAAAATTGCTGCAAAAGATGCTTTCCAACAGGTGTTTTATCCTAGTTTTTGTCCAACTCAATTGACTTGTATTAGATGTGCTGTGAAGTACGGTATTACTCCGCCGCCGGAAACGTTGTTTCTATTCTTGCAATTGGCAAAGGTGGATTATCGCCACCAACTGGGCTGGAGTGTCTATTATTCAAGCTCTCAATGGAAGAATGTACGGGTGTGAGGCGTTTGGAAAAATAGGTCCACAAGTTAACAACGAATGCTAAAACAGCTGTTGGAAAGCATCTTTTGCAGCGATTTTTGTGTGAGCATATCAGTGAACACCCCTGACCACTCGGTGAGTTTCACGTCTTTGTAAACGAAAGTTTAATGCATTTTAGGAAGGATTGTTCCAGTGCACCTATTCAGCCATTGTAGAGGTGGGGGGTAATACAATAAACACCCGAAAGTTTTCGGGCCAGCATCATATGTCAAAATTTCAGTCAAAACCGTTCTATTTCATCATAAACAATCTGAAAACAGGGCTTTAAGTGTAAAATACCGAACTTGTCCTTTAACTACAAGACACCACACGTTTAATAGGGAAGTAGCCCCTTGACCTGTGTTTAACATGCGTTTTTACATGTGACATGTGAACGGCCACAGGACGCCGTAATGTATCGAAATATCGGAAATGTGTTTAGAAACCATATCACTGTTATCGAAAAATATTATACTGCGAGATATAATATCACCCATTGACCGGCAGCCATATCACCCTGTAGCCCAAGACAGCTTGCCCACAGAAGCTAAGCAGGGCTGAGCCTGGTCAGTACTTGGATGGGAGACCACCTGGGAAAACCAGGTTGCTGCTGGTAGAGGTGTTAGTGAGACCAGCAGGGGGTGCTCACCCTGTGGTCTATGTCAGTGGTTTTCAATCTTGTCCTAGGGGACCCACTGCCCTGCACATTTTGCATGTCTCCCTTATCTAACACACCTGATTCAAATCATCAGTTCATTAAGAGATAGATCCATTAACAGAACTGGGTGTGTCAGTTAAGGGAGACATACAAAATATGCAGAGCTGTGGGTCCCCTAGGACAAGATTGAAAACCACTGGTCTATGTGGGTCCTAACACCCCAGTGTAGTGACGGGGATTAGCCTGGTTAGCCAGACCTACATCAAGATGTAAGGTCTGGCAACTCTTCACACAAACGGCTCAATGCAAGGGGCGGGATATAAGGTTGTCCCTCAAAATGCCTCTGCACGCAATAGGAAAGCGCTATGACCAATCAGAGCAACGAAGAAGGTGACTTATGAGTCCCATGCGTTTCCCCACCAGTGGAGCTAATTGGTATATCAAACTTTTACCGTAACCAGTCGGCAAAACTCCAAACACATCTTTCTTGCTTAAAAAGGACTTCAGTAGGGTTATTTGCTCTTCACTCAAAGAAAAACATAAGTATAAGTCCTCCAGAGTCGCGACCAAAGCCGCTTCAAAAGAAAGCTGTTCGCCAGCAGCAGCAGCCATTCTTTGTTTTCAAGTAGGAACTGTCGCAGGCAGCTCTGTCGTCATCATGTTAAGCCCGCCCCACAGACGCTACACACGATGTGATTGGCCTGACCAAATTTTGGTTTTTGGAGCTGTTAAGTGTATTGTGAGTGCCTAGACTAAACCCTGGCAGCAAATATATTTTGCGGCCGCTAGGGTGCGTCTAGATTTCTTGGCTAGACGGGGACACTATACTGTCAAAAAAGCACCGTCCTTCGGATGAGACGTTAAACCGAGGTCCTGACTCTCTGTGGTCATTAAAAATCCCAGGATGTCCTTCGAAAAAGAGTAGGGGTGTGCCCCGGCATCCTGGCCAAACTTGCCCATTGGCCTACTAATCATCCCTCATACTAATTGGCTATATCACTCCGTCTCCTCACCACTAATAAGCTGGTGTGTGGTGGGCGTTCTGGCGCAATATGGCTGCCGTCGCATCATCCAGGTGGATACTGCACATTGGTGGTGGTTGAGGAGATTCCCCCATTCATATGTAAAGCGCTTTGAGCACTGAGAAAAAAAGCGCTATATAAATGTAACGAATTAAATGTAACGAATATTGATATTGAATTATTGTCCAGTCCTACTCTATCATATACATAACAAGCAAATAAGCAGTGTTGGGGTAACGCATTACAAGTAACTTGAGTTACGTAATAATATTACTTTTCTGAAGTAACGAGTAAAGTAACGCATTACTTTTTAAATGTACACATTAATATTTGAGTTACTTTTTCAAAAAAGTAACTCAAGTTACTTTTTTAGTTTAATTAATTTGATAAAAAAATATGTACTGAATTAAACTAAACGTATGCACTCTCTGTGCCTGTGTGGAAACAGTTTGAGTCAGAAACTGAGATGGCAGGCCAGAGCTAAAAATTTTTGTGATGAATTATGCAATTTCTGAATGCAGAACTTTTCAGTCATAAAAACACCTGCAAGGCCAAGAAAAAGTAACGCAAAAGTAACTAAAAGTAACGTAAGCATTACTTTCCATGAAAAGTAACTAAGTAATGCAATTAGTTACTTTTTTTGGGAGTAACTTAATATTGTAATGCATTAATTTTAAAAGTCACTTTCCCCAACACTGCAAATAAGTCTATAAAACATTTGTTGTTTTAAACATTGTGTGAACATTAAAACATGACATTGACATAACGTTTGAAAATGGTAGAATCTAACATTCATCTAACGTTAAGACAACCCAGAAACATTCTTAGAACATCAAGAAAACTGAACACTTGGCAGAACTTTTTTGGGAACTTTCAGGGAACGTTCTTAGAAATTTTCTCTGTTAGCTGAGAGTCAAACAACATCTTGTCCATTATGAACACAAAGGGCTCTATTTTAACGATCTAAGCGCATTGTCTAAAGCGCACAGCGCAACGTCTAAATGGGCGTGTCCGAATCCACTTTTGCTAATTTAACAACGGGAAAAATTGTTTGTGCGCCGAGCGCATGGACGAAAAGGGTTGGTCCTATTGTAATGGGAGTATTTTGGGTGTAACGTCCAGTAAACCAATGAGAGTCTCAGCTCTCATCCCCTTTAAAAGCAAATTGCGCTGGCGCTATGTCTAATCCCTATTTAGATGACGGACTTTATAAACTGAAAAACTAAGCGGAGGATGAAGATCCCCAGTTTAAGATTAATGTTAAATAATTGCGTTGTTTTTCACTTGTATTGAAATTGTTATTTTTTTTATTAAAACTTTTAAAACCCGTTTTCTTTTAGTCATGGAAGTAAAAAAGCAGGCTTATAGTTGCTTTAAATGTATAGCTATCCAATATCATCAAAAAATAATTTACAAGTATGTAAGATAAGGTTTGTACTCTAAATATACTTTATTTGTAACAAACAGGAGATAAAGAATTTACAAACGGCTCTCCTCACGTTTCAGCACTTTGGACAGCGGTTTTTAGCATAGAGGTTTTTAAGCATTAGGCCTACTTAAAAATGTTTCTCATCTCACCATATCCACAGGTACAGAGTCAATACAATACATCCGTGAGGTAGCATTAAAAAAACATTTAAAAACAGATGCATTTGTTTAAAGCAGCATTTATTTACTTACCAGGCTGCAGGTGAAGCATCTCTTTGCGACTTCTAACGTCTCATAATTAGTCCTCATTTATGTCCAAGAGACTCAATAATAATCTCTTACATTCAATCCTTTAATCTTTCATATTTAAAAGCATCTTTGTGCTGCTGCGCATTCATGTACTTTGTGATAAGCAAACCCGTGTTGTCCTCCCGTTTATAGGCGCATATTACTAATGCGCTCTTTAAATAACAAAAAACACATTGCGCCATTGACTTTAGACCAGGTTTTTGTTGGTCAATGGCGTAGTCGATTTTAGTTGCCTCAAATCAGCAACGCGCTAACAATGTGCCTGAACACGCCTCGTTTTTAGACCAGAACGCCCATGGGCGCAAAAGGGGGCACAAATGCATTTGCTATTTAAACAACGCAGCGCTAAACGTGAAAATTAGGGTGGAAACTAGCGAAAGACACTTGCGTCGCGCATTGCGCTGCATTGCGCCGGGTGTAAGATAGAGCCCAAACACTTAAGGAAATAAGATCAAGTATTCAGTGTGAGTCATGAACTCAATACAGATTTATGGAGAAATGTTCATGTGGTTTAGGACATCTAACACTAATAGTCAGCTGTGTGATGGATTTATTTGACATTTAAACACACTAGGGCTGGAACGACGCGTCGACGTAGTCGATTACGTCGATTACGTAATTACGTCGATTTGCCGGAAATGCGTCGATGCGTCGCATTGTTTACGTTTTCAAATGAAGGCGGCTTCAGCTCCGACCGGATAATACAAGTGTTATACCAAACAGCCAGAACGTGATCAAAAGTGTGGGAATACTTTAAACAGAGACCAAAAAAACACATACTGTGTAAAACTGAAATGGCATACCACAGCAGCGCAACATCTGCGCATGATCATCTTAAATGAAAACAACCTGGAGCTCTCCGACCTCAAAATGACGCGACGGCAGCGTAAGTATTTGAAATTTACAGTAAGTTTTTATACAACAATAGAATCAATGCAGGCATATATTGTGCAATACAGCTGTGTTTACATCTTAGTTTAATACGAGCTGCGAGACGCCTGACAGACACGACATTGCATCGCGTCTGGGCAGTATGTTGAAACAGTAAATAAAGAGCGGGACATGTTTAACTTTTTATATTAAGAAGTTATGAAATAATAAGTTACTGTTACACTGAGAAAGCCAGCTGGCAGTGCGGAGTTCCCATAGCTTATTTTTTTGCTATGTGCGCAGATATTATAAAAGCTCGTCTCGTTAGGTATTCCTGACATGCGTTTATTTAAAGTAACAGCAGCGTAAACGCCGTTTATAAAATATTAGAAGATCATGCTAACTTAATTTGTATTTACCCGAGACTTAAGAAAAGTTAAATGTTAAAGTTGATGCTAAATGAGAATGCAGTAACGTTACTACTGATAGTAATAATATTAACAGTAATAATATAATGGTTACATTTTATAATAAGGGTTCATGAATCACAATGAACTTATTTTTACTTCAGTCTGAACTAATGCTGAGTAAATGCATGTCATAAACTAATGAAGAGTCATCATTAAGTACAACATGACATGTTTTTTAGTTAATGTATTAATAAACAATGATTTCATGTGAGTCATTTTGTAGTTAATGATGACTCTTCATTAGTTTATGATTAGCACTAGGGCTGGAACAATAAAAAGCGGGACATGCTTTTATATTAATAAGGAGTTATTATTCAGTTTGATTTATTTTTATTTTACTTCTTTAATATTAATATATTTTATTTGTTTAAGGTGAATAATGCCCCTTTTGCACTGTTTATGTTAGGCTGAATTAATGTTGGACTTGTTTTTATGTGATTTGTTATATTTTCCTTGGCACTGGCACTGTGTATTTGTTTAATTGAGAAAATGCTTCAATAAAATGTTGGCATTAATAGCAGATGTTACATTTATTATTTGTAAAAAAAAATCTTTAGACTATTCGATTAATCGAAAAAATAATCGATAGACTAATCGGTTGAAAAAATAGTCGAAATTTGCAGCTCTAAAACACACAGTGTCTCAGTTACTGAGGGATTGAAAGAAGAACATTACATGAAGAGATGGAGGTTAGAGATTTGTGTTTGTAGTTTTGGATAATTCACAAAAAGTCTCTGTTCTCTACAGGTTGAGTGAGTGTAATATCACATATGAAGGTTGTGTTGCTCTGACTTCAGCTCTGAGATCAAACCCATCACACCTGAGAGATCTGGATCTGTCTGATAATAAACTCACAGATTCAGGAGTGAAGCTGATCTCTGATGTACTGAAGAATCCTGACTTTAAACTGAAGATACTGAAGTAAGATTGTGATCTGATGTTCAGACAGAAATCACATATAGATTATAGTGAGACCATATAGAGATCATAACATCTGTAATGGATTTATAGACACTAGTCAACATTGAAAGTGGATCATAAAAGTTAATCTTAGGGTGTTTTCAGACCTGTAGATCGATTGCTTTGTTTTGAAACCGGGGGTTAAATGGCTAAAATGTTGGTTTAGTTCGCATACACAAGGCAATATTTCCAAATGAAGCAGACTTTGTTAATACAAGTCGTGTGTGTGTGTAAACTTTCCTTTAATTGCTCAGAGTGCATCTGTTTATTTTCTGTGATTCTGCTTAAATTGTCTGTCAGGATTAGAGCCCGAAGCCATTTGTTTTGAGAATAATGGCTGGCTGATGAAGTTATTGGCTGGCTAGCCGACTCAGCCGAAACCTAAATGACTGCTGCAGCCGCCAAACTTTTCATAGCTGCAAATGACTGAAGCTGCCACTACATGTCTACAGATGTATATGTTATACTGATTAACTAGATCTCAATCTTTCCAGGTAATGAGAAAATGAGACTGAGAAAAACTGTAATATAAACACACACTGTTATCAGTATTATTTTGGACAAAGTTTTGCACATTTCACTTCAATGTACACTGAATCATGCGTCGTGAATTAGCAATGTGGAAACGATGGTTTGTTACTGCAGTTATATCAGTGCTATAAATCTCTCCGTTCCAGAATATTTGATTCATAACATCAGTCTTTGATTCAGGTTTGTGTAACCGTGCCCTGAAGATTTAACAAAAGTCTGGGTAGGTCTAAGTTAAAAAAAAAGTAAGTAGGAATTAGGAAAGTATGTGAGAAGTGAGATCAAAATGACCTTGCTTGCTTCTTTCCGCCATTTAGATCAGTGCGAGAAAAAAATGCATCGCTTCTTCTGTAGCAATTTTAATTGGTCGTCATCCGTGTGAGTCTCTGGCCGTTTCTCAATCCGAAGACTGCAGCCTCCGGAGGTCGCATTTTTACGCTGCATACGTCATCAAGACTGTCTCATTTCAAAATATTAACAATTATAAAGTTTATTCTTAGTTAATCGTAAACTGTTGTAATATGCATAAGGTTTGCAAATGTAATGCTCAGTTAACTTAAATAAACCAGGCTTGATGACGTATGCAGCCTACATATGCGACCTCCACAGTCTGCAACCTTTGGATTGAGAAATGGCCAGCTGTGTATCGTAGCAACGAGCGAGCACAAAACTGTGCTGTTATGAAACCAGTCGGAAAATAGATCTCATGTATTGGTTTATATATTTTGTGTGTGTATGTCTCTATGTGATAGAATTATTATTTGATGCAAATAATTCTAGCCGGCTCAGCCAAACTTTATCAGCTCAATTTGGCTTAGGAAATTATTGGCTGGCGGCAGCTGAACTTCTAAATGGTGGAAATGGCGGCGCCTGGCGGCGGCTTCGGGGTCTAGTCAGGATGGACAGAGAGCAGCTTTACGGGATTATTGTGTGGCTTTTTTTGTAAGTGTGGTTATATTACTTCATTTGTTTAAGTAGGAATCAAAACTTAGGTGGGACAACATTCTTACCATAAACCTATGTGGAGAAGAGCAATTCAAATATGTTATTAATAGGAACAGATGCACTTTCGTGTTAAATTGCGTTGACGTGCTCACCAGAATTAATCTACAAAAAGCTATCAGGTATGTTCATGGTTAAATAAGCAATTCATGAGTACCAAAGACGTCACTTCTGCCATGACCGCCACCATATTTGTGTCCGTCTTGGCAGTGAACACATATCTAATGCACTAAATGGTCACATTTCTTAGTTTAATTGAGGGCTTACCAGAAACAAAATACTGATTTTACAATCTGAAGTTAGATTTCGGCTGCCAGTCAGTCCCTTCAGTTGTTCACAATCGCAGAAGAGTGCAAAATAAACAAAATGTTGAATTTTTGTGATTCTGCATTATTTTTCATATTCTGTATTAAATATTTCCAGAAATTAAAAATGTCTGATAAAAATAAATCAAATATAATATCTGTTATTATAAATAGAGTAGACAACTTTTTTACTAACGTGAATAAACAATCCCTCTCATAGCACACTGTATTCTGTTACCATAACAGCCCTGCACCCCACAGTTAACAGTGAATCACATCTTCTGAGTACACATAAAACCATTATCTCTACTATATTTCTGAAGTTTAATGGTAAGATATAATGCAGTATTTTCATGACGATACACACATGAAAAGTCCTCGTGAAACCTGCTTGGTACACCAGCTGTCTCATATGCAAGGATCTGGTGAAGCAATATCAAAATGTATTACAATGTATTGTTTTGTAGTCCTTAAAATAAGCAGTGGTGTAACACCTTGTGATGCGCCTGACCCACCTCACAAATGATCATGCAAAAATCCACTTAATAATTTATAAGATTTTGTAAGAATGAGCAATTATTACATTTCACAAGGAAACTATCAATATAAACATGTCACTTTTGTAAAACTGAACACAAAAAAACAACTAAAAAAACAACTCTTTAATCTGGCATATAACAACATCTGTAGTTAATGTGCAACTACTCAGTGGTGTAATGCTACATTGCTTGTACTGAACAACACAAACAAAACAATTGCAGCGATATTATGCACAAATTCTCAAACTATTTACAATTGCACTTTTCTGGATTTTGATCAAGCAAACTTGTTCAGATTCAATGACAAGCAGGGAAAGTGCAGAAAGACGTTTCTGTGTCATTGTTGTCCTAAATTCACTCGCTTTAGAGTAGATAAAGACCTCTCTCCTTCACAGTTAGATACTGACAAAGTTAAATACAGTATAAGTGCAACAAAAACATTAGGAAATGTTGTCTTTAGTCCATTCTCATCAACAATTTACAGCAGCTCTGCAGGTGAGGTCTTGTCTTTGCTGAAATGTCTGAACTGAATCAGTTCATCAGTCAAAGTTTTATTTAGGTCCACTAGATAAGTGATGACAGTTTATCAGCCCTTATGCGCAATTCACTTTCTGTACAGTCCTTTCAAAAGAGAACACCAAAAAGATCATAGACCTCTTTGTAAGCATCAATACGTTTGGCCAGGCATGATTTTAGTCTGTCCAAAATTACGTAATATGCCTCAACCTTAAATCTCTGACTTACATCAGTAAATAATACTTCATCTTCATCAGATGACTCATCCGCAAACAGCTTTCTCTTTCGTTTGCGCAAACATTATATTGATAAGTCTGAGTAACACAGAAAGCACGATCAGATTCATCTACCTCAACAAACTGCTCTCGTAGTGCCAACATAAAAGTGTAATGACTGCAATAGTTCAACAGCAGTGGATAAGACCATGTCGCCTTTTTGCAGATGAACGCTTGTTGCCTAAAATCTGCTTACCACCCGGTTCCACAATGTAGTCATTATCATCGTTTCCAGATTATTTATCTTACCAATGTCAACTGATCAACATGGGAGAGGTCTGGTCTTGGCCTCGATATTTGTTTTGCTCTGTTTATTAAAGCAAGCATGTTACGTCAGTGATCCGCACTCTTTTCATGGTCAGATATCCTCTCAAGATGTTTCCAGTCACAGAAGCCTGTAATAAATGTATGATTTTGTAAGGTACCACCCACAAGCCCAACGACAGAACAAGTGGAGTGGGTGAAGGGGACTCGTGTTCGTTCCTTCCTCAGCGCTTCTAGAAGAATAATTCCATATCATGATTCAATTAATTTCTTTGATCTCTGTGTTTAAATTATAATCTGACTCCAATTTAATATAGTAAGAATTTAGTGTATTATTCCAATTATCTGTTGATCATAATTTAGATGTTTGATTATTTATTAATTCCCATAGTCTTAGTTATTCGTTCATTAGGGACCCGGTATCGCACAGAGCATACGCCGGCCGTTTGCGTACATCTCACGGACACAAAATTGTCAGTCTGATCTTAGTCAGAGGTTACCGGGTAAACTAATATTTTTATGTCTGGCCGCTCCATGCTTGCTCCGATCATAAAAATAGTTACCGTATTTTCCGCACTATAAGGCGCACCGGATTATAAGGCGCACCTTCAATTAATGGCCTATTTTAGATTTTTTTTTATATATAGGGCGCACCGGGTTATAAGGCGCATAGAATGAAAGATATTGCAGTCAAACGTTTGACTGGGTTTGCGTTATGCATCCACTAGATGGAGCTGTGCTAATGGGAATGTCAGATAAAGTCAAACTTTATTAAGCCTTCTGAAAACTCAGTTCACCATGTTGACGTTGTTCAAACGTTGATGTGCATATTAACAATATCTCCCAGCCTTGCTCACTCTTCTCCCAAACGTGGAAGGGAATAATTCAGTAAACACGTTGTAAATGAAACAGTCTGATACCCGCGGAAGCGCGCGAGCCGGCCGCCGAAGCGTCCTCGCGCGAGCCGGCCGCCGAAAGGGCTGGTTATACTCGCACTTTGGTCCGCAACGCAAGCCTCCGCTTAGTAACTGAGTAACTGATCCACCATTGCAAACACAGTTTAGAACAAACAACAAGACAACAAAGAACAGGAATCAAACAAACATGCTCCAGGGCTTTCTGTTCTGGGAAGAAGGAAAAGTTAAAGAAGAAAAACGTGCAAATGCTGTCTATTTCCTTTGTATAATTGTTTATAGTGGAGTGTCCTGTCTAAATATTTTCACACGCATGCGCTGTCGTACGCGGACTGTACGCGCACTGTCCGCGCGGTCTCAAATTTTTGGCTGCACTTGGACGGTCCGCGTGGCCGGCCGCGGACCCTCCTGATGACGAAAATGACGTCATGCTAAAGAATACTTCCCAGAGTCTCTTGCCAAGCCACCTTATATACACAGAACGAGACAAAGAATAATAACATCTCAAATCAGGATTTGGTTGGTCGGTTCTCGTGACCTAAAGGAGCACCAAATGGGACTGTTAACCATCTGTAATCTAGATCTCCTCATGAGTTGACACCCATCACAGGAGTACAGATTATGTCTTAAGTTTTAAACTTTGATATACTTTCTCCTAACATTATAGAAATTAGACCTTTTTAACCATCGCAGCATGACCTTTAAAACAACACCAAACATGAAGATGAAACCTTTGTAGCATCACAACATATGATATACCCAATGTTACATGTGTTTAGTATATTTCCAGTAACCAAACCCTTAAAGGAGAAGAGAGAGGGGGTGAAATACAGATCAGTTCCTGGGTATCTGTGACCCCTGTGGAGAGAGACAACAGGTCTCTCAAAAATAGACACAGAATGTGGTTTTTATTGTTTTATGGTCCAGCTCCAAAAACAAAACTTGTCCACCTGTCCTACAATTTTGTGAGGAGAAAAGTTTGCATGAATAGCAATAAACCAATCCAGTTGACGGGGAGTACAGTAGCCATTCCTTAGGAACAATTAAGTTGTTTTGGAGACGAGACTGTAATAATTAATTTATAAGAGAACGTGTTCTTCCCCCATTACACAATCTCATACAGATGTTGGATATTTGGCAGCCTGATTCTGATAGACTGCAGCCTCACGTTGTTTACTCTTCCCTCACTTTTTCTGTGATGAACCCCCACAAGACCAGATCACCAGGAACAGCAAACTATTGATTGTCTGTTTCATCGTCCACCTCAGTCTGGGTGTAGGAGTTTGAGTCTAGATGTTGGTCGATAATTTCTGGATGCTTCGGCTCATCAGATGCACTTCTGTTTATTTGATCGGTGGTGTCTCCGTCAGTATTTGATTGCTCAACAGAGCATAAATTTACATCATCTTTAGTGCTGCTAACAGACTGCTCGGCACCAGCGTGAAAAAAACTGCATATTTGTGGGATTTTGTGTAAAGTGGCTTAATGTACTTTTTTTGGCTATGCCACTTAGCTGCTGCCGATCATTTTCCAAAAAGCTGTTGTGCACGTCACGCTTACTTAGTAGATGAACAACTTACATCTTAAAGAGCAAGTACTTTTGTAATTTTATAAAATATTTTTTTATTGCTGTTTCAGTCGGTGCCCCTAAGACTTTGGTGCCCCTGGGTACTTGTCCAGTTTGCCCATATGGTTAATCTGCTGAAAATAAGTTGCTGGGACACAAAAGAAAGTCTGCTGTCCATAACATCTCAGCGGGAACAAACGTGCACATGCAGAACTGTGATCTTTCAGGCTTTGACGGTCACATACGCTCATAATTAAGTCAAAATGTCCATTGGCGTATATAAATGTATATAAAAAGGTTCTGTGTAAAGTGAAAAGTTTAGGAAAAAGTGTTTTAGGGCGTATGAATCCTTTACTGTAGGCTTGTAAGTATAAGTGACAGCTGTAACTTATATGTTACTATTCATTAATATTAGGCCAGCATTTATGTTATCTTAGTGGTCACTTCTGATTGAAGGCAATCCTTTATTCTGCTGATTTAACTCCTTTGGAATTGAATACAAGTGTAGTTTGGGGTTCCTCTAACAACTGTTGTTACCGGCAACCAGGGGCGCCGTAAGGGGGGGGATTGGGATGATTCTAAGGGCCCATGAAATTTTTGGGGCCTCAGCCAAGGACTGTGCCGCACACACAATCCCCTTAAGCTGAGCCCTCTTAGCTCTGCCCCGTCTTTACTCTGCGTTTAGCACCTTCTTTAATCCACGGTCTCACAATGCGCGTGAACTTCAGAAGAGAACAAGGTGTGTGTATTTAATGCTAATTTCTATGATATCTGCATATGTGCACTTCCTTACAATAAATGCAGTTTACACAATGTGATGCTGGAGCAATACAATGCAGTTTTCTTTCCACTGTAAAGTCTTCACTCTGTTCAGCCCAGTTTAAAAAAACACAAAGTGACTTACATTCCCTGTTTTGTGTTATGATTCTAACGCGAAGTCAGCCCTTATTAGCTGTTTCAATTAACGGAGCCCGTATAACCTAATTAACAAACTAGAAATGCTAGCGGTTACCAGTGTTGGGCAAGTTACTGAAAATTAGTAATTAGTTACTAGTTACTTTTTTAAAAAGTAACTGAATTACTCTCCCAGTTACTGTGTATCAAAAGTAATTAGTTACTAGGGAAAGTAACTTTTAAGTTACTTTTATGTCTGCTTTTTAAATGTAAATATGAACAGTACTGAACAGTCAAACACAACATTTTTAGACTTATTTATTGTAATCAACAGGTAGTAAGTCCAGTCTATTACTTAAAACGAAATAACTGTAAAAGTCTGTAAACTTTAACTATTTACAACTTATTTTAGTAAAGTTTCTTTGAATATTTTTGTTAGAAATTAATAATATGTAAGCTTACTTTTTTATGTATATCATTTAGACCATTTAGACAAATATTCTGTATGCTTACATTGAAAATATATAATGTGTTAAAATTGTGTAGTGTCTCTTTAAGAATTTGGGAGCTGTGTGAAGCTAGCAGCTATTGCGCTCTCTGGAATGCAGTTTTCCAGGCATCCGTGATATTTTAGATTTAAGATTATGTTTGTATATGTTTTATGTTTGAATCAAACGAGATACAAGAATAAAGGAAGATATTTAATCAGAAAACGGAGTACGGTGATTGTTTTGTCAGACACGGAGTGAGTGAAACCGAAACCAAAACTGAAACTTGCGCAATTGCGGATTGATCTCTTCCATGAAAGCCGATGTAAACGTCTGAAAACATATCAACATTTCTCAAATTTATTACTTTTGTGGACTACAAATTCAAGTTGATATCAGACCGGATGGACTTATGACTGGCGCACAATTTTTAAACAAAGGTGTTAGGAACGACACAGAGGAATCTGATGCAAAAGAAGATTTATTTAGAAAAGGGAATGAAGACAAAAGGCAGCAAAAAATCCCCACAAAGGGTCTCAGGTATAGACTGTAGAAAGCGAACTTCTCAGATGACAGGTGTAGCCACGCCCACCACGGGTCTCAGGTTTAAACTGTAGAAAGCGAACTCCTCCGATGTCAGGTGTAGCCACGCCCACCACGGGTCTCAGGGTTAAACTGTAGAAAGTGAACTCCTCAGATATCAGGTGTAGCCACGCCCACCACGAGTCTCAGGGTAAACTGTAGAAAGCGAACTCCTCCGATGTCAGAAAGAAACTCTCCGTAACAGTGAATAATCCACCGGATCCTGTCTAAAGGCAAGACACATCGATGAGCAGAGCAGAGCAAATGACAACAGTTCACAGGATAACACAGTACCGGGGGAGCGTAATGTAAATGGCAATGGTGGCGAAAAACGCCGGCTGCAGGAGAGTGACCACAGAGGAGTAATCCAGTAGACAAACACAAATATCCAATGGAGAGAGAGAGGAGATGCGAACCAAGGGCTTCACACAAGTCTTTACTGAGTCCTGGGAACAAACAGAAGTAAAAATAAACAAACAGGACTAACAAACTCCAACGAGAGTCGGGCAACTCATGGCAGCAAACACCCGGAAGAAAACAACGAACGCGCACGGAACACCAGACTTCCGGACCTTAAATAGAGGGGAACAAACACAAAACAGCTGGAGAAAACAATCAGGGATAACAAGAGAGGAGGAGAGAGAGTGCACACATGGGATACAAAAGGTAAACAAACAAAAGTGCAATCGATCACACAGAGGTCCTGACAGTACCCCCCCCCCACGTCCGGCACTAGACGGGCCAGGGAGGGACCTACCCTGTCGTCGACGAAGGTCCTCGATCAACCCGGGGTCCAGAATGTCCCGAGCCGGTACCAACACCTCTCCTCCGGACCGTATCCTTCCCAGTCCACGAGATACTGAAAACCTCTACCCCTACGGCGAACGTATAGCAACTTCCTGACCGAGTAGGCAGGAGTACCATCCACTAGGAATGGGGCGGGGGGTATGGGAGTAGAGACAGGGGGATTAAAGGAAGCAAAAATCACAGGTTTAACCTTGGATACATGGAAAACAGGGTGAACCCGACCAAGAGGGAGAGGCAATTTGAGCTTAACTGTCACCGGATTGACCACCTTGACAATACTGAATGGCCCCAGGAATCGCGGAGCCAGCTTACGAGATGACTCGCGGAGAGGCAGATCCTTGGAAGAAAGCCAAACCTTTTGTCCACAGCTATAACGAGGCGGAGGTCGCCGGTGACGGTCAGCCGCAGCTTTGGTCCGTCTGGAGCATTGTAACAAAAGTGTTCTAGCTCTCCTCCAAGTGCGTTTGCACCTCTGGACGAAAGCTAGAGCAGACGGAACCGCCGCATCGGGCTCTTGTGATGGGAATAGGGGAGGCTGATAACCAATGGAGGCCTCAAATGGAGACAGATTGGTCGAGGAAACAGGGAGTGAATTATGAGAATACTCGACCCAGGGGAGCTGTTGGCACCAAGAGTTAGGATAACGAGACGACAGACAGCGGAGCGTACGACCGAGATCCTGATGAGCCCGTTCACATTGACCGTTGGTCTGCGGATGATAACCAGATGACAAGCTGGCGGTAGCGCCAATCCGTCTACAAAACTCCTGCCAGAACCGCGAGATGAACTGAGGACCCCTATCTGAAACCACATCTGTGGGAAGACCATGTAACCTAAAGACGTGGTTGATCAGAATCTGAGCCATCTCTTTGGCAGAAGGGAGTTTGGGCAGGGGAACAAAATGAACCGCTTTAGAGAAGCGATCCACCACAGTCAAAATAACAGTGTTACCATCAGACGCCGGTAAGCCGGTGACAAAATCAAGGGCTCTCCCCTCTGGGAGAATGGTCTCGGGTTGCTCCGACTCAGAGTCACCGAACAGACGGGAGAGTGCGTCAGGCTTGATGTTCTTAGAACCGGGCCGGTACGAGAGGGTGAAGTTGAAACGGTCAAAGAAGAGGGCCCAGCGAGCCTGCCTGGATGTTAATCTTCTGGCTGAACGGATATACTCTAAATTCTTATGGTCCGTCCAGACCAGGAAGGGCTCCGAGGCTCCCTCCAACCAGTGGCGCCACTCATCCAAGGCCAGTTTAACCGCCAATAGCTCCCTATTGCCTATGTCATAATTACGTTCTGCTGGGTTCAAGCGGTGAGAAAAAAAAGCGCACGGATGCACTTTACCGTCAATGGGTGATCGCTGAGACAAAACGGCGCCTACATCGACATCCGAAGCATCGGGAACCAGGATTTTAAATCATCAAAGGCTTTCTGAGCTTCGTTATTCCAACGGAAACCTACTTTAGTGGAGGTAAGAGAAGTAAGAGGTTTAGCGATCTGACCAAAGTTTCTAATGAAACGGCGGTAAATATTGGCGAAACCCAGAAACCGCTGTAACTCCTTACGTGTGTCGGGCACTGGGCAATTAGCGACCGCTTTGATCTTTGCGGGATCGGGACGAATCTCACCAGTGGCTATAACAAAACCCAAGAATGTAACCGACTCCTTGTGGAATTCGCACTTCTCTGCCTTGACAAATAACTGATTCTCTAAAAGCCGTTGTAAGACTAGGTGAACATGTTGGGTGTGTATCTGCATAGAAGGGGAAAAGATGAGGATGTCATCTAGATACACAAAGACAAACTTGTTAATCATGTCTCCCAACACATCATTAACCATAGTCTGGAAGACAGCTGGAGCGTTCGCTAGCCCGAACGGTAAAACGGAGTATTCCCAGTGACCAGAGGGGGTATTAAATGCTGTCTTCCACTCATCGCCCTCCTTAATGCGAACTAAGTGATAGGCGTTGCGCAGATCCAACTTAGTGAAGACGCAAGCTCCCTGTAATAACTCGAAGGCAGTTGACATTAAAGGTAAAGGGTACTTGTTCTTAACCCTCTGAGGTCTAAGGGGTTTTTAGGGCCCTGGAGAAGTTTTGACATGCACTGACATTTGTGCTTTTTTCAGTTGCTTAAAAACATAATAATGGCAAAAGTCTTATAACACTGTGTTCAGCACAAACTGGGCTACTATATTATATGATCAACATGTATGTACATGTTTGTATTTTTGAGAGAAAAATGTTTATGCGTGGTTTTTGAAAAAGCTAAATTTTTAAGTGACTGATATAAGTAAAAAAAACTCATACTAAACATGTTTTCCCAAGACTTTTCATGACAGGATCTAGTAGTCTAGAGTTTTTTCTTTAAAATGATGTGAAAATCATTCTGCTTACTCATTTACATAAGACAATAATATTGATTTACAATTTCAAAGTCACTTTTTGGTTAGGAAGGCAATATGCAAGGAGGCTGGAAGCTCTTGAATAATCTGTGATTGACAGCTGAAGAACAAAACACTTGCATAATGAGCTGCATAGGCTAATGAGCCTTTAGGCAGTAAGACGACGCCTTGTTACGTGTTTGTTTGTGAAAGCAACACAAAAGAAATGCCTTCCCATGCGTGATCCTGCGTTAAATAAACTTACCGTGTAGAGATATACGCGAACAAACAGGGTTTTAGATGTGTTTAGATCCGTCTTAATACAAAAGTGCGTCAAATATGAGGCATTGTGTGTTTGTGTGTGCGTTTGGCCGTCAACCGCGTCTGACGGAAGCACAAAGAAAACATAAGCGCCTGGAGATAACTTATATTTACAGGCGAGAGAGCATACTTTATAATTTTACCACAAAGCGCGTCAAATATGAGGCATCTTGTGTTTTTGTGTGCGTTTGGACCTCGATCCCGTCACACTGACGAAGCACACACTCGCGTCTTTTTGGAGATAACTTTATGCGCGAGTAAACAAGTAGATGTGATGTTTGCAATGGCACCTTTTATAAGAATACCACAAAGCGCGTCAAATTTGAGGCATCGTGTTTGTGTGTGCGTTTGGACATCGCGTCACTGACGAAGCACACGCACTCGCGTCTGTTTGGAGATAACTTTAGGCGCGAGTAAACAAGTAGATGTGATGTTTACAATCGCATATCTTATAATGATACCACAAAGCGCGTCAAATATGAGGTAAGTTATTTGTGTGTGCGTTTGGACGTCGATCGCGTCTGTTTGATGAAGCACACACACTCGCGTCTGGAGATAACTGAAGATACAGTCTGAGTAAACCAGTAGATGTCATGTCACCAACACTTGGACTAAAACTCAACACAGCACTGGCACTGACTGAATGGCTACAGAGACGGAGTCTCCATTGACTGGGGTTGACTAATGAATATGGATGATCTCTGCTCTTCTCTTCAATGGAGCAGGGCGTGGCTCATTATAGATAATGCAGGAACACGAGAAAGACGGTACATCTCCCTCTTCTAACACAGTTAACAACGAATTACAATATTTGTTTTCGATTTCACTTACATCTTCCAAAAGCAGACATTCCAAGCATTATGTAGATATGTATCTTTTGTTGATATGACAAGTATTCCTTAAGTTACAGTTAATTTTTCTGACGTGTTTCTGAAAGGACTTCACTGAGGGAGAGAGAACAAAACACGCATCATGTTTATTTTCTTAATTTTGCGAAAAGCACAACATTCTGTTTTTATTGGGAGTGGACAGAAAAAAACTAGACACTTTAACGTTTTAAATGATGTATAAATCATATCTGTATGACCAAAATCAGCAGAGTTATCTAACTCTCTTTGCGGAGTGATTTGCGGCGCCCGCGCCACCGTCGACCCCAGAGTGTTAACAGTAATGTCGTTTAACCCTCTGTAATCAATACAAGGACGGAGGGAGCCGTCTTTCTTCTTAACAAAGAAAAACCCAGCCCCAGCGGGGGAGGTGGAGCGGCGAATGAGACCGGCGGCAAGAACTTCATTAATGTACTTATCCATGGCCTCTCGTTCAGGACCAGAAAGGGAAAAAACACGACCCTTAGGCGGAGAAGTACCTGAGAGAAGTTTGATTTCACAATCATACGACCGGTGAGGAGGCAGGGACGTAGCTCGAGCCTTACTGAACACCCGGTGAAGATCAGAGTACTCCGCCGGAACCCCTGAGACATCAATCGCAGGAATCTGAAAAACAGGACAAACAGGGCCAGAAGGAGCAGGACCAAGACATGACACATGACAAACGGAGACCAAGACAGGACAAGACTATTCTGCCAATCAACGTGAGGATTGTGTTTGCTTAACCAGTCATGCCCTAAGATGATGGGAGACTGGGAAGAGTGTAACAAATAAAACTTAAGATCCTCACGATGATTGCCAGAAACAAAAAGACTTACTGGAGGAGTGCAATGGGTGATCTCTGCCATGCGCTGTCCCTTTAATGTAAAGACAGAAAATTTCTCAGAAAGAAGAACACCAGGAATGCCCCAAAACTCAGCAAAAGACGCGTCCATGAAACTCGCCTCGCCACCGGAATCCAACAGAGCCTGTGAGTGAAACACACTGTTATTGAAGTGGATGGAAACAGCCAGCACAGCACGAGATCCGAGAGATTCGACCTGAGAAACGCCCACCGATACTCCCGGAACTACCGGCGGGCGGACCCTTTTGCCGGAGAGGTGAGAGCCCTGTGCCCCGGCTTACCGCAGTAGAGGCATAAGCCGCTGACGAGTCGATGTTGTTTAACTTCAGCAGTAAGCCGAAGCCGGCCCAGCTGCATCGGCTCAGCCGAGGAGGAAGATGACACGGGAATGTTGTCTTCGTTGTGCAGCAGAGGATCAGGTGAAAGGTGAAGAAAAGTGCGACGAACCTTCCGCTGTCGGTGGCGAGCCTCCACTCTGAGAGCCAGGTCAATAGCAGATTCAAGAGAGGCAGGAAGATCGTGCGACGCAATCTCATCTTGTATCTTATCATTGAGACCTTTCAAGAACTGGGCTTTCTGGGCTGCATCGTTCCCTCCTCTGGAAACAGCGAGGGTCCGAAACTCAATAGCATAATCTGTAACAGATGCACCTCCCTGGGTGAGATGAGTCAATTCAGCTGCCGCCAGATCCCCCTGTACCGTCCGGTCGAAGAGTTTAATCATCTCGGAGCGTAGGGTCTCAAATGACGTCACACACGGATCCTTAGCGTCCCACACAGCCATTCCCCAGTCTCGCGCTCGGCCGGACAGAAGTGAAAGCAGATATGGCACCTTGGTCGATTCAACAGCAAATCTCAGTGGCTGGAGCGCGAAGACCAGGGAGCACTGTGACAAAAAAGCTCTGCAGGTCTTAGAGTTGCCATCAAATATGGGGGGATTTACCACTTGAGGTTCACGTTCAAGGCCACTCAGACCCTCAGGTGATGGTGTAGCTGTTCCTCTCTCTCCAATGAGTTGTGCCATCTGTTCCAACTTATTGTGGACTTCTGAGAGTCGATCCAACAGCAGTCGAAAATCCTGAGATGCTTCAGTGAGTAATGAGGAGTGATGATCCAATCTCGCCCCCTGCTGGACCAATACCGCTTGCACCGATTCTTCATCTGCAGACTCCATGTTTTTGGCGCGTTCGTTCTGTTAGGAACGACACAGAGGAATCTGATGCAAAAGAAGATTTATTTAGAAAAGGGAATGAAGACAAAAGGCAGCAAAAAATCCCCACAAAGGGTCTCAGGTATAGACTGTAGAAAGCGAACTTCTCAGATGACAGGTGTAGCCACGCCCACCACGGGTCTCAGGTTTAAACTGTAGAAAGCGAACTCCTCCGATGTCAGGTGTAGCCACGCCCACCACGGGTCTCAGGGTTAAACTGTAGAAAGTGAACTCCTCAGATATCAGGTGTAGCCACGCCCACCACGAGTCTCAGGGTAAACTGTAGAAAGCGAACTCCTCCGATGTCAGATAGAAACTCTCCGTAACAGTGAATAATCCACCGGATCCTGTCTAAAGGCAAGACACATCGATGAGCAGAGCAAATGACAACAGTTCACAGGATAACACAGTACCGGGAGAGCGTAATGTAGACGGCAATGGTTGCGAAAAACGCCGGCTGCAGGAGAGTGACCACAGAGGAGTAATCCAGTAGACAAACACAAATATCCAATGGAGAGAGAGAGGAGATGCGAACCAAGGGCTTCACACAAGTCTTTACTGAGTCCTGGGAACAAACAGAAGTAAAAATAAACAAACAGGACTAACAAACTCCAACGAGAGTCGGGCAACTCATGGCAGCGAACACCCGGAAGAAAACAACGAACGCGCACGGAACACAAGACTTCCGGACCTTAAATAGAGGGGAACAAACACAAAACAGCTGGAGAAAACAATCAGGGATAACAAGAGAGGAGGAGAGAGAGTGCACACATGGGATACAAAAGGTAAACAAACAAAAGTGCAATCGATCACACAGAGGTCCTGACAAAAGGTATGTCGTCCGGTTCTGATTTTTCATGTTCATTCTGTACGCACTGTCTGAACTGATGAAGTTTAATGATCCATTGCGCCATGGTCCTGTGACGTTAGATCAGAAATGTCTTGGCTGCGAGTGTTAATTCATCACAGATCAGAAATGTCTTGTCTGCAAGTGTTAATTCATCACAAAATAGAGTAACGCGAGTAATGAACTCATTTAAATTTCAGTAATTGTAACTGCGTTACTTGATTTTAAAAAATACTTTGTTACTTGCTCGTTACATCTAAAAGTAGTGGAATTACAGTAACGCGTTTCTCATTAAAGTTTCTCACCTTGCAACAGCTTTAAGAAATCAATCTGTCGTAATCTGTTATAGTTGTTGTAGTTTGTTAGAGAGATGGAGACGTTTATCTACAGTTGTCCTTCATTTCATTTTAGAGTCCTGCTGATTAATAAACAGTCTGAAGAATCATTTACGTTAAGAGTATAGCTGTTTTCTCGAGTTCACGTTAATGATCTGTTGTTATTTTTGCTTTATTGTAGCTGCTGGTGTGTGAAACCTGTTCTTCACCTTATAAATAATGCTAATAATTATAATACAAGCTTTGGTCAAGCATTTTTGACCCAGTCTTATTTGAGGCATAAGGTAACTGTATAGAAAAGATGCATTGTTGTTGTTCGCCATTTTTAAATGTTACAATGTTATTGGTGTGTGTAACAGCTCAAGTATACAGTATGTCACTGAGATGGTCTCTGAAAATCAGACTAAAGCCTCAAATCTTATTGTGAGATAAAAGCATCACAGTTTAATTTCAAGCATTAATTTCACTATGATTTCAATCGCTGACATGACATTAATCAGTCAACATTAAATATATCAAGTTCATATTTTCACAAAATGTTCTTTACATTATGTAGGATGATTTTATGTGGAAAACAGTAAATCACAAAGAAATACTTCAGCTGGGTTTTCACAGGCATGGTCACAATTATATTTAATCTATGTTTAATAATGTTGCATTTTCTCTGATTATTGTTGTGGCAAAAACTCTTAGCTTGAATCTTCATAAGAAAAAATACTCAGTCAGGAGACAAAGGTTCCAGGTGCCAAACAAAAATTACTTAATTTGCTCGAGCCAACAAAGTTCAGATGATCAAAAAATACATTAGCATGTATTCAAAAAACCATCCCCAGCCTCTAATTCGTACCTCTCTGACTCCATATTTTATACATTAAGATCAAACACTTTTTATCTAAGATGACGTATACTCTTATAATTGGTCTTGGTTTGCCATAATTAATGTATTTGTTTGATGTGCAGCTGAATCCTTCTTCATATCTAAAATGGCATATACAGCTGGACTTCTCAAATCTTAAAATGACGTACTCTGTTCGTCGGTTATTTCGACCTTGTTTCTCAAAATAATTGTAGCGAGAATAATCGGGGTATAGTCGAAGGATTGCACCTGGTCTCTTTTAATTAGGAAACTGAGAAAATGAAAGTTAACTAATCTAGAATGACGTCCTCTTGTTTATCGGTTATGTTGACCTTTTCTCATGGCATAGTGTAGAAGCAACAGGCCTTAGGCCTAATATAATATTAATATAGTATATGATCAGTAATATACCCAACACTATATTATTTGATTAATGTACTGTATTTTTCAATTACATTTACATTGTGCAATAAATTATCTTAGCTGCAGACATTGTAAGTATCTATAAATACTGTTAATTGTGGTCAAAACAGCAAAAGAAATAGTTCTGTATTATTAAATTACAGACAAAGATTTTGAATAGCTACAGTAGGTGATTGTATGTTTGGTGCGAAATGGGTATGGTGGGGGCCCGACCTCATATTCTTTCATGGGGCCCAAAATTGCTAGCGGCACCCCTGCCGCCAACAGCACAACATATCCCGGGCATATTGTAATCTTGTTGTGAACCTCCTGTGAGTGTTTTATTGATCTTCATCTGGTAGTTGTGTCTGCTGTGACCATAGACTAAAGCAGTCCACCCCTGCCGTGTTCACATATGACTAAACAAACTGAACCAAGAAGAACAAGCAGCAGGTTCTGAAACATAGACTCATGTCTGAAAACACCCTATAATGTCCTCAGACAAGTATTGTTCAAAATTCAAAGACAACATTTATAAAAAGTTTTTGTCCACTTAAATGTTGAATAGTGAATTTTAATTTAATCTCAGTAATGTATTTGATGACTGAAGCTGATTTTCTTCAACATTCATCACAACACTTTAACTCTTACTGAAAGTAACAAACATAAAACATTAAAATTGAATTATGATGAGAAAAAAGTAAAAAACAAAATCATTCAGAAATAAAAACATAAGAGAAAATTTAGTGATGTCTGATGAGAGAAATCTGATTTCATTACTGCATAAAAAATAAATCACACAGTTAATATAAACATAAACTGATGAAGTTCATTTACTTGTAAATCTCACTGATGTGTTTCAGTAAAACACAAACACACATAAATGAAACTAAAATGAAAATATCCATGAACACTGAATGATGACAGAAGAGAAACAAATTCAACTCACTGTAGATTTGATCTGTGTGTGAACAAACTGTGTGTCTCTGTTCTCTACAGGTTGTGTGATTGTAATCTCAAAGATGAGGGTTGTGTTGCTTTGACTTCAGCTCTGAGATCAAACCCATCACACCTGAGAGAACTGAATCTGTCTTTTAATAATCTAAGAGATTCAGGAGTGAAGTTGATCTCTGATGTACTGAAGAATCCTGACTGTAAACTGGAGAAACTGAAGTAAGATCATCTCTCTGATAGTCACACATGTACTGAGGTTTAGTTAAACATAAACTGTATGAAAAAAAACACACTAAACTGTAAAGGATCTGGGCCCAGTTCCCCGATAACGTTCACTCTTAGCGCGCTAAGAAGACTCAAAAAGATATATCTTACCAAAGTTGTTTGTGTTCCTAAGTGTGTTCTCCGAAGTGTCTCTTAGGAAGCATCTTAACACGCTGCCTCTAAGTTCGACGTAACAATGTCGCTGTCCCAAGTGAAGGTGCTGAATTATTTGCGATCGATCTCTCAGGGATCGATTTTCCACTTCACGCAAAGGTGCATTACAATGTTAAGAAAGACAACACGTTATATACAAATGGAACATAACTCAAACTATTCCAGTAACATTTATTTTAACATAGTTTAAGTTATCCGTAAAATATAGACTATTAATTAAATGATCAAATTGTCAGTAATATAGACGAAGCGGGTATCCCTCTCTAATCATCCACCCTCCGTTGTGCCACTTGTGCTGCTTCTTGACATGGGTTTAACGACTTTTAAAAATGATGATATACACTTTTATAGTAATGGTAAGGTACTTAACAATCAGAATTGATTGGCAAGCAGCTGCAGTATTTCTGTTTAATGCGGTATTGCTTACCATTAATGTTTTCAATAAAAAGCAACCTAGTTAGATAGAGAATATGATCTGAGAAGATCCAGCAGCTCCATAATGAGTTGTCTTGGGAGGCGAATTTTTCTTTTAATTTAGCCACGTCAGGCAAAATGTCAAAAGGTTTAAGGGTTGACGAATAAAAAACACGGAGTTACCGGTGTTGTGTGGAAGTCTGTTCCCTATGTTTCCCTTTAGTGTAGTGTTTTTATAGCGTTTTTATCACATTATATGTTTATTCTTTATATACGTTGAAAGTTTTAATGGCTACTGAGATGTATATGTGTGCATTTATGTAATGTATCATGACTGTTTTTGATTGTAAGTCAATTATTTTGAATTGAATCATATTATATGTATAATATATATTTATTATGTATGGAAACATAACAGTTTTAAAACAAACAGTAGAGAAAAAAGAGCTATATGTTAAAAGGCATAAAACTGTCAAATATGAAATATTAAAAAAAATGTATAATAGTGTAAGAGCCATTTGTCTTGTTAAGGTGTCCACTAGGTGTCACTGTTCTATATTCAGTGAATATAGGTAGGAACCTTCCTTCAGGTGACAGGTGTTGCTGGAGGAAGGTGAACACACAGTTTTTTGACCGTATCACAAGGCCATGCTGTTACAACAATGCAACACATTAAATAAAATGAATACTCTGAGCATTCAAATGGTGAGTGGACATTGATTTAATGACATTTAACTTAAGCCAAGTGAGCGCGTACAAATACACCGTCCAGCAACCCTCAGCTGCTTTAAGTATAGACTTAGCTGCTTCATTTAGTCAAAAAACTTTGTTTTGTCTATGTTATTTGGAGTAATCATACGTGGATTTACATCTGAAATGCTGCAACCATGATATGAGGACAACGCAAATCATAAGTGGATTTACATCTGAAATGCTGCAACCATGATATGAGGACAACGCAAATCTGTGGAGTATACATGCACATCTTTTCTACTGGGATAAGGACCATCATCAGCACAAGGAAATACATTGGAGCTGTTTTACAAACACCAGCAGAGATCCTTTTGTTCCATAATGGCGCCCAACGTGAAAAGGTATGTCTAGTAGCGCTACTTATTGTTGAATGGCCATTTAACTATGTGTGCACACATTGTGGGACAAAAATCCAATGCATTGGTTATCAGAGAAAATAATTAACTTTACGAACTTTCGTTGTTAATTGTTTACATCGTGTTTTGAACATTCTGTGGATTAGGGAGACAGCTGAAGCTGTGCATAGCAAAATGGAAGCGCTTCAATTGAACGATAGTGTTTGCATTGATGTTGATGTTCCAATGGACAAACAAAAACGTGTTGTAAAGTTAACTCCTAAAGCATTTGCTGAAAAGGTTGAAAGGTTGCAGTGTAATAGAAAATCTGTACTAACTAAAGCTGCAAATTTAAGAAAAAAGGTACAAGGCCTGATGCAACAAAGACATATAAAGGGGGTGCAAAGTGTTTTTGATGACTTCTTAAATTTGTGTGATGAAGCAAGATGTATTCATGATTCTTTGTTGGGTATGTTACCTGAAAGTGAGAAAGAAAAACATGACATATGGTTTAAAGCCAAAATGATTGTAAACTATGATTTTATTTCTGAGGTCAAAATGTGGGTATCATGTAATGAAAATGATGAAATTACTATGAATGAGGTAATGAATGATAAGGTTGATGCTGTTAATCCAGAAGATAGTATTTCAAATGTTGGGAGTAAACATTCAAGTAAAGCAAGTACATGCAAGAGTGTTTCTTCTGCCAGAGTCATAGCTGAGGCAAATAAGGCTGCACTGCTCGCTCGTATGGCAACATTAAAGGAAAGGCATGCCTTGGAGGAGCAAGAGCAGATGATTAAGAGGAAAAAGGAGCAACTGGAGCTAAAAGCTATGCTAGCAGAGTCCACTGCCAAACTTGCAGTTTTACAGGCTTTTGACAATCGCAGTGTTTCACAAGTCTCTCGTATTGTGAATTCTCAACTGGAAAAGGAGCAAGGAAAGGCATCCACAACTATCTTAAATCCAATGGCAGAAGAGTTTGAACTTAATGTCCATGGCAAAACTGCATATCAAGCATTAGCAGTGAATCCGCCTTTGGCATCTTCTGAGTCATATCAGGAAATTCGGCAGCAGCCTTGGCAGGAATGTACAAACTCAGGAAGGCAGAATTCCCAACAAATATTTGTACATACATCAGTTCAACCTCATGGAGCTTTTGCATCTGATTGGAGTTCCCAGCATATACCAGGACATACATCAGTGCAACCTCATGGACCTCTTCCATCGGATTGGAATTCTCAGCACACATTAGGACACACATCAGTTCAACCTCATGGACCTCTTACATCGGATAGGATTTCTCGGCCAAACATTGAAAGTCAGTATGGTGACATTGTCACTATAATGCAAAAACAAAATGAAATAACAGCAGCTCTTGTTCAACAGCAATGTTCTGCATCTTTACCATCAAGAGAGATTCCTTTATTTGATGGGGATCCTCTTCAGTATGTTTCATTTATCAGGATGTTTGAAAAGGGAGTTGAGGAAAAGGCAAGCAAAGGTGATTGCTTATACTACTTGGAACAGTTCACTAGGGGGCAGCCAAGGGAGCTTGTACGTAGTTGTCTACATTTGAACCCTGACTTTAACTACACTAAGGCAAAACGGCTATTACAGGAACATTTTGGGAATAAGTACAAGATCGCCACTGCTTACTTGGAAAGAGCCTTGTCTTGGCCCATAATAAAGGGTGAGGATGTCAATGCTTTACAGTCTTATGCTCTATTTTTACGTGGCTGCTGTAATGTCGCTGAGGAATTGCAGTATCTTCAGGAGTTGGATATGCCAAGCAATATGAGAGCTCTTATATCTAAATTGCCTTACAAGCTCAGAGAGCGGTGGAGAACTGTTGCACACAACATTCTGGAAACTACTGATTGTAGAGCTTCATTCAAAGATCTTGTAGGATTTATTGAAAGACAAGTAAGCATCTTGATGGATCCCTTGTTTGGTGATATCAGGGACTTGCCAGTTAGCTCAAGACCTGTCAATCGACCAAAACTGCGTCTAGAAGGCAAAGCTAAAGGAAACATCTTTGCCACTAATGTTGCACCTGTGAAGTCTCTAGAAACCTTTAATATAAGAACAGAATTGCCAACAAACAATCCCAAGGTGATTTCATTATGTGTGTACTGTGCTAAACATCATGTATTGGAGAATTGTATGCAATTTAATAGTAAAAAGCATAGGGAAAGAATGGACTTTCTGAAGGAGAAAGAGCTTTGCTTTGGTTGCTTAAGTGCTGGGCACATGAGTCGTAACTGTGGCAAGCGGTTGACTTGTAAGATATGTAATCAGCCCCATCCCACTGTGCTTCACATTGACAGAAATACAGCCAATGCAGACATCATCTCCAAGGAATCAGACGCATGTAAGTTCTTAGGAACTACTGAAACATGTGGCCATACAGGGGCCGGAAAAGATCGCTGTCTACTTTCTATCTTACCAGTTCAAGTTAAAAGCAGTAAGGGAGATCAGATAATACAGACGTATGCATTTCTAGATCCTGGCAGTTCAGCAACCTTTTGCACTGAAAGCCTTATGCAGCGACTTAATCTTCCTGGAAGAAAAACTCAGTTTTTACTACAAACTATGGGACAGGAAAAGGTTGTACCAGCCTACGTACTCTCAAGTTTAGAAGTCTCTGCTATTGATGGTAACATCTTCTATCAGCTTCCACAAACACTTACACAGAAAGAGATGCCGGTAAGTTCTGACAACATTGTGTTTAAGGAAGAGTTGTCAAAGTGGCCTTAACTGGCAAAGGTTAAAGCTCCTCGCATAATGGCCAACGTTGACTTGTTGATTGGAAACAACGCACCCAAGATGTTGGAGCCTTGGGAAGTCATAAACAGCCATGGAGATGGCCCTTATGCCATAAGAACGGCTTTGGGTTGGGTCATTAATGGTCCTTTGCATGCAGGCAACTTTGAGGATGAAGATTGTTCTGCAGTGGTCAACAGGATTTCTGTGTGTAGGTTTGAGGAGATGTTGTCTCAACAATATAACCATGATTTCAACGAGCACGTTACAGAAGAGCAAGGATTATCAAGAGAGGATATTAGATTCTTGGAGATTGCAGAGAGTTCTGCCAAGCTCAGGGATAATCATTACACCTTGAAGTTGCCATTTAAAAGGGAAAATGTGCATCTTCCTAACAACTTTTCTGTGGCAAAACAATGTATACTTGGGTTGAAGAGGAGGTTTCAGAGAGATGAGCAATTTTATCAGGAGTATGTAACATTTGTCAATGAGATGCTCAACAAAGGATATGCAGAGCAAGTTCCCACTCAACAGCTGAAAGGTGAAAGTGGCAAGGTGTGGTACATTCCTCACCACGGTGTACGTCATCCCAGGAAGAAGAACCTGCGGGTGGTTTTTGATTGTGGTGTAACATTTAAAGGAACATCCTTGAATCAAGTCCTTTTGCAAGGTCCCAATTTTACAAGTACATTGCTTGGAGTCCTACTGAGGTTTAGGCAAGACGTGGTTGCAGTCATGGGTGACATACAAGCAATGTTTCATCAGGTTAAGGTGGCAGAAGAAGATCGTGACTTTCTTCGCTTCTTGTGGTGGCAAAATGGAGACTTTGAAAGAGAAGTGTCAGTGTTTCGTATGACTGTCCATCTTTTTGGTGCTGTCTCTTCTCCAAGTTGTGCTGCTTTTGCTTTGAGAAAAACAGCAGATGATCATCAGTCTGAGTTTCGAGAGGAGGTTGTACAAACGCTCAAAGAAAACTTCTATGTGGATGACTGCCTTAAGAGTGTGGCATCTGAAGAAGCAGCAACTTGTTTAGTTAAAGATCTTTCTACTCTTTGTCAGCGAGGAGGTTTCACTTTGACGAAATGGAGTAGCAACAAGCGCACTGTTCTTCAAGCTCTTCCCGAGGAGTCCCGAGCTAAAGAGTGGAAGAAACTGGATCTGGACAGAGACAGCCTGCCTGTTGAAAGAGCTCTTGGTTTGCTGTGGTGTGCAGAAACGGACTCATTCAAGTTCAAAATGGAGGTTCAGGAAAAATCCTACACAAGACGTGGGATGTTGTCAATTTCAAGTTCAGTATACGACCCACTTGGATTTTTGGCACCAGTAGTGTTACCTGCTAAGATTATGTTACATGAGCTATGCAGGAGGAAGTTTGGATGGGATGATACTGTGCCCCGTGACATTCTGCATGATTGGATGAGGTGGTTAAAGGAGCTAAATGCACTCTCTGAATTCAAAGTTGAGAGATGCATAAAACCCACAAGCTTTGGGTCCTACATGTATGCTCAGCTTCATAACTTCTCTGATGCAAGTGAACAAGGATATGGCGCAGTCACTTATCTTAGAGTAAAGAATAACAACGGTGACATCCATGTTGCCTTTCTTTTGGGAAAAGCTAGGGTAACACCTCTAAAGGCCATCACTGTTTCCCGTTTAGAGCTAACTGCTGCTGTGCTTGCTGTCCGTGTAGACCTGATGTTAAAGAAGGAGCTGAGGCTCCAGCTGCAAAAATCTGTTTTCTGGACAGACAGCACATCTGTGCTCAAGTATGTCATGAATGAAGACAAGCGTTTTCATACTTTTGTTGCAAACAGAGTCTCCATCATCAGAGAGGCCACAAAGACAGCACAATGGCGATATGTTGGCACAAAGGAGAATCCAGCTGACGATGCATCCAGAGGAAGGAGGGCTGGAGATTTCATTAATCACAACAGATGGATAGAAGGCCCCAAGTTCCTGTATAAATCAGAAGAGGATTGGCCCGAAAACATTGTGCATACTTCAGTAGCTGTTGATGACATCGAGGTCAAGAAAGAAGCCTTTGTGAATGTGGTAAATACCCAAGATGCACTGGAGGGTACAAATCTGCTGATAGCTTACTTTTCAGATTGGAGGAGACTTCGAGTGGCAGTTGCCTGGTTCCTCAGGTTGAAAGGAATATTATTGACAAGGACTCGCATGAGGAGGGAGTCTGATGCCATTGATGTCAATAAACAGAATGCCTTGGCACAAGAAAAACTGATGGCTAAAGGTACAACAGGAGGACAAATCTTGTCGGCAGAGGATCTTTTGGAAGCAGAGTTGGCTATAATCTGCTACTGCCAACAGCAAAGATTTCCTGAGGAGATTGCTGCTTTGTCTTCTGGAAAGAATACAGTAAGCAAACACAGTACCATCTATAAGCTGGACCCATGGTTGGATAATGGGTTTCTGAGAGTTGGAGGGAGGTTGACAAGAGGCTCATTGCCAGAAGACACAAAGTATCCACTACTTCTCACTAAAGATCAGCATGTGGCTACCCTGATATTGAGAGATTTACATCATCGGCTTCGCCATAGTGGGCGTAACCATATGTTGTCTACATTAAGGAGGAAATATTGGATTACAGGTGCTACCACAGCCGTAAGAAAGATCATAGCAGAGTGCTGCTTCTGTAAAAAATACAATGCAAGACTGATGGGGCAGAAAATGGCTGACTTGCCTAAGGAGAGGATCCTGCCAGACCAGCCGCCATTCACTAATACAGGTGTTGACTATTTTGGTCCAATAGAGGTGAAGAGAGGACGAAGCACAGTAAAACGGTATGGTGTCATCTTTACCTGCTTAGCCAGCAGAGCAGTCCACCTTGAAATGGCCAATTCCCTTGACACAGATGCTTGTATTAATGCTCTGCGCCGATTTATCAGTAGAAGAGGGCAGGTGGAACGTCTTCTGTCAGATAATGGCACAAATTTCATAGGGGCTGAGAGAGAGCTTAAGGAGGCACTTTCATCACTGAATCAAGTTAAGATTCAAGGAGCTTTATGTAAGAAGGGCATAAAATGGAGTTTCAATCCTCCGGCTGGATCCCATTTTGGTGGAGTTTGGGAGCGAGTCATCCGGATGCTGAAAAAAATCCTCACTTCAGTTCTTCAACAGCAGACGCTTGATGATGATGGTTTACATACAGTCTTGTGTGAAACTGAAGCCATCTTGAATGATAGACCAATCACCAAGTTGTCTGATGACCCAATGGATCTTGAAGCTCTGACTCCCAATCATATATTGTTGCTGAAAGGAAAACCTTCCTTATCTCCTGGATTATTCGATGTGCATGACATGTACATAAAAAGAAGGTGGAAACAGGTTTAATACATTTCAGACCTATTTTGGAAGAGATGGGTGAGAGAATACCTACCTTTGCTGCAAGAGAGGCAGAAATGGAACCAAACTAGGAATAACCTCAAGCCTGGGGACATTGTGGTCATTATGGATCCAACGGCACCTAGGGGCTCCTGGCCTCTTGGAAGAGTTTTAGAAACATTTCCTGATAAGAAAGGCTTGGTGCGCTCTGTGCGTTTACAAACTAAGAACAGTGTTATTGATAGGCCAATAGCAAAGCTTTGTTTCTTGCATGAATCTATGGGCTAAGAGAGTGTTACAATCATTATGCATGTTTATTGTGCTTACAATTTGTATTTGTTTTATGGCTCTTGTATGTTTTGAAAATTGGTATGTGTTCCAATTAGGGGCCGGTATGTAAGAGCCATTTGTCTTGTTAAGGTGTCCACTAGGTGTCACTGTTCTATATTCAGTGAATATAGGTAGGAACCTTCCTTCAGGTGACAGGTGTTGCTGGAGGAAGGTGAACACACAGTTTTTTGACCGTATCACAAGGCCATGCTTTTACAACAATGCAACACATTAAATAAAATGAATACTCTGAGCATTCAAATGGTGAGTGGACATTGATTTAATGACATTTAACTTAAGCCAAGTGAGCGCGTACAAATACACCGTCCAGCAACCCTCAGCTGCTTTAAGTATAGACTTAGCTGCTTCAAATAGAATACATGATATTATTGCTTTTTAGTATAATCAATTGAAATCTTTAATCTTTCTAAATAAATTATAAATGTAACGTGATGAAAATGCTATAAACATAGAGGGAACAGACTTCAATGAGGAACAAACACCGGCGCTGTCTTTGATTCATTAGTTCTGATACCAAATAAAGTCAACTGCATAAATAGTCCTGTATTCATTGCAAACATATTTTATTAAGTCTTAAAATGTCCATAACATAAAATCATTGTCAACATACCATAGTGTGATGGAGCACGATCGCCAACCACGCTGAGCAGGCAACACTGGCGCACACACGCACATACACCGCATACACTTATCTTAATTATACTCCGATTCGGCGGCGGGTGCACACGAAGCCGATTCACATGGACATTTCAGTCATCAACATTTCCCCCAGTTAATCCTGTTATTTCATACACATGCACACACTTTGTTTTGTTTGTTTGTTTGGTTTGTTTGTTTAGCCAGCCTTCCGGGATGGGATGCTGCGCCGAGGTTGGCAGAGTCCATTATGTTTGTATATAGGGGGGTGCTGTCTTTGTATGTCATTGTTAAAGGGGCTATGTGTTAAATTATGTTTTTAATATGTGTCAAATAGATGTTTTGTTATGTGTATATAATGTCATGTTTATGTTTTTACGTTCACTGTATCTGAGTTTAATGGCAATTTAAATACTTACCTGGTTATGGGAACTCCCATTGAAGGGGAGGAGTCTGGCTCTATAAAGAGGGAGGCCAGACTCTCAATCAGGACTTGTTTACCAAGTCGACCGGAGTGAGTGGTTGTGGAGACGTTGCTATTGATATATTGTGAATATTTACTTGTGTATATTTTTCGTCATTGTTTTTTTTATTTATTTTTTGGTATTTTGGGTTTTGTTTTCCGCACTTGTAAATATAAATATATCACCTTGGTTTTCTCCTGATTCACTGTAAATAAACTTCACTTTGTACAAGAGTACAGTTGCGGTCTGAGCCATCATTTTTGTTTTGGGGATTTTTTCTTTATTTTTGGGACTTACCCACGTCAAAGGTGAACCGCTGGTGTTCACTTTGTCACACATAGTTTGACTTGTACTGCGCTGCGCTGATTTCTAAAGACTGCTGCACAGTGGCGGCGATAGCGTTTTGCCCTCAAACAACGCTAAGAGAGAGCTTACGAATGGTCCAGACCAACCTTACGAAAGTGTGACTTACAGAAGATATACTTAGCGTACGAACGTTTTGGGAATCGTGCCATAGAGTTAAGAGAGAGGTTAAGAAATAGGTTAAGAACTACTTAGCGATAAGAATGGTTTGGGGAACTGGGCCCTGATCAGTTAGCAGATACATCAGCAGTCTCATGAATAATTATGATGTTGTGTTGTTAGATTTCCCCTACACACCTGACTGACTTAAGTTACATAACCGTGTAGACAACACACACAAGACATTTATCCTCACCAGGTGTCCACATTTTGTCCATTATATAAAAAATGAAAAACTATGAAAATTTTTTTTATTCTTTGATGCATCATGATGTGGACGATTCTGAATCAATTCCCAAATGTCAAGAATTTATTCTTAAAAGTTATTTTACAAAATAATAATGTGACGTTATCAGAACCAAAAGGCAGAACTAAACTTCCTCAAACACTTGAGGAAATAAGACCATGTGTTCAACCTGACAGACTCAAGTCAATGTCTTTGAATATGATTTAATCACGGTCGAATCCTCCTCATCAGAAAGAATACAAAAGTTTATATAGGGTAGATACATGACAAAGTCACATCATTTATCTCTAATATGATTTATTCTTCATATCTGCAATTCAGAAACTCCTCTCTGTTACCATGCAGACAAAACCAAATTTAACTTTCTTGATGACCTCAACTTTAACAAGTCATGTGGTTTAAATTGAAATCATTTAACCACACGTACTTCATCTATTTCAAAACATTTTATTGTCAAAAGCATATAGTAAAAATGTTCAAACCTGTAAGGAAAAGACATGTTAGTTATAATTAGTTATGATTCATTTCAATTTCCTTAATAACGTGCAACAAAACTCCTCTGTTAAAATGTCAGAAAGTGTAGTTTGGTGTTTCTTTGATGAAATCTTTGCTGATATTATTGTCGTGTTGTTTTTATAAAGATGATTAAAAACATTGATCCATCATTGACACTGACACACAGAGGCGGCGCCAGGGAGGAGCTAGGTGGTGCTGTAGCGCCCCCTATAGTATCCAAAGCACCCGCCCAGCACCCCCAAGAAATTTCTGTAATTTTTTATATTTATATTTTAGTTTAAAATATATGTTTGAATAGCCATTTTCATGTTGTTAAAAGGGAATTAAATAGTAATTTAAAAATATATATTTTAGTCTAAAATAACATGAGGCGGTGATCTTTTTAGGCCAATGGGCGCAGCACCTGGTGAACTTTTGACCTTAAAGGGGCCGTGAATTGGTCGATTTTATTGCTTTATGACGTTGATTGATGTCTACTTATGCATTTCGCGTTGTTTTTACATTCAAAAACATCAAAAGCAATAAGTAATACGCTATTTTGTAACATGGATTAGTGGCTGTCTTGAGAAATGGTTCGTTTGAAGGGGCGGGCCGCATTGAAGACCTGAACGTAAACACCCACTGCTATGATTGGACAGCTTCATTCCCCGTCATTACATGTAGGGAAATGTTTTAAAAACATTAATGTGATAAAAATAGCAGCCGAACACAAATATGTTTGAGACACAAAAGATTCAGGGTGCTTAACATGATACACATAAATGACAATACGTATATTAAAGTAGAAACAAAACTCGACCTGACTAAATTACCGTATACAACACAGTAAGCGTGCATCCGAATCTAAACTGCGGCTAATAAATCCTTATCAATAACTTTGTATATTTCTATTGTGCTTGTGAGGTTGCTTTTACATTCACGTAATGTTAAATACCACAGTTATATGATAAAAAATAAGCTTTGTTGAATGTTTTACCTTTCAAACGCAACTTGCCTAAATTACCGTATTCAACACAGTAAACGGGCATCAGAATCTAAACTGCGGTTGATAAATCCTTCCTTATAACTAACTTTGTATATTTCTACCTTTAAATTACAGTCGTATTGTTAAGTGTTGTACCTTTATTAATCGTTTAATGTTTTTAGTAAATTAAAACAGTCAACAAACGTATTTAGACACGGATGTTACAACAGGACATCAAGCAATCTCTTTTAACAAAGCAATAGTGAAACGCAGTAACTTAAATAAAGTAAAATGTCTTACTGTGAATTATACTGCTGTGTCATTGTTGTCAGATCCAATATAAGTGGTGCTTCTGAGTCTCTCTGCAAATCCAGCATCGACTTCTTTACAAATGAATCCATGTCCACAACGTTAACAAACGCTCCCCACACGAGCTGGAACTTCTTCAAAAGCAAACTTTATCCAAGCATATTGCTAATGTTAAGTTCCAAGCCTCCGAATTGAAGTATTTAGCTTCTGTGTTGTTCCCATGGTTGTTCCCACGCGGTTGTGAAAATGCGTTTCCATGGTATCATAACAGATCACCGCGTCAAAATAAAAGTCTCTCAGAAAAAAATGTATTTAAAAAGTCATTTTGGTTAAATTTGTCAATTTTTAAAGACATGTTTACTTACTGAGACACACGTGTCACGCGAAGCTGTGGGCGGGGCTACAAAAGTAGACTTGTCCTTTTGGTTATGGGGAGGTGTTTCAATTCTACTTTGACGTCATAGATTTCCGAATTTTTCACTGGAGTGTTTAGCTGGCTTGGTGCCAAAGACGGTTATATTTCAGTAGCACGGACGTTTTCAGTTCTGAAACTTGCAGGATGTTCATTTAAGTATGATGACCTCTTATATAACAAATTATCAAGTTAAAATTGAGTTTTTGATTCACCGCTCCTTTAACACACAGCAGTTTGATTGTAGCGAGTTAATTTAGCAAGTTCAAATACACCAAAATGGATCGTTTTTTGCTTCCTAAGCGTCCACGTTCTGAGTCACAAGTTCAGCCTGAAGGAAAAGGAGACTGTGAAGGTAACATTACAGACACACCGCTCGTCGCCACTGAGCACCAGGAACAAGAAAATCCTGGAGATGAAGACGGAGGAGAATTGCCGGCGGCAGTTTCCATCGAGGATGCTAGCGTTACGGTTCGTGCTGCAGCAGGTGATATTAGCAACCATCCTCAAGAGGGCCCAAGAAGGCCAGTCCTTCAAAAATACCCCACACGCCAATTTGGGAATCAGCAGAGAGGTTTTAACAAAAGTTGGATGGATCAATATTCATGGCTGGAATACAGCGTGGCCAAAGATATGCTGCATTTTGTTTTGCATGTAGGCATTTTCTGAAACGAGGGCACGGATTTCATTTAGAGCCAACATTTATCAGCAACGGATTTGACAACTGGCAGAAAGCATCAGCATTTGCAATGGAAGGATTGAGTGAGTTCAAGCAAAAAGAGACAAGCGGATCTAAAATAGCAAACATGCTTGATAAGGGACATTCTGCGTTAGTTATGGAGAACAGAAAATACATGAAAGCTGTGGTGGAAAGTCTGCGCTTTACAGCCTGCCAGGGCATCGCACAGCGAGGCCACAGAGAGGGTAAGGAGTCACACAACTTGGGAAACTTTCGTGAGCTGCTGCAAGTCATTGCCAAGTTTGATCCAACAGTAGAAAAAAAGTTAGCTACTAACCCATCAAATGCCAAACACACTCACCATGATATCCAAAATGAGATATTTTCTGTAATGGGAGAAATGATAAGAAAGAAGATAAGTGATGAGGTGAGAGATGCCGAGTGTTTTGCTGTTTTGGTGGATGAGAGTAAAGATACGAGTAAAACTGAGCAGATTTCTGTTATCGTGCGGTATTTGCAGCCAGAGTCAGGGGAAGTGCATGAGGAGTTTTTGCATTTCACTGCCGCAGATGGATTGGATGCAGACTCTCTGCTAGCCAGCATTAAACACGCACTCAGTCAGTGTAATATTGATATAAATCACTGTGTTGGTCAATGCTACGACGGAGCATCTGTGATGTCTGGATGTAATAATGGTGTGCAGGAAAAATTCAGAAAGGAGGTGCCGCAAGCCATCTATATACATTGCCATGCACACAAGCTAAATTTAGTGTTAGTGGACTGTGTACATAATGTCAGCGCTGCAGCAGAGTTTTTTGATACAGTACAAATGCTCTACAAGTTTTTTTCTGGATCCGTGGTGCACGATCTATTCATGAAAAAACAAAAAGAGCTCGACCCGACAGCACAACCAATGGAACTCAAAAGACTGTGCGATACTCGCTGGGCTTGCCAGTATAATGCGATCTGCGCCGTCAAAAAAACTCTCCCCGCTATCCGAGCCACCCTGCGTGATGTCATCACTCAGTCAAACCCACATCGTAGGGCAGAGGCAAGAGCCATCAATGCCATCATCGATGAGAGGTTTGTTTTGCATCTCATCATGTTTGAGGATTTATTTAGAACAACAAAGTTCATGTCAGATCAGCTACAGGCTCCCAATTTTGACCTTATTGCAGCAGATGATTTGGCCCAGTCTGTACTTAATGCTCTATTAGAAAGCGCACAGACACTAAGTGGAAAGAAATAAAACAACAAGCAGAGACTCTGTGTGCAAACACAGGCACAACACATACGTCACGCGAGAAAAGGCAGACCCAGAAAATTCGACACCTGGAGGATTTTATTGTGGAGGCCCCGATAGAGAGAACACAGACAGACAACGCAGATGACATGAAAACCCACTCTTTCTATCCAGTTATAGACAGGTTGATGATGGAAATGAAACGGCGTTTTTCAACAGAGACAAATGACGTACTGAAAGGTGTGCCAACTCTCAGCCCAAAACACACATCATTTTTGGACAAACAACTTCTGCTGCCCATGGCCCGACACTATGGTATCAGTGAGGAAAACCTGTCAGCAGAGCTCTACCAGGTGCGGCGACTTCTGCAAAGGAAGGAAGAACAGGGACATGCCATCCACAGCACACAGGAGTTCCTATCCTTAATGCGCCCATATAAAGATGCATTTATGGACCTGTACAAGTTAATATGAATAGCCCTGACACTTCCTGTCACATCTGTGAGCTGTGAACGCAGTTTTTCTTGCCTGGGCCGTGTAAAAAACTACCTGAGGAGCAGCAGTGGAGACACTAGGACCAGTAATCTGGCACTTTTGGCCATAAATACGGAGAGAGCGAGGACCCTTGACTGCGACAAAATCATTGATGCCTTCGCACTGAATCACAGCAACAGACGTATTGTTTTGTTGTAAAGACATCTATAGTAAGTGTTCGATTTTTCCCTGTTGGCTATTACAAGTTAAATAAATTTGGTGGTTGAAACACAAATCTTGGCTCTTCATAGTTACATCAACGATGCTCCAGCAATAAGAACACTGCTGATTTATCATTTGACTAGTGTTGGTAACTGGCTGTGTGATTTCGTGATCTGAGGCCAAAGCGTGCACATTGTCTTTTGCTGCTGTTTGCTGCTCCATTGTATTCAGGGCTCGACTGTGACAGAATTGTGAAATAATATTTTCAGAGGTTCACATTGGCAGGCTTATGTATGTTGTATCTATAGCCCTTGTGTTGAATACTTTTACATATTCGCGGAACGAGTAAAGGCTAGTTAATGCGTATGTATGTATATGTATGTATGTATGCATGTATGCATGTATGCATGTGTATATATATATACCAAGGGTGGTCCAATATGACTAACATAATGAAACGCTCCAAAATTTAAAGCACCTTCTCTTAAGAGTTGAGCATTCCCATAGCACCTGCATCAGAAAATCTCTGGAGCCGCCACTGCTGACACACACATTAATAATGTTTTTATAGATTGAGTGAAATTGATCTTTAAACACTGTAACATCTTTAAATGTAAGATCAGAGTTATGTTATCTCCAGCTGATATTCCTCCTGTAATAGAGGAAGATTTTTACATCAAATACCTGATGAGAATTACAAGTGTGAGTCATGAACTCAATACAGATTTATGAAGAAATGTTCATGTGGTTTAGGACATCTAACACTAATAGTCAGCTGTGTGATGGATTTATTTGACATTTAAACACACAGTGTCTCAGTTACTGAGGGATTGAAAGAGGAACATTACATGAAGAGATGGAGGTTAGAGATTTGTGAACAAACTTTGTTGTTTTGTATAATTCACATAAAGTCTCTGTTCTCTACAGGTTGAGATGGTGTGATATCACAGATGAAGGTTGTGTTGCTCTGACTTCAGCTCTGAGATCAAACCCATCACACCTGAGAGAACTGAATCTGACTTTTAATAATCTCACAGATTCAGGAGTGACGCTGATCTCTGATCTAAAAGATGATCCACATTATAAACTACAGACAGTACTGTGAGTAGAGCTCATTTAAATAAATGTTTAAAGTAAACTCATGCAGTGTCATTTAAATCCTAGAATATAAATATTAGAAATAAATGTAAATTGATCTGCTGCTGTTATAGGCTGTGTATCCTTTAAGCCCAACAAACAGAAAATATGAAGTGTACATGAACAACACTTGATGCTTTGTCAGATCAACACAATAAGAATTCAATCCAATGTCAATGTTCAATCCAATCCAAAGCATCACCTTCATTTTCTTAATGTTTGTGTGTGAACTCATTATATTATACTACATACATATCAATACATTCATCTCTTACATTGACATCAAATATTCAGAGGAAATAGATGAAATGTGTTTTTGTATTGTTGTAGCTCATGTGTATGTGATAAACAGATTGTTGACATGTTTATTATGTTGAAGATTTCATTTCTATCACTGACTGACAGCACGTATAGTTTGTTTTTCTATCTCTTCATCTGACACTGATGATGATCTCATATCTCATTGACTTTCTCTTTCATTTTAGGACTTTCAGTTTGTGATAAGGATGTAAAGATGTTTGATCTTCAGTATGATCTGCTGGTGAATAAGAAGACACAATAGTGACATCACTTCCTCTTAACCGTATGAGTTGATTATTCAGTACAGGATCTGATCTGTGACTTTATCCAAATCTGACTTTGAAGTGTTGGAGGTAAATCTTCATCCTAACTCAGCTTCTGTCTACACATTTCCTATAAGAGCGATTTATCAGTCAGTGTAAGAGGAGCAAGAAGTCTCATAGGATCATAAACTGAAGTAAATACTGACAAGATTCCTCTTCTTCTACACTGTTGGTGTTTTTAACTTCATCTTAAATTGAAATGTGTTCAAGTTCAGCACAACATTGAAGACTCGCAGCTCATTTATCTCTTAATCCAAATATTAGACGTCTTTGCTTTTGTCAGGATCTGACTGCAGGACTTTTTGATGATTATCTGATCAATTACAAAAAAGTTGAGACACTGAATGAAACGTAAATAAAATCACAATGCAATCATTTTAAAATCTTATAAATACAGAAAACAAATCAAATGTTTCATCTGATATTACTGATATTAATTGTGCAGACATCAGTTGTATGTCGTCCTGATTACAGTCCTACTGATGACCGTAAAGATGAAATGAGAGTAATTTACAGTTTCAATACAGTGACATAAAGTTTAATAAAATGATAAACTTGACATTTCAGCTTTGGTCTGTCGCTGTTGATTATCTGTCAGACGCTTTCTGAACGACAGAGTCAAACTGCGCCATCTAGTGGACAAACACAAACTTTATAATAAATTTACAATAAAACACAACACATTCTATGCCTAATTCAAAATAAATGTAAAAACAAAACAGTAAATTCATACTCAGTGAACAGTACATTCGGTCATTATTATAATTTGTACAATCTTGAGGTAAAATCTGTGCATAACAAACTACTATTTACACACAATAAACAATGAATGTGATGATCAATGTAAAAAATTTTATGACCTGCAGACGTGTTCTAATATATAATTGATAGAAGAAGTATTACAAGTTACTGCATTAACATGAACAAAAATGATCCATTAATCTCATGAAGACTAAAAGACAGCCTACTGTTACACTGTCCACATGTGAAGCTGAGTTTATGACATTAACTGTGACTGTACACGAGTGTTAGAAAACATTGATGGACTGAAATATCAATCTAGAGTTTATGAAGACAATCAGGGTGTCATAGCGTCAGCAAAAAATCCTGTAAACATGTGGACATTAAATGTCATTTTGTGAGGTCTGTGATAAAGGAGGGCAGAATTAGTCTGAGATACTGTCCAACTGATGATATGATTGAAGATATACTAACAAAACCAGCAACAAACATCATGACATTTAACTCATTTATGTTTGCTGTATGAATTTTCTTCTGTTGAAAAGATCAAATAGAAATGTGTGTTAAGATTTATAAGTATTGTGCTCTCATTTATATTTGATTTGTTTAACTTTTATTTTTGTGAGCCAGCCAATCACATTTCAGAGTGTATGTCATCATGTGACCTAATCAGTGACTGAATGAATGCAGATGTTTCTGTTTAAATAAAGTACGCCAGTCAAAAAGAGAAACTGGTTGATGTGAAACAGTATTCTGTGTTGTCTGTGTAAGTTACTCTGTTAACAGTAAACTTGTGTATTTTTAAAGTATACATACTGTCATTCATAATGAGTAAAACAGGTCAATCTGATCAAATAAGTAAAAACAGGTCAATCACATCCAAAATAGATGAAATTTGTCTAGTTCCGAATATAACAAACTCGTTATTTGTAATATGTTGTGTTTCTCTTACTCAAGTATGAAAGAGTGTTTGTGTTTTGTGATGGTTGTGAGTTTGTGATGTAAAGTTGTACACAGTTATTTTATCTTGTGAAACATTTCTCTGTTCTGTCACAAACCTTCATTAGACAGTAAACACATCTTAAAGATCTCTATATAATAAATCACTAAATGTGTCTCTATCAGCTCAACTGAAGAAGTCTTTTCATGCAGCTTCCTCACACTATGATAAATACATGAATGTTAATGTAGAACACAAAAATAATGAAAAATCACTTACATTACACCAAACCCATATGACTTTACTCCTTTAGTGGAAGAAAAGAGGAGACATTTAGATTTCAGTTTAATCATTGCTGATGTTGATGTGTTTTGTTTCATGAGTGAAAGTAAACACACAAATGTTAAAGTAATACATTAATGATTTCTCCTCGTTTATAAGTTAAATCTGTTAAATTAGTTGTAATAATGTTTGTATAATGTAACGCTGTAATGCTCGTTTACTACCAGCAGAGGGAGAAAAACATCAAGCGATTGGTCGTCTTGTCGGTGATGTACCATTTGGAATAAGAAAAAGGATCAGAAACAAATCAATATTTTTGAAAACTGGTTTGAAAAGAGATTTTTTTTTTGTTAAAACAGCTGATCAAAGAAGATGGTGTTTTATACAATTATACTGAATTTGCTCATATGCATGACTTTTTAGTCGATCCTATCTAATATTGTTTGGTTTTACAGGCAAAAGGAACTTTTGATGCTATTAGAAGAAAGTAATAATTATTCTTTACAATCAGTTGAAGAATTTGCTTCTTTATTATGTTGCAGGGCAAGGATTTCATACGTTTTGGATGTAATAATCTAAAAGTGTTCAATCTAAACTTGCTGTTAATACTCGTTGGAATTCTTTAGCCTATTTAAAAAATTTCTTGATTGGAGTAAAATTGGGATGACACCACATGCATCACAAATAAAGTGAAAGAAGTTACATATAAAATTTTTCATTAGGTTTACCCAGTTAACTCACTTATGGTACAGCGTTTTAAAGTGAATATAGCAGATATTTGTGTCTTTTGTAAAATTTACCCATATCATTTATTTTGGGAGTGTCAAACCTTTTTTTAAAGAGCTTATTTACTCACAAAGAAAAGTTATGAAGCCTGTTAGCTTTGAAGAAATTGATATTATGCTATAAAATGTTTTTCGTTTGATGGTGATAATAATATTCTGTGTATGCTTGATTTGATTATAATTGCCCGTTATTATATTCATAAAGTCAAATGGAATGAAAAAATGCCAATATTTGAAGAATTTAAAATAGAAATTAAAATATATTTAGAGACAATATCAAAAAGCTAAAACTTGAAAGGAAGAAAGACTATACCGTTGTTTAAAAAAATATTTTTTTCATGTAAATTGCCTTTACTTTTTATTTGTATTTTTTCTCTTCCTCCCTTGTTTTTTATTTTGTTTTCATATTACCCCTGAAATATAGCCTATGGTTATATGTACTCCTGTTTGTACACTATATTGTGTTCTTGTTAATATTCAATAAAAAGTCTTGTCGGTGACGTCATAGGTTTAAAGTGAAAGTAAAAAGTTTCGCGTTTAACTTTTCCATTCTCCATCTTATAGGGATGGGCTGAGTGGATTCCTCACCACACCGATCATATAACGGATTACCAGTTATTATCGCATGCGTAGTTGATGTTAAAGTTGGAGGATTTGTGAGAATGTGAATTCAGTCAGATTGTAAGTTCAGTTGTCACGAGACGCTTTTCACTTATTCCTTTTCAGTTTCTAGATTTATTATTTATTTGACAGTTTTCATAAATGTATAACACATCTTAATATTAGCGTTGTTTATTGAATGTTTTGCGCTGTTTGTGACTCTTAACTTAATTTGTGTTAATATTTTGTTAATGTGAGGTAATGTTGTGTAGTTGTGTTTAAGACCAGAGGTGGGCATCAAAATCTAATTTCGTTACAAACTACATACTGGCGCATGAAATGTAACAAAATAAAATACAAAATACTGAGGTGAAAAATTTATTTAAATAAAATACAAGTAATTCGTATTTTGAAAATACAAAAAATACTCTCACAATAATCTTAAGACTTTTTTTATTACTGAAAGGTCAATAACACAAATATGAGAAATGTGTAGCCTACATTCAAAATGGCGAAGTAGCTAAATAAAGAAGCATGGGAATTACACTAAATCTCTACAGAACCTGAAATAGCTTCCTTACCCCTTCTGGGAGACATGTTTAGCTAAGTTCACATCAATTGTGTGATAGGCTGCCAAAACATGGCATCGTATCACTGTTACTCTACTCGTGCCTTAAGGCTTGAATAAACATAGAGAGACATTTCCTCACAAATGGCTTTAAGAGAAGCAGCGCCACTTCTTCTCTTGTGTTTACTTCTTGGGGGGGGGGGGGGGGCTCGGTCAACAGGGTGTCACGTGATTTTCATGCATCTAACATGGACATTGCCATTGCCAACATCAGACCGAAAGTATGGCAAAATCATTTACTATGGTGATAAGCATGATGATTTTTCTTAAATATTTAAGTTTTTGAAATACTCTAAATACACTCCCTCAAAATATTATGTCACAAACTACATTTTATTTTTTCCACACCTGCAAAATACAAATTACAAAATACACTAAAGTAATTAAATACATATTTAAAATACATTTAATTGAAATACTGCCCATGTCTGTTGATGACGCAGTTGTTTCTTCAACACTCAGAATTCATTTATCTGAATTATAATGTCTGTTTATTCACTTTGATTTTAAGTTTATTTTGTGTCTGAATGTTATTTTCATTCAGTATCAGTTGTGGAGATCAGATTGATCAGATTCACCTCTGCAGCTCCATCATGGATCAAACACAAACATCAACACATGAAGATTTTTCTCCAGGATGCAGGTACTTTATAGAAACACTTTATTACACAACATTTATATTATAGAAAAATACTTAAGTGCTATTTTTAATTATGATCATCTTCAAAACATATTAGTCATGTAAATTAAAGTATTAAATCTGTTGTGTGTTATAGTTCAGATCATCAGAAGAGATCAGATCCAGAGTTCAGTTGTGTGTCTATGAAGAGTGATGTGTCTATGCCTCATCCATTGAACTTTAAGAATGAATCAATATCTCCTGCTGTCAGGTATAAAACACTGTGAAACATGATTATAGCTTTTATATGATGATGTGTTTTGTTAAAGAGATGATAAATTATTCTTGTGATTGTGTTTAGTAAATGTTATCTTCATTATTATACAGCACATGTTCACAGAGAGAGACACATCTGTACAAACACTCAGTTACAGTCTTTATATTAAAATAGTGTACATGAAAAAGTCATATAAAAGTTTTATAACAAATGAGTTTTATAAATATGCATATTAGGCCTGTTTATCAGCAAGAATCTGCCGATACGGTATATATCCTGATACAATGGTTATGATAGGATAAGATCCTCTGTGACACTGTAAGCGGGGTGATATACTGGGATAATTCTTATTTTGGGAATAGAATAGGATATAACTTTAGGAAAACTGTCATCAAGAACACATCGCCATATGCAAACCTTAGCAAACAATATTTAAAGGTCATGTTTTTTTGTGTTTTTAAAAGCTATTATTGTGTTTTTGGTGTGCAATATAACATGTGTTCATGTTTCACGTGTAATAAAATGTGGTATAAAATGGTGTTTTTTACACAATTTACTGATCTCTATAGCGCTGTTTTCACTGTCCTAAAAACAGTCTGATGTCTTCGTTGTTCTATGAAGTCCCTCCTTCAGAAATACATAATGAGTTCTGATTGTGTAGCTTGTTTAGTGTGTTGAGAATGACGTATTCCTGTGGGCGGGAATTTATTTCAGTGTGTATTAGCCAATCAGATTTGTCTTGACGACGTGAATGCGATTCAGCCGATACGCTGCGTATACGCATAAGCATAACAGACAAGCACACAGCCAGCCAAATAGAACGACTAATGAGTGTACAAGGCTGCCTGTATCTATCAGCTTCGCAATGTCTCAGAAGAGAATTATTTTTTCAACCACATAATCCAAAAGTCCCGAGGATTAGCGTTATTTCTCCAACTGACTCCTCATCCTGCATATTAAAAAAAGGTAATCTTTTCAAAAACTATTTAAAAATATAGCCAAATTGTTTTGCGGTGTTTAACGCACATGTAAATGTTACAGAACATGTGCTTTATTGAATGAAAGTAAAAACGATTGAATTAAATGATTAAAACGACATGAAAGGAACTAAATGTCAAAGCCTCAATGTACAATAAGGAACACGCGCATTTAAGAGTGGTGGGTATTTCAAAAATTAATATAAATTATTCCCATGCATCGATTTGAATGTTAAACATCTATAAATCCAAATGAATCCATATGGAATATATTCTGACAATTTAGGAATGTCTTATTTTTACACCTCGGTGCAGAAGGCATTGCAAACTGAAACAAAACTTAATACACAACTATTACATTTACGTGTAAAAAATAGAATAAATGAAACTCGTTAATTGAAAGGTCCACTAATCGCCTTAACTCGAGTGATGTCAATAAAGTTTTCATGTTAGAATTTAGAAATATTAAAAACTTAAGCAAAGGACAACAAAGAGGGCGTAGGCTACTGGCACGAATGCATATGTTTATGTAAACTGGTTCCATACAGTACCAACGACTTTCCCCCAAACTTGCTCAGATTAATTCTCCTGTTTTTCTTTTTTCTTTACATCTTTCATCTCCATGTTGCACATAAGCTACGCCATACAGAACAGCAGACCCGGGTAGGGTTGCACCAGTCGTTCGTAAGTTCTTACTTAAACTGGGACGTAAAGTCCAAACTAGAGGCTTAGTAACTACTAGCTAGTTTATAACTAACTCTTTACTTATTTCGGTTGCACCACTTGTTCTTAAGGCAGAACGTAGCTAGTAGGTCGTAAGCTCTCCGTAAAGTAATGCGTTGTCGCATAGAATGACGTTTATTTTTCTTAACCCAATCACAAGCCTTATAATGGGCAAACAGGAAATAGTCTGAACAGTACGTAATTTCAAACTCATTCTTGTCTCGCCTAAACTGAAAGTTAAAAAAAGACGTTAAAGCATATGTTATCGAACTCAAAACATTACACTTTTAATTGAAAATATATATCCCACACATGGAAGAGAAAATATACAGGAAGAAATTTTAAATCTTATTTTAATTGATGGATACACAGAAAATTAAACAGTTCTTGAAAACTCGTTGACGAATTTGCGGCTCTTCATAATTAATACGAGCTCATCTATGTTATATAATCTGGATGACATCTTATTCCAAACGTTATTCATGGACAGAGGCTTCCGTAAATATTTAGTTACAACGTATTGTTACGTTTAAACTAAGTTTAATGGTGCAACGCAAAAACATTTAGTAGTGCATAAGTTGTAACTTAGTGCCCATTTACGTCGTAACTAAGATACGTTGTAACTTACGGACAGCTGGTGCAACCGGCCCCTGGTGATTAAGTTCTTTAACAGCAGGGACATCTCTATTTACAAGGAGAGTATCGCTGCTGCTATACCCTCCCCAAAAGAAACAGACAAATGGAAAGATCCATCATTTTGAGATTTGCAAATAGAAAACAGAAAATATAACTTTTGAAACAAGGAAAAAAGCTAAAGGATATGCAGGTGTATGTGAATGAACATCTCACAAAAAAGGAATGTTAACTAAATGTGGCATTACAAGGGGGGGGGGGTTAGTTTTAAAGAGAACATCCCCCAAAGGGACAAGGGACACCACCACCCGGGACGACAGTACCACCACCTTCAGCTTTCAGCAACTGAAACAAAAACAAACACACAAGGGGTTGAAGCAACAGGCAAAACTCAATATTAAAGAAAGCTAACTAAAGTTCACTTAAATCACAGAATATATGGTAAACTGCCAGGGCCAACAATGGCTCCACAAAGGCAGTGCACATAAAGACAGAATAACACAAATAAACTTATCACTAAACAAAAAACAAATATAATTGAAATACAATAAATCAAAGACAAGAAACTAATAAAGCAAAAATAAATAAATGGAAATACACTAAAATTACTTTGTACTGGCACAAGAAAAACAAATCCCAACAATAAAGACAAGTTAAAACAATCGGGGAACAAAACACTTCACTTATAACAGGAAGCAAACCCCTTCAGCTGTATACAAACAGTTAAAGAGCCCCTTTCATGGATTTCAACTTTTTAAATCTAGTTACAGTATAATGTAGCAGTTTTGAGCATAAAAGGGATGTGCAGAGTTAACAAAGCTCACAGTCCAATTTAAAGGAAGATATTCCCTTTAACCGAAGACATTTTTAATATACTACAGTAAACGCACGATGTGTAGTTCTACAGTTATTTCCGTGACCTGATGACGTAGACGTGTGCATTTGAATAATGCCCGCCCACTAGCTGCTTGTACCCGCCCACTTGCTGTTGTCAAATAGAACTGATTTTTTAACTAGCCCAAGTCTGTTTGCTAACGGTATTGCGGAGTTATTGATTTCAGTATGTCTAGAAGAAGCTGTTTTTTATATGAGGGTAAAATAATATTGTACAGTATGAAGAGTAAGTGAAATAGTGGTTACAGTTTATACAATAAACAGTTGCAATGCAATTCCTTCGCACTGTAACCAGAAACTATATTTCTCCTCTCGTCATTTTTGTGATCATTGCTTCCTTAAACATGTAGAGCTCAAGGCTGGATTTGTGCAACGTTTGCACCTAAAGGATTAATCTGTTCCTAATTTGTAGGGCTTTAGGATCACATTCACAACCAGTATACATTATTATGTGTAGATTTATTAGTTGTGTACGATCACGATGCTGTGGAAAACATAACAAATTATTTAAAGTAAAAAAAAATTTATAAACTGACATCATATAGGGTTAGGGTTAGGGGAGTTTTTCACATGTATTTGCGCCATGTTGTGTGGAGAATTCAGTAAATCATACAAAACCATACAATATTACAATGTAATCGTTTAAAATGCAGTATAGTGTTACACAGACCCGTCGCCAGACCTCAGTCTTAAGGGGGGCATATGAAATGCATGGGAGGGCACACTTATTATTAGCCTACAGTACGTATACTTATAATAATATATACTCTATTCGCGCAGCACGTAATCATCACGTTAAACATAACCATCAGCAATATGACCAGATAGCCTATAGCCTACACACCACATTACATATAGAAACAATTTTATGAATATCCATAAATCTATACAACATATTACATGTAACACCAGAGACATCTCTCAAACATTGCATTTTAAAGCAGTCAACAGAGGGATATGCATTGCCATGAGACACGTGCACACACACACACACACACATTCACACACACGCACGCAGACTTTGAACCTACGGTACTGTGGAGGCAGCGCTGTCGTCTCTCCCTCCCCTCCTGTCAGTACAGCGGCAGGCGGCGTTTCTCAGAGCAGAAGCTCCTCATTAATAAAGTGTCCACTCGGAATTAAACTTGTGAGTGAGGTCCTTTTCAAAAGCAAGCTGAATCACCGCAGTGAACAAGTCCATATCTTCTGAATGTAGTAGTCTGTTAGGCCCGGGGTCGGGCTCCACGGTAGAGGTCTTCACGGGTCCACTTAGATCCGAAAACCCGAGGTCCGACCCGAGACCCAATCGGGTTCGGGTCCAAAAGTTTCACATGTGCCTCGGACACGGGTCGGGTACAACAATAGCGGCATCGGGTCTCGGGTAATTTAAAAATGAATGTGTTTTTTCTGAACGGACCCGAGAAGACCCGAACTCTCTCGCCTTTGTGCGTCAGTGTCCTTTTCAAACCTCTCATCTGTTTGCCAAGAGCGCTTGCGACATTGTGTGGTTGTCGGAAGGTTCATTTTCGTTGAGACAAACATGTCAGTTAATTATAAATGTACATTTTAGCGGTTACGTTGGTGTCGTCGTCAGATAACAAAGTAAAACCAATGGAGCAGCTCGCCAAATTGGTTGCAAGGCCACCGGAGTTTCTTTCTGTCTGACTGCTGCGTGTCTTTTGGAGACTGTTGTTGGGCTTTTAACCATTTGCGGATAATATCCATCTTAAAGCAGTATAGCTAAGCGAAAACTCATCCCGTTTAAAAAAAGTGCGGTAACTGTTGAGCGGCTACACTGACGTAGGCTACGTCACGTGCGTGTCGTGCGTAGCCTCGTGATAGGCTGTTGCAGTGTAGCTAGATTCCCATCAATCAAACAAAATCACACCATTGTTTTTTTATATTTTTAATGCTTTAATTATAAAGAATACAACATTAATGCAACACAAAATTATCAACATTAATAATTTAAAATGGCAGTATTTTTTTAAATACTGGGGGGGCACAAGCGTCCTTGAGGGCGGGCCCGGCCCCCTAAGGCCCGCCCATAGCGACGGGTGTGGTGTTACATTGTAAACTTTGTCTTTTCAGAGGACTGTAATTGATCGTCTCTTGTGCGTGCACGTTAAATGAAGCCTTTTAACATAGTAGTCTGCTGTATGTCTAAACTCAACCACTGTTTAAACCTGTATAGCTCTAAATCGACAAGCAAATGCATAAACAACGACAACACTATTGTTGGTGTATAAAACCAATGAAGCAGTTCTCGCTTATACAAACTCATTTGACAAGAGCCGCGTGCCGCGGTAAAAGTGTGAGTAGTAAGTGGAGAGAGATGGAGCTTCTATAAACCTCATAACACCTCTTACATTTATACTCAGTGCTGTGTTTCTCAATGACGTTGTTTTTAATTAAACATAGCGTGCTATGAAGACTTTAAAACCTTTCTTTCTTACGATGTTAGCGGCTGCTGTCCATGGGAATGGTGCTGAATTGGTAGACAGCGATCTTTCTGCATCCATATTTCAAACAGGCATGTTTATTCATTCATACTTATTTATAGATAGATTGTCTATTCAAACAGTAGGCGCGAAACTATCTGCACGTTGTGTTAAATCCCATGCACAACACTCGGATAAATGTAGTGTGTTTAAACGAGAGAGTTTGGTCTGCGCTGCGGAGAACGCGTGTATGGTATTTTATTTTAGCGTAGATGTTTGATGTCTGGACATCGACTGTGTTTATTATTATAAAGCAATTCTGCACCAAGGTTTGCCGTCATGCTTTTACACAGTGAATGAGAGTAACAGGTTATTATGTGACAGACAACTAGTACAGTTCTCTTCAGTAGGCTACACAGCAGAGCTTCACCGAAAATGACTACAAGTGGCCACGATCAGACTGCTGCACCTGTGCTGTGCTCTCACTCAGTCTAAAAAGCCCCGCTGTCACATAAAGCGGTTTTACATTACAGATACTAAATATCTATGCAGACACTTAAATGAAGAATTGTAATACACTGATTATTTATTCAGGGGGTTTACCTTTATTTCTGAATAATATTCAGAAATAAAGGTAAACCCCCTGAATAAATTATCAGTGTATTACAATTCTTCATTCATATTATGGAAAAAGTACAGAGGTCTGAATTTTTGTGACCTTTTGTTGCAGCCACATCACATCCGAAGTGTAAGGTGGTTACAAATTTAGCATTGTGAAGCATCCTGCTCAATTCGTCATTGGGAATGAGTTTCTGTTAGATTTGTTTCTTTCTGCAAACTCTCTAAATCTGATTCAGGCTCAAACTGCAAGGCAATACCGATGCAATAGCCTACTAGAGGCAGTTTACAGAGACGATTATCTGTACACGCATGAGAAACCGAAACCCGATTATGGTAATGGACATTTTGAACGCTACAAGGATTGACCAATCACAATCGTTTAGAATCCCTGACCAATCAGAGTATACTTGGCGTTTGTGGGGGTGGGGCTTTGAAGAGACGCCCTGCAATCAAGCGTTTTAGAGAGAGATGTTGCAAATATCTATATTATGAGAAAAATAATGTGTTTTTTGAACTTTAATTCAAACAACAGTATTGTGGTAGACCACAACAATAAATATATAAACTTTTTTGTGGTCATTGTAGTGGCTCTTTAAAATATTAGCCCACATAAAACAGGGAGCTCGCCTATTCAAACGTATGGCCGCAAATGGACCAATGGCCGTAGAGGCTGGAAAGCAGTAAGATTGGTGCAGGAACGAGATATAGACCCAGAAAGTAATTTTTTTGACCAAGTAACTACAAATTGTTTTTATTATACTGAATACCAACTTAAGGAAAAATGTAACTTGGAGAATGGTATATCAATTGTACACTTCAACAGCAGGAGTCAATATGCAAACTTTGATAAGATCAGAGACTATTTGCAACATAATACCATGCAATTTAATATAGTCGCTATTTCTGAGAGTCGGCTCATTCATGATAAAGGGACTCACTAGATCATGTGACCTGTTGACAGAGATGGCCGCTTGAGTCTTGAGCTCCTCTCTTCGGCGTTATTAAATCATCCAGCTACGCTGTAATTTTGACACAAAATGGACGTCTTTGTTTACAGTATCTAACTTTTAACGGGCAATGGCTAAATGTCAACTTTTACCATCATCCCCAGAGAAAAAACGTCTGAAAGATCCGGACTGACGAGCTAAAACTACAGCTCGGCGTCGTTCGAGAAATTTTTAGGGAGGAGATCCAACCGATGGTGGAAAAAAACGGCTCTCTCGAAAAAGAGATGAACGCGATTAGCAACAATTTCGATAACATCCAATCCGCGGTAGGAAAAGTGAAACAAGACTCGGTCGAAGTCAAACAGGCCGTGGTTACGCTACAAGACAAGATGGTGAGGCTGGAGGATAAGAGCAGACAGAGTAACCTGCGTCTTGTCGGCCTTAAAGAGGGGGAAGAAGGAGACGATCTTGTGGGTTATCTACAAGCTCAGCTGCCAAGATGGATTCCGGCTCTTCAAAACAGCAGGTTGGAAATAGAAAGAGCACATCGAATCTACACCGGCGATAGCAAAAGAAAGGGCCTGCGAACACAGATTTTCAAACTGCTACGGTTCCAAGACAGAAACGCCATCCTTAAAGGAGCTCGCACCGCAGGCCAAATTTCTCATAAAGGCAACCTGCTTTACTTCTACCTGGACTATAGTAATCAAACCGCCACTCAAAGACGGGAGATGAAGTTATCCAGGAAGAAGCTCACGCAGATAGGCATCTCCTCCTTCATGATCTACCCATCTGTAGTAAAGGTAACGCACCACGGATCAACAACATTCCTCCAAACACCGTCGGAAGTGGAAACGTATCTCGCTCAACAACAGGCTCTCACCACCCCTCCATCGGCACGCAACAACACCCCAGCCGAAGCGTTAATGGAAGCCAGTCCTTGATTTCGAAGGGAAAGACGACATTCTTGTCTACGGCGCGGCTTTGTCAAGAAAGTTATGGACAAATCGCAATGCCGAAGTGAGTCCGAGCTCGGGTGATCGACTGTTACACCGGCCACGTATCCCGAATATGTAATTTCTCAGGCAGACAGGAGAGTTTGTTCCTACTCTCCGCTTACTGCCTTTCCATTTAGTTCTGACTGTTGTTCATTTAATGTTCCAGATGCCATGATATGTTTTTGTAGGTCCACACATTTTTGTTTTTCACTTAAAATATGCATTATATGCATTGCTGTGTCTGATCTATGGCTCTTAACGTAATTTCTTGGAAAGTCAATGGTTTAAATGGTGCAATCAAAAGAACAAAGTGCTTAGATTATTTAAGATCTAAAAAGGTGTCAGTTGCATTGATACAGGAATCTCATTTAAAAGCAGGTGACGTTAACAGATTTCAAAACAGGCATTATAAATTAATCTCCTCTTCCTCCTCCACTAATAAAACAAAGGGGCTGATGATCATTTTAGCCCGTCATCTCCTTTTCTCATTAGATGCGGAGAAGGCCTTCGATAGAATCGAATGGGGATTCTTATGGGCGGTCCTTGATCACCTAGAAGTCGGTCAGGAATTCATTAATATGGTCAAAACCCTTTATAATAACTGCTCAGCCAGAGTGCTAACTGGCTCCATAATTTCCCACCCCTTTACTTTGGGTCGTGGTACCCGTCAAGGTTGTCCGCTATCGCCCATTCTTTTTACACTTTCAGTAGAGCCGCTAGCACAAGCATTGCGCCAGTCCTCGATTATTCGTCCCATTATTTGTGTAAATATCTCACACAAAATTTCTCTCTACGCGGATGACATTCTGCTCTATGTATCTGATATATCATCATCAGTTCCTGAATGTTTAAACCTTTTTAGCATATTCGGTGCTCTGTCTGGTTACAAAATTAATTGAAATAAATCCGCTTTAATTCCACTCAGTGATGCATTAAAACGGGAATGTCTCAATCTACCATCTCAGATTCCCATAGTCCAACAATTTACATATCTGGGCATCACCATCTCATCCCCAATTTCCCAAATTTCTAAGAATAATTATCAAACTCTGCTGAGCAAGATTAAAGAAGATCTAATCATATGGTCCCCTTTATGTTTGGCTCTTCATGGAAGAATATCCACCATCAAAATGAACGAACTTCAAAGGGTTAATTTTTTATTCTCCACCATACCAATTGCACCACCTGCATGCCTTCTCAAAGAACTTAAAACGATTAGTAAATTTATATGGAATAAGAAAAGACCCAGAATAAGACTTAAAACAATGCAACGTAAAAAACCTGACGGAGGTTTAACCTTTCCTGATTTAAACTATATAAGATGGCTTTTCAGATGAGACCAAATAAAATATGGGTTAACCCTGACTCTTTAGTTACATGGCGCAGTATAGAAGCAAACATTGTCCATCCGATTCGCTTACAAGATCTACCATTCTCTGCCATAACTAAAGATTTTAAGAAAAAGCTTATTATTGAATATTCTTTAAAAAACTTTTAAAAACATTGAAAAAATCAAGGGAGGTCCCTTCTTTGTACAAAATCTACACCTGCACAATGTCAATATACAGACTGATAACAAGTCATTTGTATTCAAAGCCTGGTCTGATTCCGGTATTTATACTTTAAATGACATTTAGAACAACAAAGGCCTTAAGTTGTTCCAAGATTTAAGCATAGAGTTTTCTATACCTGGATTTTCTTTTTTTTATATTTAAGATTGAGATCAGCCCTTAAAGCATATGGTGTCCCCTGGTCCTCAGAGTTACGGATACACCCCTTATGGGATTGGCTAGACCTTAAGAGCCCTACCAGTGGCTTAGTATCCAAAGTCTACGACTCAATTCTTTGTTCTCAATATTCATCTATCTTAGCCACATATTCCTGGGAACGTGAAGACATAGCCAAACCCGACTGGGACAATGTATGGGGAAATTGTTTCACTGCCTCTAAGAATTTGGCACACCAGATGATCCACTACAAATCTATTAATAAGACTTATCTTACCCCAAGTGTTCTGTACAAGATGAAGTTTAGAAATGATCCCTATTGTCATATTTGTAATTACTTCATTATAGGTTCATATATACACATGTTTTGGGAATGTCCTACACTCTTAAAATGAATGTGTTAAATTAACACATCTTGTGTTATTTTTGGAACAACACACTTTGTGTTGTTTTAACACATCTTGTGTTGTCCCTTTTATTTTTTATGAACTTAAATGACACTTAATGTGTTAAAAACAACACATAATGTGTTAAATAGTTTAACACAAAGCAATGTGTTAAAATGAACACATCCAGGGTGTGTTAATTTTAACACATTGCTTTGTGTTAAACTATTTAACACATTATGTGTTAATTTTAACACATTATGTGTCATTTCGTGCTGATTTAGAGTTAATATAAATAAAAGGGACAACACAAAGTGTGTTGTTCCAAAAATAACACAGAGATGTGTTAAATTAAGGACAACACACTAGATGTGTTGTCCTTAACTAGACACAAGATGTGTTAATTTAACACATTCGTTTTAAGAGTGTACATGGCGCTGTGGTACAATTTTGATATCAATCTGTTAGCCTTTAATAGCTTACTTATTTGCACTTGTAATTTTGCTGAGCAGACACAAACCATTGAGGTTAGGAGACAATTTTTTATTTTTATGGGTCAGAGTAAATTTTCATGTTGGTGTTGTTTTTGTGTTGAGATCTTGTAGGATATTAGTCATTCAAAAACAAAACACTCATTGAAAAGCCAAAAGTAGTAGCTTTATTTTGAATCATCTTTTAGCGATCAAGTTAAAGCCGTGTGGCAGCTAGCTTATCATGTTTGTCAAGAAGTCAGTTGGGTATGGTTGTCACATAGCTTGCTGGGTTGGTTGTCATATAAGAATATTGGACATGTAGACCTTTTAAGACTGTTTGTCTGTTTGTTTGTTTTTGTTTGCTGGTAAAATAAAATAAATAAAGCATTAAATAAAGAGGTTTTAACACTAAAAATTATTTCATTTTATTTTTCAACACAGTAGACAATAGGCTTTATGCCCAGCTGCACTACTTCCTGAACTTCAGCCAGCTTCTTGTTTCCTGTCTGCCATTATTGGACAAACTGATTAATCCAGGTGTGCCTGACCTCAGTAGTCACAACAACAATAATACAACACACCTGGATTAATCAGTTTGTCCAATAATGGCAGACAGGAAACAAGGAGCTGGCTGAAGTTCATAGTGCAGCTGGGCATAAAGCCTATTCAAGTAACTGATCACCCACTTTAATCCCATTGTTTAAACATAATGGGCATTGATAACAACTATCATAGGGGTGGATTCATATTAAAACCGTGATGGGGTTGGTTGTCACATTGTGTCAGAGTGTCTTTGATGGTTAATTACTTCCTGTTACAATACATTCGAAAAGTAAAAAGTATACACATTTAAAGCCAAGACTTCAAAGTTTCATTTCATGTAGGAATTACTGCTGAAAGATTTTTTGAAGATGAGCAATTCATGCATGAGTAAAAATTGTGACAACCAACCCCGGTCTCCCCTACAGGCCTATTTCCATGTATAACCAAACCAAGCAGAATTACCACCCACTCAGCAACAGTAATAGATAATATTTTAACAAATAATGAGTAGTAACTTAGAAAGTGGATTGTTAATAAATGATATTACTGACCATCTGCCAATATTTGTATTCCATGAATGTAAACACAATAATTTAGATACCAGCAAAATAAATATAACAGAGGAGATTAAGAACAGATCACTCCCTGAATCAATTAAAAAATGACTTGCTAGCTCAAGACTGGAAGCATGTTTATGAAGAAGGGGACGTTGACTTAGCCTATAACTCATTTCTAAATACCTTTTTGACTTTGTTTTATAAAAATTGTCCAATCCAGCAATCAGAGATAACATCTAAACGTCCACATAAACCCTGGGTTACAAGGGGTCTAGTCTCAGCCTCAGACGTCACGCCCACAATCTGTTGGCTGAACGTCTGATGTTTTTCGTACACTTTTCTGGAAACCCTGTGAGAATGTTAAAGTCGTCTTTGATTGGTTGAAATAAACCGGATTTCCAGGAGTGTCGCGTTTAGTTTCGGTCGCTGGAAAACACGTTCCATTGAGGAAGAGAATCTGTCGTGTTCACGTGGATAATAATGAGCAGTTATCATGATCAGCTAAACATTGGATTCTCAAAAATATGCAAAGTTCACAGCATCAACTCTCTAAAAGATGTCCAAGAGTTTTGCTTGAGGCAGTTAGTGGGGTCAAAAAGTTTGGTTCTGCTGAATTGCTTGTATGTGTTAAAAAGTGGAGAGATATGCTTCAAACAGATGTTTAACGGGAGCGTCTCATTGGTGTGGCTGTTGATAAAGTGCACAACGTTGTCCTGTGGTGAGTAATGTTGTTTATTTAGATGCTATTCGGTTGGGGCTGGTTATTTCAATAACTGACTTGTTGCCAGCCGGCTCGTTATTGTGGGGAGTCCGAAACGTGACGCTAGATGAAACAAACTGTGATTGGTTGTTTGACATGTCGGTCAAACAGCTCGTGGGCGGGCTTTGTCCAGAAAAAGCAGCGAAAAACACCAGACCTTCAGTATTGAAGGTCTGGCTACGCGAGACTACAAGGGGTCTGATGAATTCCTACAAAAAAAGAATACTTTATATAAAGACTTTGTTAAGTACAGAACTGAAGAGAAAGAAATTAAATATAAAACATATAAAAACAAATTAACAGTTATCTTAAGAAAATATAAAAAAAGATTATTATAGTAGATTGCTGGAAACCAATAAAAATAATATAAAGGCTACATGGAACATTTTAAATTCTATTATCAGAAGGAAAAAACAAGTATTGGATTTCCAAATGAAATTATTGATAAGGGTAACACAACTAAAAACATGGATGAGGTCGTGGCTGGCTTCAATGAATTCTTTGTAAACGTAGGCCCTAATCTGGCTAACGAGATAATCCCACCGCAAGAGAGTGATGTCTCACAATTTGTTGAAGAAAGAAATCCAGCAACTATTTTTTTGAGAGACACTGATAAAACTGAAGTATAAATAAAACATCAAGAGCCAGTAATGATATTGATATGTTTTTAATTAAACAATTAATTGTAGCAATAGTAGATCCCATAGTATACATTTCCAATCTCTCTCTGAAATTGGGTTTTTTTCCCACAAAGATGAAAATAGCTAAAGTCGTTCCTATTTTTAAAGCTGGTGAACAGAATCTTTATACTAACTATAGGCCAATTTCATTGCTTCCCCAATTTTCTAAAATTCTGGAGAAGATATTTTCTACCAGATTGGACAGTTTTATTGATAAATATGAGATCTTTACTGATAGTCAATATGGTTTTAGATCAAATCGTTCTACATCTCTGGCTCTAATTGACCTGGTGGAAGAATTAACAACTAGTATTGATGACAAGAAGTTTGCTATAGGTGTATTCATTGACCTTTTTTTGTTTAAAAAAATGGAAATGTATGGAATTAGGGGAATAGGACTAAATTGGATAAAAAGCCATTTAGAACATAGACAACAATTTGTGCAGATGGGAGAGGTAAAGTCAAAGCTCCAAAATACATTATATGGTGTACCACAAGGTTCAATGCTAGGACCAAAAATATTTATATTATACATAAATGATATTGTCAAAACTTCTGATTTGTTGAAATTTTTGGGAAACGAAGAATTCCTGAAGATTTAACAATTGAAATTCTGTGTGATAATACCAGATTAGAAAGAGTTTTTGAAAATTCCTTTCTGGGAGTAATAATCGACCATAAGCTCAGCTGAAAACCACAAGTTAATCATATTAGTTCTAAATTGGCAAAGATTACTGGTATACTGTGTAAAGTGAGACACATATTGAACCAGGAAACAATGTATACTTTATATTGCGCCCTTTTTCTTCCTTATTTGTACTATTGTACGGAGGTGTGGGGCAATACCTATAAAACCACCCTAAAGACGATATGTACTATGCAGAAAAAGGTACTGAGAATAGTTTCTAAGAGCTTAATCCACTCATTATTCCAGATTATAACATCTACTGTATGAGCTGTCACTGTGACGGGTGACTTTTATCTTGACTCAGTTTATGTTAAATGGACTGTTTGACTGTAATGATTGCTCGTTCAGTGCAATGGGCTTGACATTAGCATTGTTTATTTGCTAACATCTCTGTGCTGTCTAAGCAAACATTTTTAGATACGGTTCATTCATAAAAAATGGGATAAGGAAATTGTAGAGTGTGATTGTGACATTCAAAACAAGAGACTGTTTTCATAGAAACTGAAGGAGCGCATGAGTCTGGACATCAGTTAATGCTGACTGATTCTGATCACGGCTGGGTGTTCTCAGATCGACACACAGCGTTAATCAGACCCAGAACCTGAAGTAATTAAACTAGGACTGCCCTGGACCCAACTGATTATTTTAAACAGGTCATGTACGGGTCCTCCGTCAAGATCTTGAAGTTTAGAGATAAGAAGACTGCTATGTATTGGTAGAGATGCAAACTGAAAATGAAACAACTGCCATAAATATGATATGATAAAAATAAAAGAAAAAAAATTTGTACTGCGTTTTTGAGAATCTATACAGAATCAGCAAACTAAATATAATATACACGTGTATCAATATTTTCTTACACACCTAATGCATACTACAGATAAAAAAAATCATTTAGCCTTAGTTGTTTTTCACAGCAGTTCAGAGGATTCACTGTAATCTGTTTATGTGTTATAGTTCAGATCATCAGAAGAGATCAGATCCAGAGTTCAGTTGTGTGTCTATGAAGAGTGATGCGTCTATAAAGCCACCAGACAACTTTAAGAATGAATCAACATCTCCTGCTGTCAGGTATAAAACACTCTCAAACATGTGATTATAGCTTTTATATGATGATGTGTTTTGTTATAAATTATTCTTGTGATTGTGTTTAGTAAATGTTATCTTCATTATTATACAGCACATGTGCACATAGAGAGACACATCTGTACAAGTACTCAGTTAAATTGTTTAACTGGATTATTGTTGTGTGTTATAGTTCAGATCATCAGAAGAGATCAGATCCAGAGTTCAGTTGTGTGTCTATGAAGAGTGATCGGTCTATGGATCCACCAGCCAACTTTAAGAATGAATCAACATCTCCTGCTGTCAGGTATAAAACACTCTGAAACATGATTATAGCTTTTATATGATGATGTGTTTTGTTAAAGAGATGATAAATGATTCTTGTGGTTGTGTTTAGTAAATGTTATCTTCATTATTATACAGCACATGTTCACATAGCACACATCTGTACAAACACTCAGTTACAGTCTTTATATTAAAATAGTCATATGAAAGTTTTATTAGTAGGTTACATTCACAGTAGGGATGGGCATTTTACAGTTATATAATATTTCAATATTTAAATGATGTTTTTCACAATTTCATAGAAGGCTTATAATTCGGAAATATCCACAAGATAAGCTTATATTCTGTATATATTTGTTGAAAACATTGTTTTCATTTTTTTTAAATTGCCTGCAGAAAAATGTCATTAAAACCCCACACGGAGCGAAGGCTGAGTGAAATTCTTGGCGTTTCAAGTCAGTCGTTAGTATGAATTCAGTTCTGTTTGATCTTAAAGAAATGATATCAGACCTGCCAACCTTTAAGCATTTTGCGTAACAGTTACGCATTTCGACACCAAACTACGCTGTTACGATTTGTCACTTCAAAATATGCGAAAAGCCATTGATGGCTTTGAGTTCAACTGTCTGTGCATTTGCGCACTAGGCAATTCGTCTATCAGTGTAACCGCATTGGACAGCAACCTGTTGGGAAAAGAAAACATCGACCAATCATAGCACTAGTTTTCACTCTCAAACTCTTCAAAGCTTAGCGGAGAGCAGGGAGCCGTCAAAACGAATAACGAAAATAACGAATGTTTTACATCTCGGTCCATCTTTATACTGTCACTTGTTTTACAAGGGAGGATGGTTCTAAACACAGTTTTAAAGCAAGACTATGTAGTTTTTTATCTTTAAATAATGTCTCTAAAAATATTTCAGTGATAGAACAACTCTTAACTGGACAAATTGTACTGTTGCTGCAACCTGAGCAGCCTCCTAGCTGCTACAAGCACACCCTGAAAGTGGCGGTGGAGGGTAGGAAACACAGCCCCGCCCCTCCCCCTGCCTGCAGAAGAGTGTCTGATACCAGGCACTGTTGCGCTCTTCAACCACATGGGGGAGCTGTAAGTCATTTTTACATGCAAACTACATAGTGTTGCTTTAAATGTAAATGGGCAGGGTATGGGAATTGTGAATTGCATCCATTTTAATAAGCCTGCCAACCAGGGCGTCTAGACCCCTTTTACTGCTGCACGTGCCCCAGTGTAAATCTGTTGTATCCAGTGTCCTACGTTGTGCTCCAAGTTTAAGTTTTTACTTTATTTGCCAATATATTCATTTACATTGCTAATCGCGGCAAAAAATGAGCTATATGAAAATTAATTCACGCTTGTAAACGCGTTGCAGTCACACATTAACGGAAAAGACAAACTGCCGCGAGCACACAGAAACTGATGTACGCGAGCGGAGCGTCTGTGTTTACTTTTTGTAGCACTCAGCCGCCGCTCACTCAGAAGAGCACGCGAGAAAACATGACAAAACAAAAGTACGTTTCTAAATAATATCAATTCTTACTCGATTGTTTCTGGCTCCTGTCAATGTACATCAGATTTTTTTGTGCAGAGCAGAAAGTATAGATGATGAGGGAGGTAAAACGAACTATATGCTCAGCCAGTCAAAACCAAGTATAGAGGTTGGCATCACTTCTGAAAAAACAGTATACCAGCAAGACCAGCATATGTTGTGTTTTGGTTCTGGTTTGCTGGTGACCATCAGCATAGACCAGCTTAATTCTCATGCTGGTTTGGTGCTGGTTTAGCTGGTGCTCATCAGTATACCAGCACCAGCAAGACCAGCATATGTTGTGTTTTGGTGACCACCAGCTAAACCAGCACCAAACCAGCATGGGAATTATGCTTGTCTATGCTGTTTTTTTCAGCAGGATTAGACACTATGCAGATAATATACACAAACAATCATGCACATATGTTTTTATTGTAGTAGCAGCTAAGTAATGTTATTGTAAATGTTTGTAAAAGACTCATTATCATCAGTACTGTAGAATGCAAATCTGCTAACAATCCATTTATGCCTTAAAACATATTAATAGTGTTCATGTTAGGTGTGTTAAAGAAAACGTAGTGGGAGGTCTGTGCCCCAGTAGAGCTTCATGTCAATGGGCCTGCTGGAAAATAAAGCAAGGATATAGCATGCTATTTGTTGATTCTTATTATTTATAATGTCCCACCATGTATTTAAGACACATGCCATAGGCCAATACAATTTCAATTATGTTTAGATTTTGTTTAAGAGGCATATTTTTTGGGATTGCCTTTTCATTAAAAGAGTTCTTCATAGCTTACTTGTATGTTGAAAAACTAGATATGGTGGCGAGTTGGAACTATGTGCTTAGTAATTAGTTTTGATAAGTGATCATGTGAACTCAATCACTACTGATCAGCAAATGTGTCTGACCTCGCGCCGCGCGGTTGCTACTCAAAAAATGTTTCCAAGGTTGGCAGATCTGTGATATTATATCAAATATTATACTTCAACCCCAAGCGAAGTTCAAAGTTTGAGGACTTGACATAAAGTACACTATCATCATTTAAACAGACTCCAAACTCATTTTATCAGAGGGGTGCTGGGCTCAATGTTGTGGGGCTGCGGTGGTGCATGTTTGACAACATCCCAATAATAAACAGCCCAAACAAACAACACTCACTTACAGACTAGCATGCAAATGAATGAGGACATAGTTATGTGTGAACACTAAGAGCTTATGATTACGTAAAAGTTTAAAACATCTAAAATAGTTAACTGCTGCACAGTTACTGATAGAATAGACCAATGCCATGCCATGGTTTCAGGAAAGATTTGGTTGTGTTATATTTACCTTCTGTGCGGTCGAAAGAGCTGTCCGGTGGTGGCCCGTCGGCCACGTGTCAGCTTTTTGACCGCTTTTCTCGTACTGCAATGGGGAAAGAGTCAAGTTCAGTTCAACAGCCTTGAACACGAAGTGCTGTGAAAATGCTGATCTCCGGGAAGCACAGAGAGAATTCTAGCGATCAGGAACACGCAGACGCAATACGGTGGTCAGTGCAGAAAGTCTTTAACAAATCTGGAACACGCATATAAAGGCCTCTTGAAGTGTAGGTTTGCTCTCCTGAGCTTCACCTTGTTGCAGACGTAGGTTATTGCCTTTCTGGACGTGAAGCTCAAAACATAGTGTGATCGGCTCAGTCTCTGGACGCACGGGCCAGAGACTCAGAACGTGTGGTCGATTTGATTCAGTCTCTGTGGTCGAACTCAGAGCTGTAAAATCTCAAAGAGAGATTCACAAACTTGGTTGGTTTTTCGATGATCTGTTATTGTCTCTCTCAGCAGGAGACAAGAAGTCGGGTGCTCTGTTACAACTCAGGGCTTGAAGTTTTGGGAATACTCTGTTAATGTCTCTCTTTTCAGCGGTGAGACTAAGAGCTTTGAGGTGCTTGTTGTGTCCTGTTTCAGTCTCTTGCACACAGCTGGGAGACTCAAGGAATGTCTGGAAAAAAGGAACTTTTATAACTTTAGATAAGGAGGAGTTTGCATTTTGGCGCTTTCCTGATGCAGAACCGTGATTGGCCGTTGAAGTCCACAGAAGGTGGTCCACCTCTCTTCACTGTGAGGAACTCATGTGCATTGAGGGCTTGACATTAACTTTTTTGCTCACCAGCCAAAGTGGCTAGTTGTTTTTCAAAGTTAATAGCCACTGGCCACAATTTTGTTGCTGGTAAAATAAATTTTATATGATTAAACTTGACTTTGGCATTCTAAAACGACTTTAATTCGAGCAAATTAACTTGGTTTAGCTGAATTAGATGCAGATTGAATTTCAAATGCAGTCTGACCACCCACTTATTAGCTGGTATATAGCAGGTTGTAACACCACCTTCTTTTTAATGTGTTACTCTGAGGGGGTTCAGATTTTTGACATGTACTGACATACAAAAATTCACAAAACAAATTAGCTTATACAACAATTTTATTTTTCACACAGTGCTTATATATGTGACCCAAAGAAAATGAATAAATTTGAAAGAGTCAATGGGATGAAGTCCACTTAGTGTTTCAATGTTCAGTTTTGGAGTGATGATAAAGATGATAATGAGATGAGGTTTAACCCTCTGGGGTCTAAGGGGTTTTTAGGGCCCTGGGGAAGTTTTGACATGCATTGACATTTGTGCTTTTTTCAGTTGCTTAAAAACATAATAATGGCAAAAGTCTTATAACACTGTGTTCAGCACAAACTGGGCTACTATATTATATGATCAACGTGTATGTACATGTTTGTATTTTTGAGAGAAAAATGTTTATGCGTGGTTTTTGAAAAAGCTAAATTTTTAAGTGACTGATATAAGTCAAAAAAACCCATACTAAACATGTTTTCCCAAGACTTTTCAAAACAGGATCTAGTAGTCTAGAGTTTTTTCTTTAAAATGATGTGAAAATCATTCTGCTTACTCATTTACATAAGACATTAATATATTTCAAAGTCACTTTTTGGTTAGGAAGGCAATATGCAAGGAGGCTGGAAGCTCTTGAATAGTCTGTGATTGACAGCTGAAGAACAAAACACTTGCATAATGAGCTGCATAATGAGCCTTTAGGCAGTAAGACGACACCTTGTTACGTGTTTGTTTGTGAAAGCAACACAAAAGAAATGCCTTCCCATGTGTGATCCTGCGTTAAATAAACTTACCGTGCAGAGATATACGCGAACAAACAGGGTTTTAGATGTGTTTAGATCCGTCTTAATACAAAAGTGCGTCAAATATGAGGCATTGTGTGTTTGTGTGTGCGTTTGGTCGTCAACCGCGTCTGACGGAAGCACAAAGAAAACATAAGCGCCTGGAGATGACTTGTATTTACAGGCGAGAGAGCATACTTTATAATTTTACCACAAAGCGCGTCAAATATGAGGCATCTTGTGTTTTTGTGTGCGTTTGGACCTCGATCCCGTCACACTGACGAAGCACACACTCGCGTCTTTTTGGAGATAACTTTATGCGCGAGTAAACAAGTAGATTTGATGTTTGCAATGGCACCTTTTATAAGAATACCACAAAGCGCGTCAAATATGAGGCATTGTGTTTGTGTGTGCGTTTGGACATCGCGTCACTGACGAAGCACACGCACTCGCGTCTGTTTGGAGATAACTTTAGGCGCGAGTAAACAAGTAGATGTGATGTTTACAATCGCATATCTTATAATGATACCACAAAGCGCGTCAAATATGAGGTATTTGTGTGTGCGTTTGGACGTCGATCGCGTCTGTTTGATGAAGCACACACACTCGCGTCTGGAGATAACTTAAGTTACAGTCTGAGTAAACAAGTAGATGTCATGTCACCAACACTTGGATTAAAACTCAACACAGCACTGAATGGCTACAGAGACAGAGTCTCCATTGACTGGGGTTGACTAATGAATATGGATGATCTCTGCTCTTCTCTTCAATGGAGCGGGGCGTGGCTCATTATAGATAATGCAGGAACACAGTTAACAACGAACTACAATATTTGATTTCGATTTCACTTACATCTTCCAAAAGCAGACATTCCAAGCATTATGTAGATATGTATCTTTTGTTTATATGACAAGAAATCCTTAAGTTACAGTTAATTTTTCTGACGTGTTTCTGAAAGTACTTCACTGAGGGAGAGAGAACAAAACACGCATCATGTTTATTTTCTTAATTTTGCGAAAAGCACAACATTCTGTTTTTATTGGGAGTGGACAGAAAAAAACTAGACACTTAACGTTTTAAATGATGTATAAATCATATCTGTATGACCAAAATCAGCAGAGTTATCTAACTCTCTTTGCGGAGTGATTGAAAAATAAAGAGTTTGCGGCGCCCGCGCCACCGTCGACCCCAGAGTGTTAACTCCACAAAGATATTTGAGTGCGATGCAATGTTGATTATCAGCAGTAAGAGAAACAAACAAGGACCTCCAGCTTGCTTTACACTGGGCTTTGAGCTCTCATAGCAGCTCTAATTATGAACACCATGAGGAGCCACAAGTGACATAAGAAAAAGAATAGTACTGAAAAGTCCTTTAGTTGAGCAGAAACTCAAGAGTTCTCAACAAGTACTTAGTAAAATGGAAAGATAGCTTGAGTGGAAACCATGAGGCTTCCCTCTACCAAACAAATTCACTTCTTCTATGGTAGCTCAGCTTATATGCTGGTTACCTCCAGGCACTAGCGCCCTCAAGTTGCTCCTAGAGGTACTACACTGCTTTGCAGCTATCCCTAAGAAATCCCCAAGCATAAAAGAAGCAAAAATACAAAAACAAACAAACAGGTAACATTTTTAAATTCTGGGTATGATACGTGTCTGCCTGAGTAGAATCAGATAACATGGTTACCTTATAATTTACAGGACCTAGCTTTTTTAAAATCTTAGCTGGGCCTTTCCACTTTGGTAAGATCTTAGCCATAAAAGCATCATCTGCACGAGAGAGAGGATGTGTACGTACCCAAACTAAATCACCCTCATTGAAGTTTTGAGCTCTTTTCTTGAGGTTGTAGTATTTCCTTTGTTTAGTCTGTGCCTTCTCCACATTTTCTCTTACTGACTCGTATAGAACTTGCCGTTCTAAGGTACTATAGGCTGGTTGGTCAGGATCTGGTGGATTGTGTAAGGCTCTCTGCAAAGGACCTTTCAGCTGTCGTCCTAGTGCAATCTCAGCAGGTGAGTACCCGGTACTTTCGTGCCATGCAGTATTTAATGCAAATCTGAATTCACATATCCACTGATCCCAGGTACGGTGGTTTTGTTCGACGTACATGGCAATCATGGTTTTCAAATTTCGATTGACTCGTTCAGTGAGGTTTGACTGAGGATGGTATGCGGTGGTGAGTTTTTGTGTTACTTGCCATTGCTTGCATACTTGGTCCAAGAGGTTTGAGGTAAATTGTGTACCTCTGTCAGACACGATGAAGGCTGATGTTCCCCACCTTGTGAAAATCTCCTCTATGAGAATCCTTACAATGGTTGTGGCCTTAGCAGCTCTCATGGGGAAAACCTCTACCCATTTAGTGAAATAGTCCACTATAACCAGAAGATACTCGTTCTGCCGGGTGCTCCGTGGAAATGGTCCCATGATGTCCATGCCGAGCATATATCCCGGCTCGACTATGGGCACACTTTGTAGATCACCTGCAGGTTTTAAGTTAGTGGGTTTATGCTGTTGACATTTCTCACAGTTCTTGCAGTGCTGCCATACATCAGTACGTATTGATGGCCAATAAGCAAATTCTAAAAGCCGCATCAGAGTTTTGAATCTACCCAAGTGACCACTCAAGGGATTGTCATGTGCATAAGTTAACATAACTTCCTTCAGTTTTGCAGGGACTACAATTTGAAGCCTTTGGCCTTCTTTAGAGTCTGGGAGACTCCTAAATAAAACCTCATTTTTAAAAGTGTAGTGTGTTCTCTTTAGATCTGTGTTTTTTTGGGTTTGGACTTTAAACATGATCTCTTGGCACTCTGGGTCATTTTTCTGTCCATCAGTGATTTCTGACAAGTTCAATGGTAAATCACAAGTAACAGAATTAGAACCACACTTAGCTAAAGTGATCAACAACCCAGCCGGTGATTCAGACTCATCTCTCCTGGATAACACATCTGGCACAACATTACATTGTCCTTTTTGATACCGTACAGTAAAGTGATATCCTTGTAGTCTGATCGTCCATCTTTCTAGTCTGGATGAGGGTTTTGGATGTTGAAAAAGCCAGACTAAGGATGAATGATCGGTGATCACCTCGAAAGCTCTGCCTTCCAGATAATGGTGCCACTTCTCTACAGCCCATACTACTGCTAGACATTCTTTCTCTGAGGTCGAATAGGATTTCTCAGCACCTCTAAGCAAACGGGATGCATAAGCAATAACTCGCTCTTGTCCATCCACTTCTTGGGTCAAAACCGCTCCTAGACCCACATCACTTGCATCGGTCTGTACTTTAAAAGAAGAATCAAAGTTAGGTGTAATCAAAACAGGTGCTCTAGTGAGTTCATCTTTGATGAGGTCAAATGAATGTTGACACTCGTCTGTCCACTTCCACTGCAATCCTTTCTTCTTCAGTGCATGTAAAGGTGCTGCTTTAGTGGAGAAGTCAGGAATAAAACAATGGTACCAAGCTGCAAGACCAAGAAACCTCTGAACTTCTTTTAAAGACTTGGGAGCTGGGTATGTTCTGATTGCATCCACTTTGTCTAAATTCACCTTGACACCGTCTGCTGTGATGGTATGGCCTAAGTAGTCAAGTGAAGAACAGATTAACTTACATTTCTTAAGGTTCAGAGTGAGACCGGCTTTGTGCAGACTAAGAAACACTTGTTTGAGATGGTGCAGGTGTGTTTGGATGTCAGGAGAGTAGACAATAATGTCATCAATATAGACCATGCAACATTTGTTCTTATGCTTTCTAAGAACTTGCTCCATGAGACGTTGAAAAGTTGCTGCAGCGTTTTTCAGGCTGAAGGGAAGACAAAAAAATTCATATAGCCCTGAAGGAGTAATGAAAGCAGTCTTTTCCATACTTGCAGGATTCATTTCAACTTGCCAGTATCCACTCTTTAAGTCCAATGTGCTGAACACCTTGGCTCCTTGGAGAGAATCAAGAATATCTGTAATCTGAGGCATTGGATACGCATCGAGGTGAGTTTTTGCGTTAAGACCACGGTAATCAATGCATATCTGGGATCCTCCATCTTTTTTATCTACAACCACCACAGGTGAAGCCCACGGAGATGTAGAAGGTTTGATGATATTTAGTTGAAGCAACTCCTTAATCTGTTCTTCAATAAAATCATTTTTAGTCTTAGAAACTCTGTATGGTCTCTTTCTTAAAGGAAGTTCATCGATTGTTTTAATCTCATGCTTAACAAGGTTAGTACGTCCTAGTTTGTGGGTACATACCAAAGGCCAGTCATACATGAGAGCTTTCAATTGATTCTTTACCTCATTTGAAGCATGTGAATTATCCACTGCTTGGTTGATCAGCTTTGAATTCTCTTCTTCTTGAATCATCTCATCTTCTCCTTGTGCAGCATAAAATTGGACAGTAGAGTGCTCGTGCATTTTATTAAAACACATAGGATGACTGGAGTTAGCATTAGCCAAGTATATACAGGAAGCATTAAAATCGATGGTTAGTTTGGCTTCTTTGAGGAAATCCAGTCCTAAGATGATAGGAACAGCCAAGTTTTCATCGTCCATCACGTAAAATGTGACTTCATGTTTTACTCCGTATACTTCACATTTCCAGAGTACTTTGCCCTGGGTTTTCTGACTCTGGCTATTAGCTAGTATGAATGTTTGAGCACTTCTGAACAATTGTTCATCCTTCTTCCTCAATCTCTGCCATACTTTTTGCTGCAACAATGAAAAGGTGCTTCCAGTATCAATTACAGCATTGAAGTATGAGTGATTTAAAATTATTGGAGCTTGCAGTACATTGTTATATTGGGAGCTGAAAGTGGAATCCATAAGCATGAGGCGATTTGGTTGAACTTTTCCAGCTGAAGATTTCTTCGTCTCCTACTCATCTTTTCCTTGACTCCATCTTCTCTTGCTCTCTGCCCAGTCCTTCTCTATTTGCGTGCCAAGACGAACCAAATCATCAATTGTTTTTGCGGTTACCCTCAACAGTGAGGCCAGTCGTGGATTGCAGTTTCTCAACGTTGCTTGCACTAGCTCATTTTCAGACATCATAGGGTTAATATTTAGTGACATCGCTCTGTAGTTAAAAGCAAAGTCGCTTATACTTTCACTACCTGTCTGTCTATAACTTGCCAACTTCTGAGCAGCAACTTCTTTATGGTCCTCATTGAAAAATGAAAAAAAAAAATGTTTCTTTGAATGAGGGCCAATCTATAATATTCTGCTTCTCCGCTCTCCACCAGCTCTTAGCAGTACCCTTAACTCTTTCACCGCCAGCGTTTTTTTAAAAAAGTTGCCAGCCAGCGCCAGCGTTTTTCATGATTTTCACCAAAGTTTAATGCCTTCCAGAAAATGTTCTTCTTTGAATATATAATATACCAAATGAAAGAACAGACCCTCTGCTTTCAAAAAGAAAAAAAACGTTTCTTCCTACCTTCAGTGGTTTTGTAATCAGCTTTTGAATATGAGTAGGTTTCTGCAAAAACACCACATTTTGAGCAAAAAGCAGAGATAATTCCATTTTTGTGACGGACTTTTCATAGAGATCCCATTCAGAGCGATCTTTAAAACAGACACGGACATGCAGCTGCTTGCCATAGGGCAATACTTCCTGGTTTAAAAAGTTGCGGAAGTGCGCCACCTAGTGGATAAAAGCGGTATTGCGGAAAGACGGAAAATCTCGTCATTGGCGTGGAAGCGTTTTCTCTTAATTGACGAGATATCTCGTCAATGGCGGGGAAAGAGTTAAGACTAACAAATAGTGCTGCTAACAACTCTTCATGATGTAGAGGTCTCAATTCATTGTACTCTTCAAAACGATCAATGAAATCAATGGGGTCTTCTAAATCCAAGTTACTAAAAGTAGGCAGTTCAAGTTTAACAATAGGGAGAGGAGATGACAATGAAGAAAGATATGATATTTCCTTTGTGGTGTCTTGAGGAACTGAAGCAATCTTGGATGGTGTTTGAGGCATCTTATGAGAAGTAGTAGTACTGGAATGCACGGGAGTGGACATGATAGGTTTAATAGCTTTAAATTGGTGCTCTAGCTGCCTATCTCACCGTTTTAAACAATCCACCATGCTCTGACTCAGTTCATCAATTTTGGCATAACATTGCTGTTTGACACAATCCAGCTCTCTTTGTAAACAGTAGGTAATTCTGTCTTCACAAGCTTTTAACTTTGTGCCCATTATTTCTGCGGTGACAAGGTTACTGACTCTGTGCTCAAGATCAACAAGATGTTCTTCGATACTACTCATGCGTTGGGCATTTCCATCATTGCCATATTGCAGCTCATCTTCATGAAACTCAAGAGGTGGTGGGGGTAATGATAAATCATCAGGTTTAACAACATGTTCACCATTCTTTCTTTCTTCCTCCTCTGAATCTATATACAATTCACTAAAAGTATCTATGAGATTTGTTACAGGATCTCTACGCTCCACGAAAGCTTCATCTGACTAATCAATGACGGGTGCTGCTCTCTCTTCCATTGCAGATGATTGTTTATAATATTTGTTTGTGAAGATACATCAGTACAGTCAAAATTTATTTTTCTTAATACATGGGACTCTGTAAATTTAGATTAGGAAGGTCCCTGTTCAGGCACCAATCTGTAACACCACCTTCGTTTTTGATGTGTTACTCTGAGGGGGTTCAGCTTTTTGACATGTACTGACATACAAAAATTCACAAAACAAATTAGCTTATACAACAATTTTATTTTTCACACAGTGCTTATATATGTGACCCAAAGAAAATGAATAAATTTGAAAGAGTCAATGGGATGAAGTCCACTTAGTGTTTCAATGTCAGTTTTGGAGTGATGATAAAGATGATAATGAGATGAGGTTTAACTCCACAAAGATATTTGAGTGCGATGCAATGTTGATTATCAGCAGTAAGAGAAACAAACAAAGACCTCCAGCTTGCTTTACACTGGGCTTTGAGCTCTCATAGCAGCTCTAATTATGAACAACATGAGGAGCCACAAGTGACATAAGAAAAAGAATAGTACTGAAAAGTCCTTTAGTTGAGCAGAAACTCAAGAGTTCTCAACAAGGACTTAGTAAAATGGAAAGATAGCTTGAGTGGAAACCATGAGGCTTCCCTCTACCAAACAAATTCACTTCTTCTATGGTAGCTCAGCTTATATGCTGGTTACCCCCAGGCACTAGCGCCCTCAAGTTGCTCCTAGAGGTACTACACTGCTTTGCAGCTATCCCTAAGAAATCCCCAAGCATAAAAGAAGCAAAAAAAAAAAAAAAAAACAGGTAACATCTTGTCTGTTACAAGGTATATCAGTATAGATCATATCATATATTTAGGTGCATGAAAAACATGCGGGTTTCCTTTGTGCATTCAGGTAGGCTCTGCGCTGAATTTCTCAGTGTGCACGCAATTTATATCTCTTCAATAACTTCCATGCAATTGTTTTAATTTTCCGAAGTGTGTATGCGCTCATACTGCATCTTCTTGTGCATTCGCAAATCCATCAGCTCTCGCGCGCTCTCTGGAAGGTGGCGCTTTGGTCCCCAACGCTCCGCTGATCGCGCGCGTGTCTCAACAAACGGCCTCTGAGCGTTGCGCTCGGTGCAGGGAGTGCTCATGGGAGTTGTAGTTTCCCAGTGTCGAATTGCGCATTGGTTATCATTTCGCATAACTTTTAAGAAAACTACAATAAAAAAATTATATTTAACCAGCCAAAGTGGCTAGTGGGATTGGCTGTCTTTCCCGCCACAGCCGAAAGATTGAACAATCTGAGAATCAACCACAAGACTTCAATGAAAACATGAGTCCTCGTTTCAGGTGAATTATAGGATTTGGTTTAGGGCCGGGACTAGATTAAAAAAATTAATCTAATTAATTAGAGGCTTTGTAATTAATTAATCGAAATTAATCGCATTTTAATCACATATAAATATTTGACCTGAGAACATTGAGAAGTTATTTTTTACATGGATTTTTAGTATACCATGAATAATGACTGAATACATAAGCTTAAGCAACAAAATATTGTTTATTTTTGTTCAACTAAGTCGTTTTACTCGGAGTCGGGCTAATGTCCACGCAAGCTGCTATATGTTTTGTGTTTTTATAGTGTGATAACGAAAATTTAACGAGGCATAAACTAACTTACGTGTTCTGAGCAGGTGTTGTCAGTGAACAGGCTGTAAACTGTTGGCTAAGTTACAGACACTCGTGAAAAACTGATGCTGATTATCTGGGAAACATTCTCTAACAGCAGTCAAGTTGTCATTGTTTGTGTCAAAGTTGTGCATTTGTTGTAACATTAAAACAGGAGGTCAGACTTACTCTGTCTGTGCTGCTCAAAGTGATGCTCGGAGCTCCATTCCTCTATGGGTGTGCGAGGCTATGCTTTTTTATTGGTTGTTGCGTTAAATCTTACCCAGATACAACAGTCCTATTTTCTGATTGGCTATTGTGTAGCCTCTTTCTTTATTTTTTGATTGGCTGATAGAACTCCAGGCAGGGGAGACTCAGACGGGCGGGCTTGATAGGGAGAGCGGTGCGGCCAGATACATTTTGAGCGCTGAAGCATATTAAATATATGATAAATAGGTTTTAGTGTGGCCGGAGTGGATGACTAAAGACTGAAAGCACGGCTATTATCAGACCAGCCCTCGCAGCCCTAAAACACTACCGGCCCACCGGGACTCCGCCACTGCACGGGGCCAACCAAAGCGATCTCATCAGCTTCTTCGTTCATGTTCACTGTGGTTTGTTGTGGTCTGAACGGAGTCATAAACGCTAGTTGGTGCCCCAGTATAATCGGTCTGCCGAAACTCATCCAATGAGAAATGTTCCGCAGTGCAAAAATAAGTGCGATTAAAATGCGTTAAAAATTTTAACGCGTTATTTTTTGTGTAATTAATTAATCTTAATTAACGCGTTAAAGTCCCGGCCCTAATTTGGTTTTATTTGCAAATGCTGGATAATGTTGACCTTTTTCTATTTTGCCTAATTTTGCCTAAATTTAACATTTTACAAACCATTAAGGGTCCTGTGTCTTATTATACAAACATTTTGTTCTATACATTTTTACTCTTACAGGTATTTGTGTAATAATCTGATATATTAATTTTTAATTTACAGTCATGACTCTAATCTTGCTGAAGTCCTGAACACATTCAGATCAAATCTGAGGAAGAAGTTTGAGTGTTTGTATGAGGTAACATCAAATAAGAGAAACACAACACTACTGAATGAGATCTACACAGAGCTCTACATCACAGAGAGTGAAAGTGGAGAGATCAATAATGAACATGAGGTGAGACAGATTGAGACACAATCCAGAAGAACAACAACAGAGGAGACACCAATCAAATGTAATGACATCTTTAAACCTTTACCTGAACAAGACAAACACATCAGAAGTGTGCTGACAAAGGGAGTCGCTGGCATTGGAAAAACAGTCTCTGTACAGAAGTTCATTCTGGACTGGGCTGAAGAGAAAGAGAATCAGGACGTCCACCTCATATTTCCACTTCCTTTCAGAGAAATCAATTTGATGAAGAACAAAACACTCAGTCTTTTAGATCTTCTTCATCTTTTCTTCCCACAAACAAAAGAAATGAAAATCTTCAGTGATGAATATAAAGTGTTGTTCATCTTTGATGGTTTGGATGAGTGTCGTCTGTCTCTGGATTTTCACAGCAGTGTGAGGTTGTGTGATGTAAGTGAATCAACCTCAGTGGACGTGATGCTGACAAACCTCATCAAGGGGAATCTGTTTCCCTCTGCTCTCATCTGGATCACCTCCAGACCAGCAGCAGCTGATCTCATCCCCTCTGAGTGTGTTGATCGAGTCACAGAGGTACAATGATTCACTGATCCACAGAAGGAGGAATACTTCAGGAAGAGAATCAGTGATGAGAGTCTGTCTGATCAAATCATCTCACACCTGAAGTCATCCAAGAGTCTCTACATCATGTGTCACATCCCAGTCTTCTGCTGGATTTCAGTCACTGTTCTAGAGAGAATGTTGAGTGAAGCAGAGAGAAGAGAGATCCCCAAGACTCTCACTCAAATGTACACACACTTCCTGATCATTCAGACAAACATCAAACATCAGAAGGACTATGAGAAGAAAGATGAAGACATGATCTTCAAACTGGGGAAACTGGCTTTTGAGCAGCTTGTGAAAGGCAATCTGATCTTCTATGATGAAGACCTGAGAGAGTGTGGCATTGATGTAGCAGAAGCATCAGTGTATTCAGGATTGTGTACTCAGATCTTCAGAGAGGAGTTTGGTTTGTATCAGGGGAAAGTTTACTGCTTTGTTCATCTCAGCATCCAGGAACATCTAGCAGCTCTTTATGCTCACATCTCCATCACAAACGACAACAGATATGTGTTTGATCCTGAACCAGGTCAGTTTTCTTACCTTTTGGGCAAATTAAACCTTAAATCATCAAAGGAGATATCATTATCTGAGTTACATCATCGAGCTGTAGATGAATCTTTACGAAGTAAGAATGGACATCTGGATCTTTTCCTGCGTTTTCTTCTGGGTCTTTCACTGGAGTCCAATCAGATTCTCTTACAGGATCTACTGACACAGATGAGAAGATGTTCCTACAAGAAAGAGAAAACTGTTAAGTACATTAAACAGAAGATGAATAAGAATCTGTCTCCAGAGAAATCCATCAATCTGATTCACTGTCTGAATGAACTGGATGATGATTCACTGCTGCAGGAGATTCAACATTATGTGAAATCTTCATCAGTAGGAGAGACCAAACTCTCCTCTTCACAGTGGGCAGCTTTAGTTTTTGTGTTGTTGATGTCTGAGCAGCATTTGGATGAACTTTATCTAAATAAATTCATTGGAGATAAAAATACAGCAGATGAAGTTCTTGTGAGACTGCAGCCTGTGATCAAAGAAACCAAAAAACTTCAGTAAGTAAAACTAACAACAATCACATGACTGTTTACATATTAAAGCAACACTATGTCGTTTTCCATGTAAGATTGGCTTACGGCTCCCACATGAGGTTGAAAAGCGCAACAGTGCAATTGTGTTGCTTTAATACAATTAATTTAATTATTTTATGATTTTATTTTGAACTCTTACTTTGGAAGAATCTTTTCTAACAAAATTCATTTTCTTAATGTTGTAAATAAATCAGCAGTCAATCTTAAAAAAGTTCCCAACATTCTGCCAATATAAAAAGTGTCCAGTTTTCTTGACGTTCTAAGAATGTTTCTGTGTTGTCTGAACGTTAGATGAATGTTACATTCTACCATTTTCAAACGTTATGACAATTTCATGTTTTAATTTTCACACAATGTTTAAAACAACAACTTATCTACCAACTGCTAGAGAATTACACTAACTTTACATTACCATAACAAATGTGTTTTATATACACAAAGTTAACACAACCAGGGAAAAACTAGCAAACAAAAAGTCAAGGGTCAAGAGTCCAACTAAAACAAACACTAATCAACACCATGGTGACTTTAAATGAAACAAATCATCAACATCTAAACCTAATACGTGAATTGTGTTTTCTACAGCAATATTTTTACAGAACGTTCAGAAATAATGTTTTATGGGGTGGTTTCCCAGATAGGGATTATCTTAAGCCAGGACTAGGCCTTAGTTTAATTATGAAATATAAATTGTTTTAACAAACAAACCTTACTAAAAACATTACTTGTGTGCATTTTAAGGCAAAACAAATGGCATTGATGTATTTTAAAATATGTCAGTGCAAGTTGTTTTCAGTTTGGACAGCCACATTGAAAGAACCTATATGTGGATATATGTGCATATATAAAACCTATATGCAGCTTATATGCACATATATGCAGCACATATACAGCATATATGCAGCTGATATGCACATATATGCTGCACATATACAGCATATATGCCCATATATGATAATATATATGCTGCATATATGCAAAATTGAGGTGCATATATGTTCATATACAGGCCATATAGGTCTCCTGTATTGCTTCTTTATATCCACATATGAGCACTATAAGTTATGTCTTCTATAAAGCAGGATCTGGTCATTTTGTAGCTCATATCTCACTTTGGCAAATGTCATACATGCCCAGCTCATATTTTCTATTATCAATGCAACAACTATGAACTAACAAAAAAAATGCAAGAACTTATGTATGCGCAAACACATGAAATTTGTGTCACATGTAATTGGCATTTTATGGAATTTAACTACACTCTATGAAAGGATGTGTTAATCCTATTTAACACACTATGTGTCATTCCATCCTGATTTTGAGTTTAAATAAAGAAAAGGGACAAGATGTGTTAAAACAACACAAAGTTTGTTGTCACAAAAATAACACAGAGTTGTGTTAAGTTAAGGACAACAAATTAGATGTGTTATTTTAACACATTCGTTTTAAGAGTGTATGGCAATTACAGGGAGAAAAGTTATGATGTCTGCACGTTTAAAACATTTACAAGGTCTGTCTGGGACATGTATAACAAGATGGTTTACAATTTAACAGCTACTGTTTCAAGTTCTTTAACAGTGACAGTAGCACAGATGGTAGAGTGAGTTGTCTAGTGATCGGAAGGTTGGGTGTTTGAATCCTGGCTCCTGCACGTGCAGACTGTCATTGGTTGGACCTTTATTTATGTTTAATTTATTAGGAGCTACAGATTTTAATAATTTTACCAATATATAGGTTAAGATATATGTACATATATGTACATATATTGTTGTGGAATATATGTGCATATATGTACATATAATATAGGAAAACGGCAAATTTTATATATGTCACATATATGTAAAACCTATATCAAAACCTATATTGAAACATATATGTTTATATATGTTTTTTCCATGTGCATTTACTTTAGTCTAGGACTAGTCTAATCCCTGTCTGGGAAACCACCCCTATAAATTTCATATCATATGGCTGGACGATATGGCCAAAAGTTTTTTCGCTGTATACTTCTTCATTTTGGTCGGTACGGTATAAATGCGATAACGGTATGCATATTAAAAAAAGCCTCAGGAAAAACTGCCAAGAATGCCTGCAATGGATGTCTGAACCAAAAACAAACCTCTGAAAAAAACTGGGCCACCAGGTTGTGTTTCTGTTTTGATATATTATGGATTTCTTCAGTCATAGTATTGACTTTCATAGTTCCATCTGTGTTAGTCTATAGTTTTGTTCAATTAGCTATTATAGTAATATGTGCAGAAAATATAAGTCAACTTGACCCTAAAATTATTGTAGTATTTAATGTTACATACTGTAAGAAAAATAAAAATTACTGATCTACTTGTAATTGCTTAGCAAGCTAGATAGTGAAAAATTATACATTTATTTCATGATCTAATCTAATATTTTTATACAAAGATGACGGTGTTGACATGTTATGGTTGTCACAGTAGTAGTGTCCAAAAGTATGAAGAAGTTTAAGAGAAAATATCAAAGATACAGGAGCTTGAGTGATCTTGAAGCATGCAGTAGAGCTGAAGGTTTGAAAATGGGGTCCTCAGGAATGCAGTTGACCCTGTAGTTGTCTGATTTTATTGCTTTTTATAAATATTTGCCGGTGGTGACGAATATGTGGGACACATTTTGAGCAATCACAAAATAATAGTAAATATTGTTCAAAACTCACTGTTTGTAGTTTTAATACATATTACAATGTACTCTTTCATGAGGTAAATATATTATTCAATTCAATTATTACTTTTGTCTTTTTTAATCAAGTTGAAATGATTATCTCTTAACAGAGGACAGCTGATTTTGTAGGCAATGGGCCAGCATATAATCATTAAATTAATAAAAATAAACCTATAAAAGAACATTACATATGTGCGAAGGACCCCCTGATTATAACATTGATTCTTTTTCTTCATGAAAATGTTATTAATTTCCAACAGAATTAGCACTTTTCTTAGTGGGACATGTTTTTGCCAAAGTTTCAAGAATCAGTGATTTGATACTAGACATTTAATTATATTATACATATTACTCATAACCAGATGACACAGCAGCCTACATACTTGTATCTTTTCTCCTCATCTTTATTCTTTTCTAACATTGGCACTTTATGGCTTAAGCTTGTTTTTTCTCACCAGTAATTTAGTTTGTGTTTATTACATCTCCTGTTCTCCCTCTCAATGTTGTCATTGGAAGCTGTGACTTGATGCAAACTAACCCCACACCTCCTTCTCATACTTCTGAGTGACTGACAGCTCTTCTCTGAGCAAACACTTCAAAGTCCCGAATAGATTAATTGATCGCATGGTGTTGTCAATGATATGATTTGACGCGAGGTACAAATGAGCGAATTTAAATCCGCATTCCATTTGCACGTTGTCCCGGAGATTGCGGCTCATGGTTGCTTAAAGGACAGGTTGGGTATTTTACACTTAAAGCATCATATGTCAAAATTTCAGTCAAAACCGTTCTATTTCATCATAAACAATCTGAAAACAGGGCTTTAAGTGTAAAATACCGAACTTGTCCTTTAACTACAAGACACCACACGTTTAAGAGTGAAGTAGCCCCTTGACCTGTGTTTAACATGCGTTTTTACATGTGACATGTGACGGCCACAGGACGCCGTAATGTATCGAAATATCGGAAATGTGTTTAGAAACCATATCACCCTTATCGAAAAATATTATACTGCGAGATATATTGACATTAAATTTTTGTCCAGTCCTACTCTATCTTTTACATAACAAGCAAATAAGTCTATAAAACAGTTGTTGTTTTAAACATTGTGTGAACATTAAAACATGACATTGACCGTGTTTACATGCACCCTAATAATGCGATTATAATGGGATTTTGTCAATACTGCGATTATACTTTACCTCATGTAAACGCAATAATTCGATTAAAAAAAATGCGATTAAGCTCATAATCGCAGTAAGTATAATCGCATTAAAAGAGGTGGCGTACGCCGTTTAGAATCGCAGTATGCGTCCATGTAAACGCTTTAATCGCATTTATACCGCACTAATTAAGTGCACGTGTGTTTTAGTCACGCACCTTAACCACAAATTCGTTTTAAACTTGACATTAGGAAGTTTTACATGAACTCTGCCAACACGACTCGCTGTCAGCAGTCTGCCTTCATTCAGAAACAGCTCAAATAACATGACAGCAGTGTATAAAACCTTTAAGGGACATTATAACGATAATTATAACGATAAATATATTAGTGACCACATCATGATAATTTCATGCTAATTCGCTCAACTAGCGCGGCATTACCTAATATTGGATATTTCTTGTAATAAAAACTTTTTTGCAATTGTTTACATGTCACTGAATGTATGCTGTTCTTGTTGCATTTACACAGCAGGAAACCTGCAGATGTCCTCAACTCGCTGCGTTTCGCGTAACTAAACAATGAATGTAGTAGTGTGTAATAATATCTTACCTTTTGGCGTAGTCAGTGTGGTAGAAAAATTTCACAGCAACAACTGCATCAGCTCTGGATACCTGAGGTAATTTTATGTTATAACCTCAGCAATGAATGAGCTTTCTACTGCATGTTAAGTGCACGTGCACTTCAAGTTCAAATAGATTTGATTGGCTGTCAATGGTTTATCGTTCATCATGTGCCAAAATCGCTATCGTTATAGTTGTTGTGTGAGCTCTGCTATTATCTTTAATATAAAACGATTTTTAAAACTATATTTTTATATCATGTGAATGCCCTTTACAGGCACTGTCATATTTATATCTTCATCACGGCACCGGATAATGAAATACATCTATAACAACGTGTTTGTCATTTAAAGTAAGTAAATTAAAACAGTGGACCGTATATGTGAGTTCATCATTTGTGCTCTGCATTGGACTTTGTGTGAATAATCCGAAAATAAAAACTGCATGTAAACCGGAGTGAAGAGGTTAGCTCCAGTCATGTAAACATCTTACTGCGACTAAGACCTTACTCGCATTATTGGAAATAATCGCATTATTGGTGTGCATGTAAACGTGGTCAATGTCATAACGTTTGAAAATGGTAGAATCTTACATTCATCTAACATTCAGACAACCCGAAAACATTCTTATAACATCAAGAAAACTGGACACTTTTTATGTTGGCAGAACGTTTTTGGGAACTTTCAGGGAACGTTCTTAGAAGTTTTCTCTATTAGCTGAGAGTCAGACAATATCTTGTCCATTATGAACACAAACACTTGAGGAAATAAGATCAAGTATTCAGTGTGAGTCATGAACTCAATACAGATTTATGAAGAAATGTTCATGTGGTTTAGGACATCTAACACTAATAGTCAGCTGTGTGATGGATTTATTTGACATTTAAACACACAGTGTCTCAGTTACTGAGGGATTGAAAGAGGAACATTACATGAAGAGATGGAGGTTAGAGATTTGTGTTTGTAGTTTTAGATAATTCACATAAAGTCTCTGTTCTCTACAGGTTGTGGAGGTGTGATATCACAGATGAAGGTTATGTTGCTCTGACTTCAGCTCTGAGATCAAACCCATCACACCTGAGATATCTGGATTTGTCTGGTAATAAACTAAGAGATTCAGGAGTGAAGCTGATCTCTGATGCACTAAAGAATCCTGACTGTAAACTGAAGCTACTGAGGTAAGATTGTGATCTGATGTTCAGACAGAAATCACATATAGATTATAGTGAGAATATATAGAGATCATAACATCTGTAATGGATTTATAGACACTAGTCAACATTGAAAGTGGATCATAAAAGTTCATCTTAGGGTGTTTTCAGACCTGTAGATCGATTGCTTTGTTTTGAAATTGGGGATTACATGGCTACAATGTTGGTTCAGTTCACATACACGAATATTTGTTTCATAACATCAATCTTTGATTCAGGTTTGTGCAACCGTGCCCTGAAGATTTAACAAAAGTCTGGGTAGGTCTAAGTTAAAAAAAAAAGTAAGTAGGAATTAGGAAAGTATGTGAGAAGTGAGATCAAAATGACCTTGCTTGCTTCTTTCCGCCATTTAGATCAGTGCGAGAAAAAAATGCATTGCTTCTTCTGTAGCAATTTTAATTGGTCGTCATCCCTGTGAGTCTCTGGCCGTTTCTCAATCCAAAGACTGCAGCCTCCAGAGGTCGCATTTTTACGCTGCATACGTCATCAAGACTGTCTTATTTCAAAATATTAACAATTATAAAGTTTATTCTTAGTTAATCGTAAATTGTTGTAATATGCGTATGGCTTGCGAATGTAATGCTCAGTTAACTTAAATAAACCAGGCATGATGACGTATGCAGCCTGCATATGCGACCTCCGCAGACTGCAACCTTTGGATTGAGAAACGGCCTCTGTGTATCGTAGCAACGAGCGAGCACAAGACTGTGCTGTTATGAAACCAGTCGGAAAATAGATCTTGTGTATTGGTTTATATATTTTGTGTGTGTATGTCTCTATGTGATAGAATTATTATTTGATGCAAATAATTCAAGCCGGCTCAGCCAAACTTTATCAGGTAACACTTTACAATAAGGTTCATTAGTTAACATTAGTTAATGTATTAACTAACTTGAACAAACCATGAGCAATGCATTTGTTACAGTATTCATTCATCTTTGTTAATGCTAATTAATAAAAATGTAAGCTTTAATTGTTTGTTCATGTTAGTTCAGAGTCCATTAACTAATGTTAACAAGATTTTAATAAAGTATTAGTAATTGTTGAAATTAACATTAACAAAGATTAATAAATGCTTTATATGTGCAGTTCATTAGTTCATGTTAACTAATGTAGCTAACTAATGTTAACTAATGAACCTTATTGTAAAGTGTTACCCTTTATCAGCTCAATTTTGCTTAGGAAATTATTGGCTGGCGGCAGCTGAACTTCGAAATGGTGGAAAGGCGGCGCCTAGCGGCGGCTTCGGGGTCTAGTCAGGATTTTTTGTGGGCGGAGCCAAACTGGTTGCAGAAAGTGACTGCTCCGCAGTAGGGTTGTGAAGTGTTTTAGCATTAAACCGTGATTTTTATGGATCCGGTGTTCTGTCGAAGTCTGATTCCCCTGTTTCCCTTTAGTGCAATGTTTCTTTTAGCGTTTTAATCACGTTAAGTTTATTTTTTAGATAGATAAAAAGTTTAAATGGCTTGGCTACTGATATGCATGTATGTAATGTATTGTTCTTTTTTGCTAAATCAATTATTTTTACAGTCTGAATCACTAAAGTACATATAAAAGCAATACTATCATGTATTATATATAATAGCGTTTATTAAATATTTCATAATTTTCCTGTTTTCTATTATTTCTTATATTTATCTTACGTGTTTGTTCTAAAACTATTATAAAAGTATTATGTTTAAACATACATTAAGAAGGCCTGTTTATATATTAATAACACTTTACATAATGTGTGTGTGTGTGTGCTATATTTATATATTTATTATGTATGTAAACATAATAATTTTAGAACAAACAGGAAGAAGACATAAGCTAAGATATAAGGAAATAAAAAGAAATAATAGAAAACTAAAAAATTATGAAATATTTTTTAAAAATTGTGATATTATTGCTTTTTCAGTATAAAAAACAATTATTCTAAATAATTATAATTGTAACGTAATAAAAACGTTATAAGAAACACATGGAGGGAACAGACTTCAAAAGAATACCGGACATCTTTTCTACTTATTTTCTATTCTAAATATTAAAAGATTTCCAGATGATTTCCTCGCTCCATTCTGTTCATTTAAGGGCTTATTGTAATCATAAACACCTACGTTTATCTTCAATGATGTCTTCGACGATGGTTCTTATTCTGACACTTACAGCACAGCAGGACATTTTCTAGTGAGTTATCTTGCTCTTTTCACTTGTGTCTAATTCATTTCCACTGTTTTTCTGCAACCGCATTGTGCGCAGCTTGAGGTGACGTAACTGTGACGTCTACTCTAAATTGGTCTATTGTGTGGCTTTTTTGTAAGTGTGGTTATATTACTTCATTTGTTTAAGTAGGAATCAAAACTTGGGTGGGACAACATTCTTACCATGAACCTATGTGGAGAAGAGCAATTAAAATTAAAACTAAAACAGGTGCACTTTCGTGTTAAATTGGGTTGATGTGCTCACCAGAATTCATCTACAAAAAACTATCAGGTATGTTCATGGTTAATTAAGCAATTCATGGGTACCAAAGACGTCACTTCTGCCATGACCGCCACCATATTTGTGTCCGTCTTGGCAGTGAACACATATCTAATGCACTAAATGGTCACATTTATTAGTTTAATTGAGGGCTTACCAGAAACAAAATACTGATTTTACAATCTGGAGTTAGATGTCGGCTGCCAGTCAGTCCCTTCAGTTGTTCGTCATTGCAGAAGAGCGCAAAATCAACAAAATGTTGAATTTTTGTGATTCTGCATTATTTGTCATATTCTGTATTAAATATTTCCAGAAATTAAAAATGTCTGATAAAAATAAATAAAATATAATATCTGTCATGATAAATAGAGTAAACAACTTGGTGAATATTTTTGGCTTTAATTTACTAACGTGAATAAACAATCCCTCTCATATCACGCTGTATCCTGTTATCATAACAGCCCTGCACCCCACAGTTAACAGTGAATCACATCTTCTGAGTACACATAAAACCATTATCTCTACTAGATTTATGAAGTTTAATGGTAAGATATAATGCATTATTTTCATTACGATACACACATGAAAAGTCCTCATGAAACGTGCTTGGCACACCTGCTGTCTCATATGCAAGGATCTGGTGAAGCAATATCAAAATATATTTCAATGTATTGTTTTGTAGTTCTTAAAATAAGCAGTGGTGTATTAAGACCTTGTGGTGCCCCCGACCCACCTCACAAATGATCATGCAAGAATCCACTTAATAATTTATAAGATTTTGTAAGAATTAGCAATTATTTCATTTCACAAGGAAACTATCAATATAAACATGTCACTTTTGTAGAACTGAACACAAAAAACAACTCTTTAATCTGACATATAACAACATCTGTAGTTAATGTGCAACTACTCAGTGTTGTAATGCTACATTGTGTTAGGGATGACAGACACAGGGCACAGCGGAATCCTTTCAGGAAAGTCACAGAGTGGGAAACACAGCACTGCCGTAGGACATCCACTCGCACATCCGAAATCCTCACTGAAGTAATCCTGGCGGGGGCACAGAGAGAGGGAGGTAAAGGCAGATGGTGCTTCAGCAGGTGTTAGCGCTGGACAGCGCTCAGAAGAGGATATCATAGCGCTCGGGGAACCCTTTAACAGTAGAGACGCTAGCTCGGCCGTTGCCACTCCAACCGAGCGAGCGATCGAGCAGAGACGTGAGCAAATCCAGCGGATGGTGGGCGAAGACTGAAAGCCAATTCTTAGGGCAGTGTGCAGCTGAACAGGGGATCTGGGAGAATAAAGGCAGCAGAGAGCACAGGTAATATTATAATATTAGCAAACGAATAACACTACTAGACATGAACTAGACAGAGCTAGATGGGCATGAACATACTGAGACGAACTTGCAAGGAACAAAGGAAAAGAGGGGAATTTAAATCAAACCGGATTGGGCAATAATAAGGAACAGGTGCGGGACGCTGGTGAGAAGAGTCAGAGATAATGAGATCATGATATTATGCACAAATTCTCAAACGATTTACAATTGCACTTTTCTGGATTTTGACCAAGCAAACTGGCATATGATGTCTTCAAAATCTATGTCCCTAACCAGTTCAGATTCAATGATAAGCAGGGAAAGTGCAGAAAGACGTTTCTGTGTCATTGTTGTCCTAAGTTCATTTTTCACTCGCTTTAGAGTAGATAAAGACCTCTCTCCTTCACAGTTAGATACTGACAAAGTTAAATACAGTATAAGTGTGTTACAGCCACTGCCATAACACAAAGAGGGATGACACGAAGGCTCATATAAATTAGGGGAATTTATTAAAATAATATCAAAAATAATAACAATGTAGGAGAAATTAGTCAGGAACAAAAATTGGGGAAACAAACAAGAGCAAATCCGTGTCCGGACGGCTGCTCAACCTCCGCCACCGGAATGTGAGATCTGAGGTCGTTATATAGCACTTCTGATGGCCCACAGGTGTACTAAATCTGGTTAAACAAAAAAAAACACGTTCCTGCCCCCTAGAGGGCAGACAACTACATGCATACACATTACATGTAACACCTTCATCCCCAAAAGTAACCCATCACCAAGAAAATGCTTCTGCATCTAAACCAAGTTTCCAACAAAAAACCTTACCCACAGGTCTATCCCATCCGGGACAGTGCATCAGCCACCACGTTGTCTCTGCCTCTGACATGTTTAATGTCGAGGTCATACGGCTGCAGGTATAAACTCCAGCACATAAGACGCTGATTGAAATTGCGCATAGTATTCAAAAAGGTAAGTGGATTATGATCACAATACACAACGATTGATTGGCAGCTGGACAAATACACCTCAAAGTGTTGAATCGCTAACACCAACGCCAAAGCCTCCTTTTCAATAGTAGAATACTTCCGCTGCGCAAAGTTAAACTTTTTAGAGAAGTAACAGACTGGGTGTTCCACGTCGTCAGCACCCCTCTGCTGGAGAACAGCTCCCGCACCAACATCGCTAGCATCCACCACGACGCTGAACTTATGTGAATGGTCAGGTGCTGCCAACACTGGAGATGAAATCAACAAAGATTTAACATTTTCAATCGCACTCTGGCATGCATCAGACCACTCAAACCGAACTTTAGGACTCAGCAAATCAGTTAGCGAAGAAACCACAGTTGCAAAATTTCTGCAAAACGATTGGTAATAACCGACCATTTCCAGAAAGCGTCTCAATTGCTTACGGTCTGTTGGAGGTGGAAAATCACAGATAGCCGCAACCTTTGCTATCACAGGGCGTACTTGACCCCTGCCAAATCATGTGTTCATCCCACAAGGGACTGTATAAGACCAGATCATCTAAATAAGCTTCACATCCCGATATACCAGTCAAAACCATATTGACCAGCCGCTGAAAGGTACTTGGTGCATTTTTCATGCCAAAGGCCATAACCCTGTAGTTCAGAAAGGCATCTGGAGTAACAAATGCTGAAATTTCCTTAGCACGTTCCGTTAACGGCACCTGCCAGTATCCTTTCAACAGGTCAAGTTTCGAAACGTAAACAGCAGAACCGACGCGATCGACGCAGTCATCTACCCTAGGTAAATGATAACAGTCAGTTTTCGTGACAGCATTTACACGTCGGTAGTCAGTGCAAAATTGAAAAGTACCGTCCGATTTATTCACCAGCAAACAGGGTGTAGTGGAGATAATGGGTAAACGCTCAGTATAGGTGCTAATTCTGGGTTTATTACCGGGTTCACACAGGTGTGTCTGCCAGAACACTCCTTAAGGCCAAATATTTCAGAGTATGCAATAAAGAGCTGAGAGATATTCTTAATGTTCTGTTTATTCTCCTTTGAGCGAGTTTAAATGCAATTTTGAATATGGGTGTGGTTTCTATAAAGAGAGAAACAAAATACAAATGAATAAGGGAAACATACATATACTCATTCCCCTCTACATTATAATATAAAATAAACAATAATCAGAAAATATGACAATATATCTCCTAAACTTAAGAAAAGTATGCAAAGAGAAAGGATTTAAAGTGCGTGTTGCAGGTTAACCACCACTGTCGATTAATGGGTACATAAATCACTCAAGATATGTGTATAATTTTTAAAATGTCTCAAAAATGGTCTTAAAGACCCCTTTTTTTTTACGTTTTTGGTATTAACGGTTTTTTAACGCAATTCTGTGATGACGTCACGTTGGGGAGAAGTGGAGAAAGACTCAGCCAGAGCCATAGAGATAGATGAGACATTTATTGCTGTTTAATACTTACGTATATAAATTGGAAATCATATATACATCGTAGGAAATATATAATGTGTTATACTGCAAAGTTACCATGCTAATTATTATTTATGATATATGTGGAGATAAATAAAACTTCGCAAATCTGCTGATTTGATCCATTCATGTCCTGACCACCAGGCTAGAGATTTTTAAACATCCTTAATCCACACTTACTAGTCTATCAAATAATATCTCAAATATATTGTTTTGTGAAATAAAAGGATGCTTTGTTATATTGTTTATGCGATTATAACGAATCACACGGTCATTTTATGCAGCAGCAGTCAGCAGCTGCAGCATACTCAGATCTGACCGCATACATACATAATAAACAGGCGTTCGGCGGCTTTTTACATCACGACAGGCTATGCCATTTGAGGAGGAACCGTCATTGATCACCGTATTTTTATAAATCCTGTACATGTTTAGACCTGCCGAACAGGTTGAGCACTTTTATATACTTTGTTGAGCAGAGAGGCTTCACAGTTTGACCAGCGGGCTGCGGGAACCGGCCGCACATCACGTCGCCAGACGGTGTGCTAATATAACTCGAAATGTATAACTATTATCAGATCGGCCCACCGGGGAAGTCCCGACTCTCCCGATTGCCATTCCACTACTGGTTGTAAGAAAGTAGGTGCGTTTGGGTTGCTGGTACCCGCGAACAGACGTGACGTGCTTCACTCACCTTCAAGAATTAGAGACATGCTGCCAAAACCGTTTGTGCTGAAGATCGCATAAAGTTACACCCATTTCAGGCAGGATCATGGACCCCCTCAAGCCAGCATGCACGAGTATGTTAATTGTTTGTTTACTTTCTACACGAAGATATGCTAACGTTATGCTATCTGGCTGTCTGCCTATCTCTCTATACTAGCCTATCCATCTGTCTGTCTATCTATCTGTCTATCTGTCTATCTATCTATCTATCTATCTATCTATCTATCTATCTATCTGTCTATCTGTCTATCTATTGTTGTGGTTTTCCTCCTTGGGTTCTTTAAGAATAAAATACTCAAGCCGTAGGTTTCATTTTCAAAAGATAGACTTTTATTAACCAGACAGAATAAAAGCCGAGCAGTCCTGCACAATCTCCAAGACTCACTGAAAACCTTTCCCCTGTACTAGGGTATTTAAGTCTGCCTTCGCACGCAATCCTATTCCCATGGGTTTGTAACATGAAGCAACATATGGTTCATATCATATAGAAACACATTCCCGGGACTGTAGGTCTTTTGTTCCTACCCTCCCCATGCACTTTTTGAACAAACTGCAATCAAACTGCAATGTATATACCTGAACTGGTTATATTCATATAGACAGACATAAAAACATAATGGTAAAGTATTTGATACCCATATTCGGATTAAAACAAACCACTTCATTCCCCGCTCTGAGGCTTATTTAGCCTCAGTTTTCCTGTTTATTTTAATCCGAAGTGCCGTTTCATAACTCAGTGTCTCAATTATTACTATATATTGTGACTAAAGAAAGCCACTGTACATTACCAATTACCAAATTATGCCACTGCACTTCGAACTATGGACAATAAGAGCAAACATCTTTCCATTCTTATTTTGTCTTTGAATGTGAAAGTAAAAGAAATTAAAGTCCCTCTTTATTAACAGTTTAAAAAATGTGTGTGTGTGTGTGTAATTGGTTCTGCACCTGCTGTTGGTTGTCCCAGTTATGTAGAATATATTGTAAAGTTACAAGTTAACAAAATAAAGCAAAGAAACCCAAAAAGCAAATAAAACAAAAATTACTAAAAATAAAAACAAAAAGTAAAGCATGACAAATAAGAAGTATTTGTTTCAATACATCTTATTCCTCCTCTTCATCATCATCATCATCATTAGAAGTACTTGAATACCCATCTCCCAGTTGTAAATTCAATATTGTTTTGTAACGTAAGACCTAATAACATTCTTGTTAATTTCAAGTTAATTTCTCCATCATCCTGATATTTTAACTTCCATTTGGTTTTCTAAAAAGACACCTACAACTTATTTACCCGCTAACCTCTAACTAAAATTGATTCAGTATATGTTGTCATGTATTTCTACTGGCTGCATCTAGTTGTTATCCTAAGATAAATAAATGCCTTATTGGTAACCTTAATAATCTACTTTTGATTGTAGTACTTTACATAATTTATTTATTTTGTATTTTTATTCTGACAAACTTTATTAAATTTCTTATTTAGCTTAATCCCATACCTTAATCTAATTTGGCACCCATTTGGTTGATCTACAGAATCTAAATATAATTTTATGATTAATTGTTTTGTTTTCCTTTAATGAGTATTCTAAATTCCCTTCTTATTGTAGTGATTTACATGTCTCCATCATATTTAAATACTTTTTCTCTCCATCCTAATGATGACGACATTTTCTTTTTCTACAAATCCAAAATAATTCTTCAAACATCTTCATTGTATATGTTGCTATGATTTGATGATAGTCTTCTTCTAATACCATTTCTCTTCTCACTTGTACACCTTACGCTAGCCTCTTTGATGTCTTCATAATAGATCTAGAGTTTTTGTAGTTGATTTATTCAAAATTTCTGTTATAAAGCATTTCCTATTGAATTTTTCTACGTCTAAGGCTTACATTTTCTTGTACTGTATCATTCTGAAATCTCTATCTTTCCTTTTTCTATGTTAATGTTTTTGTTAACATACTAACTTTGACAAAAATTACCAAATTGTGGCCTACAAAATATATCTTTCAACTTAGAATTTCCCAAAAAGACCTTAATATTTATCCAGACAGGTTGACCTTAACTTTTTCTCTAATCCATAAGAATTCTTGTTGAATTTATCACCTCTATCATATTTATGTGGACTTGAAAATGTTATTACTGTCACGGCTGGTACACTAGGAAGACGAGGTAAAACCCAAACGCAGACTAAAATAAAGAATACTTTAATACATACAAACAGACAGAACCAAAACACCCACGAGGGGGTAAAACATAACAATAAACAGACACGAGAACTAACTAACTAACATTAACACTTGGAAACACTAACTACATAAACTTACACAAGAGACCTGGAACAGAGAGTAAACACAGGGATCTGGAAAGGGAACAGAGAATAATACCAACGCACGGAGGACAGGACAGAAGGGTATTAAATAGGGAGAACTAACAACATACACCTGGAGCTTAATCAAACATAAGGGAGCGGGAAACAATTCACGAACCCTGAGAGAAACGTGGACCGCGGAAGGGCATGTCACACAACTCTCTCAGGGCAGACACGTACTGTCACAACCTAATCCCTCAAACTCGGATAAGACAAGAAATAGAGAGATCAGGTCATGACAGTACCCTCCCCCCAAGGGCGGATACTAGACGCCCTCAGGAGGAGACACTAAACACAGGACCTAAAGTGAGACAAAAACCAAGAAAACAATGAAACCAAAATCAATGGTAAACAAGACAACATAACAACAGGGTTGGGATGAGCTAACAAAAATAAAATACATGGAAGAGGAGGGGGAGTTACGGCAAAGTTTGAATAATGAGAGTCAGTTTGTGTCCTTACAGTTTTATGAGTTCTTTTGGTGGTGGTGGTGACAGATGGGGGAGTCCGGAGGGAGGGACAAGAGTTCACCACAACGGGAGGGGACTGACGAGGGAACACCGGGGACACAGGAGGTACAGGGAACTCAGAAACAGGAAGCACAGGGGGCACAGGGGGCACAGGAGACGAAGACTGAACCGGGCAACACAGTTCCGATCCGCCGGAAAGGACGGATTCTTCCACGTCCATCGGACGCGCCGGCGACACAGGACGCGCCGGCGACACAGGACGCGCCGGCGACACAGGACGCGCCGGCGACACAGGACGCGCCGGCGACACAGGACGCGCCGGCGACACAGGACGCGCCGGCGACACAGGACGCGCCGGCGACACAGGACGCGCCGGCGACTCTGGAGACTTGGGGGAAGTAGATGGTACCGGCTGCACGGGAGAGGTGTTCTTCCTCCTCGTCTTCCGTCTGGGACGAGGAGCGGAAAGCGCCGAAGGAGTGGGAGACAGCACGGCCGGACCACCCAACTCCGAAGCTGAGCCACCCGACGCCGAGTCCCAGGAGGCAGGTCTCTCACGTTTCCCCCTGAGACTGTCGGGTGGACAGGACACCGGTGGCAGAGACGAGAATGCCGTGTCTGTAGAGAACACTCCCACTCGCCGACGCTCCGGGATGGTTGCCAGAGGGGCTGGAAAAGAGGTCCTTCCTCCCTGGAATGCCCCTCTGGCCGTGGCACCTCTCCACGCGTTGCTTCCCCCGCGTCGAACCAGTCTAGTACCACGAAAAGCCTCGTAGTCAATATTCGGGTTCAGATCCATAGTCCGCTGGGTTTAGTATTGGCGTTGGTATTCTGTCACGGCTGGTACACTAGGAAGACGAGGTAAAACCCAAACGCAGACTAAAATAAAGAATACTTTAATACATACAAACAGACAGAACCAAAACACCCACGAGGGGGTAAAACATAACAATAAACAGACACGAGAACTAACTAACTAACATTAACACTTGGAAACACTAACTACATAAACTTACACAAGAGACCTGGAACAGAGAGTAAACACAGGGATCTGGAAAGGGAACAGAGAATAATACCAACGCACTGAGGACAGGACAGAAGGGTATTAAATAGGGAGAACTAACAACATACACCTGGAGCTTAATCAAACATAAGGGAGCGGGAAACAATTCACGAACCCTGAGAGAAACGTGGACCGCGGAAGGGCATGTCACACAACTCTCTCAGGGCAGACACGTACTGTCACAACCTAATCCCTCAAACTCGGATAAGACAAGAAATAGAGAGATCAGGTCATGACAATTACCTTATTAAAATCTGATTTAGTTTAGAGCATAAAAAGCAACTTTGTAAACCTATTTCTTTGATTTTAAATATTGGCCATTTGCATAATTTATTATCTTTGGGATGTTTCCCATAAAATGTCCACCTTATGTTCTCTGTTCAATGTCTCTGTGTAGTTTGAATGTTTTCAGTCTTTCTTTCAGATTAAGTTCCTTTGATATTGTTACAGATCTTTCACTGGGCCTCGTTGAAGGTAACAGTCATTGCCGAGAAGTTTGATTGACTGTGGCCATGCAAATCTTCTGTAGTAATCAGCTTCGTTCTTTTCAATTTCTGTTGACAATTTCTTTTTTCCACTTTTCCTCTCGATGCTTAAAACTTTGTTCATCCTTTCGTCGGTATACTTGAATTGCTTTTGATTTGATTTGGTTTTGATGTTTCATCTTTCATATCATATGCGTAATTTCCTCCTCTCCAACTGCCATCCTACGAGCTATGATGCATTTGTTGCTCCTCCCATTTGGACTTCCACATAGAGCTGCTCTCATCCCTCTGCAGCCCCCTTTGACTGTGTTTGGCCCTTTTGACAGGTTTGCTCCTTCCGCATTCTCCTGCAGCCCCTCCGATACACTTAATGAGGCATGTTGTCTCCGTCACCTCCTCCTCCGTCATCTTTCAGTTTTTCTGAACACAAATAGCTCAATACATAGACAATTAGTTTCTTCATATAACACTTAATTCCAGATGGTTTTTACAATACGCATAGGTCGATCAGCGAATATTTCATGCAGTGTTAAAGGTGTACTTTTGTTAGTTTACATGCTCGTTAATGCAAGAGGTAAAGCATCATTCCAGTTAAAGGGATACTTCACCGATTTAGCATTCAGCTTTGTATCTGTAGAAACCCGGCAGTATTACTGAATGACCATGTTTCCCTCCATCATTTCCCCCTGAGAGGAGAGATATCTGCATTTTGGTTCTGCAAAAAAGTCCTCCGATGATGCAAAAAGCGTCATATTACATCATCGGAGGACTTTTTTGCAGAACCAAAATGCAGATATCTCTCTTCTCAGGGGGAAATGAGGGAGGGAAACATGGTCATTCAGTAATACTGCCGGGTTTCTACAGATACAAAGCTGAATGCTAAATCGGTGAAGTATCCCTTTAAGTTTAGTATTTTCACACATTATGTTAAGTATGGCTTTAAGGATGATTTCTTTTATATACCATTTTGTCTACCATCACTTGTGATTGTAGATGATAGTCAATTCTTCATTCCTATGATTGTCAAATCAAATTTTTATTCTTATTACAAATCAAATTTTCAAATTTTTTATTCCAATTCTTTGTCCCATGTGCATCTCTGCTAACAATATTTATGACTGAGATATTTTCACTTCTGTATGATCTAATAGGTTTTCCTTACACTCTGAGGCCCTTTTAGCTTCCACATCTGTTATGTATTTGCCCATGCTGGCAAAATCAACTGTTCTCCTGTAAGCCTACTTCAATGAAAACAAATCACTTAGATTTGTTTTATAGATTTTAGTAGCAATCAACCAGACCAACATTTCAGCATGTTGGAATGGTGTTTCATCAATTCTAAACCTGTATAATGTTATCCTTCATAAGAAAATACGTAAACGCAAACAATTATCTATTTCCTATGCAAATCAAAAACACAGTAAAAATGTTTATCAAATGGAGAAACATTTGTCAGCAAAGTGTGGTTTTTTGGAACCTCAATCTTCTTGTCATTAATTGCTCTCAAACTGTAGACTAGATACAATTTTGATTTATTTGCTTAACTTATGGTCATGCTAAGTTTGTCACAATAATTAGTTATTTTCTTTTCTCTATTTTCCCAGCTTTTTCTTGTTTACCTTTTATAATATCCTTTGGTGTTATTTAATTTATTTATTTAATCTATTTTATTTTTCTTTTCCTTTCCTTCCTCTGTAGTATACCACATTTTAAAGCCATATTAGATTTTTAGGAGTCTGATTTGATTTCAGAAAAGGTAGTCACACCTAACAACATAAATTCTTTATCAGCCTTTAAATTTGTCTAGCTGATTTTCACCTAAAGATTGTATGTGTCCCTATAGTTATAAGGTCCTAACTAAACATTGAACGACGGCTGTTTCACTCTTTCCCTTTTCACCCAAAGGCTTGTATGAAGAAGCAAAAGTATAGTCCAGTTTTTCTCTTGTCTCCAAGAACGTCTCGGTTACGGATGTAACCCTCGTTCCCTGAAGGAGGGAACGGAGACGTCACGTCGTGACCGACGAATTGGGAGCTCGCTTAGAGAGACCAATCTGCTTCGAATACTACTAAAACGCCAATGAACTTGGCATTGAGATATTTGCATAATGCTGGCGCCGCCCCGCCAGGTGCGTATATAAGGCGCACGTGCAAATAGGGAAATCAGCTTCTGTTCGCTGAGAAAGCCGAAAGGTGACCGGCCTAAACAGCAGGTGGCAGCACCTGTGGCGACGGGACGTGACGTCTCCGTTCCCTCCTTCAGGGAACGAGGGTTACATCCGTAACCGAGACGTTCCCTTTCAGTCGGTCACTACGACGTCACGTCGTGACCGACGAATTGGGAAACCCTACTAAAACGCCACTAGGGGCTGACCTCTTCCAGTGTCTGCTTAAAGCCCTCCGGTTCCACTTAAGGATAGGAGAATTAGGTTTCAAGGCAGAAGGCCGGGCACTAGATGTTCCTTTAACCCCACAGTAGTGCCAGCGACTGGGAAGCGCCCTATCTGAGCGGTATAGGGACGCTGCGGAAGCCACCGCCCCGTTAAGGGCTAATGGTGGACGAAAGTCAACCGTAGTTGAGGTATAAATGACAGCCGTGGCTGTGTAAGCAAAGCAGTGCTCTGCTAAGGGAAACGTGGGCTGGTAGGATTAACCCCACGGAATAATACTCACAAAGGAACCCGTTGGGACACAATGTGGGGCCCTGGCCAAACACGTAGGTTCGCAAGAATACAACTAGTGAAAGGCTGACAGCCAATGCTCCGCAACAAAGGCTGTCAAGGCAGTGGAGAGAGCAAATCAAACCATTACGCATTTTTGCTCTGTTAGCCTTCCATACTGAAACTCAATTTGGAGCCTCAGTCGGAGGCTGCAAGCCGACTTGCGAGTCTGCTCTCCGTGCCCTCCCTGGTGAGGAAAGAACACGAGAGGATACAGGCTCGATACGAACATTGTAAAATCTAATGAACGTATTAGGTGTCGCCCAACCAGCAGCTCTACAGATGTCTGTTAGCGAGGAACCACGAGCTAAAGCCCAAGATGAGGCAACACTCCGAGTGGAGTGCGCTCTCAAATTAAAGGGCAAGGAATGCCCTGCAAATTATAAGCCAGGGCGATAGTATCAACTATCCAATGAGACATCCTCTGCTTAGTGACAGCTTTCCCTTTCTGCTGGTCACCATAACAAACAAAGAGCTGGTCTGAGGTCCTGAGGCTTTGCGTGCGGACCACGTAGAATCGCAGTGCGCGTACGGGGCACAACCAAGCCTCGGTTGGGTTTGCCTGCTCCAAAGGCAACGCTTGCAAGCTCACCACCTTATCTCTGAAGGGAGTGGTGGGAACTTTGGGCACGTAGCCTGGTCTGGATCTCAATGTTACACTCGAGACCGCAGGGCCAAACTAAAAGCACGAATCGTCAACAGAGAATGCACGTAAAACCCCTACTCTCTTCACGGAGGCCAATGCTAGCAGGGTCAGAGTCTTCATTGATAAAAACTTCAGACTCGCAGACTGCAAAGGCTAAAATATGAGACCAGAAGGCTTCAGCACCATGGACAGGTCTCAGGAGTAAAAAGGGAGGGCGCGAGGGGTTTAGCCTGCGAGCGCCTCTTAAAATGAAATAATTAAATCATGCTGGCCAACTGATCTGCCGTAGATAAGTGAGTGATGAGCAGAAATAGCGGCGATATCAACTTTAATGGCGGAGGGACAGCCTACCATCTAACCTATGTTAAAGAGATAAAAGCATAATGTTAAAGGGCATTCTCTGGGGTCCTCGCGTTGCGAAGAGCACCGGTGACGAAAAGGTTTCATTAAGCGCGTAAGCCCGTCCTGTGGACGGTGCTCGAACCGCGTTGATGGTGTTAGATACCGCTTGCGATAAATCACCTAAACCTTGCGCGCGCTCAACGACCATACATGGACAGGTCGGGGCGCGAGTGCCAAATGTGTCCCTTCCTAAGAAAGAAAGTCCTTCCTCAGGGGAATCCGCCAGGGAGGGCTGTCGCGAGGAGCATTAACTATGAAAACCAATTCTTGGTCGTCCAGTACGGACGATTAATAAAAGGCTCTCCTCGTCCTGCCTGACTTTGCACAGTGTCTGCGCAATAAAGCTCACTGGAAGGAATGCGTATTTACGCATCCCCCGCGGCCAGCTGTGTGCCAACGCATCCACGCCGAGGCTGCCCTCGGTTAGTGAATAAATAGGCGACAGTGGGTATCGTCCGGCGACGCAAACATATCTATCTACGCACAACCGAACTTCTTCCAAAATAGCTGGCCGTCTGGGGGTGGAGTCGCCATTCGCCGGGGGCGCAGCTCGGGAAGCGCGTACCGCTGTATTGAGCGATCCCGGGATGTAAATGGCACGAAGGGACCTCAGATGCTTCTGACTCCAAAGGAGGAGATGACGAGCGAAATGCGACAGGTGACGAGAGCGCAAACCCGCCTTAACGGTAAATAACGCAACAGTCGCAATGTTATCGGTGTCGACAAATACATCCTTCCCTCGCATCTCCATAGCGGAGCGTACAAGTCCCAGATATACAGCGCACCGCTCGCGGCAGTTGGGTGCTATGCACACCCCAGAGACTGCAAGCCCGTCATACGTGGCTGAACATCCCGTGCTTAGGGCATCGCATGCTACAGAATGCCAGGAGACCCCTCAGAGGCATATCTTGCTATCAGAAATGCTGGGTCTACTACGGGGAAATCTAAATGACATGCCGGTGTAGTGTTTACACAATGTATGCCGGTGCGCCACGCTCTCCTCGAGACTCGATCGTAAAGCCAACGCTGAAGCGGTCTCATATGACGCAGCTCGTGCAGTGTCACAGCTGCAGCATGCTGTCATATGTCCAGGAGCTTCTGAAATTGTTTCAGAGGGACCGCGTACTTCCCTCGAATTAAACCGAGGCAAGTCAGAACTGACTAGTTGCGCGCTCTTGTAAAACACGCCAATTAGTTGACCGAGTCTAATTCCATACTGAGAAAAAGGATCCTCTGCACGGGGCAAAGTTGCTCTTTCCCAGTCGACCTGATGACTTAAACGAGCGAGATGCCGAAGCATTAACTCTCTGTGTTCGCGCACGTCTGCCAAGAACGGGCTATTATAAGTCAACGTAAATAAAAGCAGAATGCGAACAACGCTCTCTCTCTGATATCTTAATGCCGTGACTAGCACTTTCATGGAGACACGGAGAGAGAGAGACAGCTCGAATGGTGTACTTAATATTAATATGCCCACCCCACGACGCAGAGCGAAAAAACGGTCTAAGGCGAGGGGAGATGGACACAAAAGTACACGTCTTACAGGTCTAAGGCTGCAACCGATCTGAATATTGAAATACGAGCCTCGGCGTTATCATCCAAGAAAGACCACCTTTGTAGAGCCGGTGCGTAAATCAAATCGATCGTAACCCACCGCGTATTTTGGGTACTATGAGATAAAGGCTGGAAAACCCTATCATCATATCATCATCTCGGTAAGAGGGACCGGCTCGATAATCCTTCGCCAGCAGGACATCGATTTATGCACGCAGTACATGTGCATTGGACACTTTCACTATAGTGAACGAAACCCCGAGAATTTTGGGGTTGTGCCGGTAATTGTATTTCGTAACCGAGGCGGATCGTGCGTAAAACTCAACGAAACGGGCTGGGAACTGAAGCCAAGCACCCAGGCACCGTACGAGGAGAATTAACGACACTACCAAGTACCCGCGGTGGGGCAGCGAAGCGAGACAGGTGAGACTGCCGGTGCGTCTGCTGAGACAGCATAAGCATCACAGTATGTGTGTGTGTGACACTGACCTGAGCCCGCTGAGAGAAACGGTCGTCCGGTCTCCTCAGCTGAGGACGCAGACTCCGATGGGGGTGCTGGTGGTCCGGTCTCCTGAGTGGAGGGCTCGGACTCCTCAGAACACCCGCTGGCGATAGAGGAGAGGTAAGGTGAGCTGGAGTGTGCCCGCTCACGGCTCTCTCGATCCTCTGGAGACCTGGAGAGGGAAGAGGAATGCACTCTGTGTGTGGTTAGTGGGCACCGGCTAAACAGCCGGTGGAACATATGCAAACCAAGAATTTTCCACCCGACCCTCTATCGGGGGAAGGAGCGAATTACCGCCTCCTGAAGAGTGATCCTCTGCCAATCCAGGTCGCCCGCTTACTGGCCACTTAAAACTCCCGCTTTCACGGGAAGCAGCTAAGCGGGCGGGGCGAGCTGCTGACGACCGGTTCCCCCGCGCTGCCGAGATGGGGTCCGAGGAGGGAAACGGAGGTGGTCGCCGCAGGACGCCGACGGCGAGAGGCAGACTGAGGAACCGGCGTGGTGGTTTTTTCCAAGGGCAGCTCTCCTTCGCCGGGGCATGACCTCATAGATCGCCTCAGTCTGCGCAGCGGAGCTGTACGACTCCACGGCCTCGCCGAGAGGCCGGTCTGTGAGACAGGAGCATTCAAGAAGTTGTTCTCGCCTGCGTCCGTCAGCCAGACACAGCCAAAGGTGGCGATCTTGAACCACTGTCGTGCACATCGCACGACTGAAGGTCGCGGCCTCCCTCGTAAATCCTTGGTGAACCCGTAGCAACGTTATAGCGTGCAGGGCTGAAGCCGCCTCTCCGCATGCCTGACGGACAGCGCCCGTAACCGGACGACAATCTACAAACACGGGAGGGAAGGGTTGGGTGGTCCCTCCAGGAACGCAGCTGCATCGCAACCCCCTGCTCCACTGAAGGGTCCCTGCCCTTAGCGGCTCCATTGGTGAGGGAGGTGAGGGGTGAAAGCTGACGCTGAACGGCCGGATGGCCGCAAACCACGTCAGCTCTTCGTGCCGTCGGGAAGAAAGGCACAGGAGCAGAGGACCGAGAGGCCCGAGCAGCTCTGAATACCAATCACATGGGCGGTACGGTTCGGGCGGAGAGGGGTTAACCCCTCCAACTCTACCGTTACCGCCGCTCGAGCGGGCACGGCCACCATCTCCGGAACGACTCCACCTCGGAGGAAAAATGGACACCCCTCTGATGCTGCAGAAGTGAACGGGACCAGAAGGAGGTCCAATGGATTCGGCAGACATCGTAGAACACGACTCTGCCGTCTCCACCGGAACCTCAACCGGCTGAGGATGAAAGGCCGGTAGGTGGAGGACGCATCCTCCGTCCTCCTCAGCGTAGTGATGCGAAGAGCGTCATGCGAGCGCTTGACAGCCGCACCATGGCGGTGTCAGCACTGCAAAGACGCGGACAGCATTCCCGTAGAAACGCCAGTCGTCTCCGCAATCCAAGAGGGTTATGCTCTCATAGAGAGAACAAAAACTCTCCACGAGCGCAGCCTCAGAGCGCTTGATGCCCAAGCATGAAGACCGCGCTCGTGACCGTAACTGGAACCCTTATACCTCTCACATCCAAGATCGCACGGACGAAAAGCAATCCTGAAAAGGACGCTGATCTCCGAATACACGAGAGAGTGGCTGTCTTTAAAAAGACACAGAGCTCTCACGTATCACTCTTTTTAGGGAAATCACTCTTTAGGTGCTCAGCTGATGATGCGCACAGGGAAAGGCAACGCACACACTAAACTCAAAACAAAAAATATGCAGAGCAGTGGAATACTGCGAGCGTCCGCTGTGTTAGTACTGCTTGTCAATCAACTTCAGCAACCGTTCCCCGAAGAGCAGATAGTAGCTTCTCAGTCAGATAAAGCCGGCTTTCGAAGCGAAAAAAAGCTGATTTCCCTATTTGCACGTGCGCCTTATATACGCACCTGGCGGGGCGGCGCCAGCATTATGCAAATATCTCAATGCCAAGTTCATTGGCGTTTTAGTAGTATTCGAAGCAGATTGGTCTCTCTAAGCGAGCTCCCAATTCGTCGGTCACGACGTGACGTCGTAGTGACCGACTGAAAGGGAACAATATTGTCTTTGTGGGTCTCCTTCTGGATTCCACTCAGTCTTTTTTGTAATGTCTCTGAACATTGTGCAGTGCCCCCTTCACTGCTTCATATAGTCCATTCATATAGGACATGTCCAGCTGAAGAGTTGTTGCCTCCTCTTTGCTCCTCCAACACTTTGTCACACAGAGTTTTTTCATTGTCTGTTTCTTGCCAGCTTTTATTCACTTTCTTGAATGTCAAAGGATGGGAATGATCAGCCCCACAAGGTTTCAGTTTGACCCATGCAAAATATTGCCTTTTGATTTAAAATAAAATTTATTTTGTGACCACCTTCCATCATCAGATGAAGACTCCTCTTCATTTTGTAATAATTTATCTTTGTATAATTTATCTGTGTCATTCACCTTTTAATAATTTTTCTGTCCTTTTTAATTTTTCTCTTTATTTCCACCTTTAATAACTTGGTCTTTACTTTTTTTTTCCTAATATACTTTTCCTCTTTCAAAGCCTCATCTCGTCTTTCTACTAGACTTTGCCTCACATCTGGTGATCATCAGTACCCCCTCCCTTTTACTCTTCGGCTTCTCTCTCTCTCTCTCTCTCTCTCTCTCTCTCTCTCTCTCTGTCTCTCCTCAAGCATTTCTTTGTCTGTTAATTAACTCTTCTTTTTCATTCTTTTAGTTTATATTTTTATTTAGTTATATTTTTTCTCACACAATGCCACATCAAATGTTTCCTCAATTGAATATTTAAGTTTCTTATCTTCCAATTCTCCACACAATAGTTGTTTATTCCTAATTTTTCCATTAATGTGACTGCCATGATCTTCTCTTGCAATATAACAAACCTTATATTTTATAATTATTTCTCATTTTAACCCCTTCACAATCTTATTGTTTTAATTCGTGCAATTTATATATTCTCCCAAATAGTTAATCAGATTCAGTGTATCTTTAATACAAGATGTCTTTCAAATAATGTCAAACCCCATTATCCACTTTTGTCCTTTTTTGGTCAAGCTATATGTTTCCTTTTGAGCACACTTATTTATTTTAATCAATCATTTAAATGAATTATTCAGATTCTAGAAGTAACTATAATAATTAATACTTTTAGCTACAATAACTCCACAATATCATCAAATATCATCTTTAGTACCCAGCATTTATAACTGTCTCTTTTTCATATCGTATTCATATTCATACATATTTTTACTCATATTCATATACTTTCACAAACTGTATTCCCTCTCCACAGTTTTAAACAATCCTTCACTCCACTTAGTGTAACACAACACCTCTCTGTGCTCTCTACAGAGCAACAGAAGAAAGACACACCCACTGCTCACTCAGCCCCCACCTTTCCTCATCTCAGACTTGCTCTCACAGACTCATGCTAGCACAGAAACAAATACAATTAAACAAAACAAAACTGTACTTTACCTAAAGTACCTTGCTAATTAAAACAACACAACCACTACACTTCCTCAACGTGGTTATACAACTAAAACAACGGACCCACTACACTTCCTCAACGTGGATCTTAATTAAAACAATAAAATATACCACTTTAAGGTGGCATACCGTCAATTTTGATACACAAAATTGACCTCTGTGCCCTACACTTCCTCCACAGGCACAGACTTCTATTGTCATTCACCTCCTCAACAAACAATAGGCCTCTATTGTCATTCACCTCCCAACAGAAAATAGACATCTATTGTCCCCAACAGACAATAGACCTCCATTGTCATTCACTTCCACAACAGACAATAGACATGCAGATTCACTTCCTGTCCAACACTGCATAATTCTTACGCGTTTTCTTCACTTAAAATAAAAATTTGCTTCGATTTACTTTGATCATCAAAGCCATTTCAAAAATAAAAATAATCATCTGTTCTACTACTACCAAGTCCTGTTAGTAACAAAACAGATGAGTGCATGTTTCCTCTGAAAATGAAACCCTTTATTCTTATAATTTAGTCTAATAATCATTAATTTCTTCTTTTTATTCTTAAATTTGGAAGAGCAATTGTGATTAATCTTACCACCACCAGCAATCTCAGGTGAACAATACAATCTTTGAATAAGCAAAACGCTTACCTCTTTTAGGTGGCCACCTGATTGTATTGCCCATCGAGAAGCCAGCTGTGGTCTCTGAATCTGTGCTCTTTTCATGTCCCATCTCGGTTGCCAATTGTTGTGCTCTTAACCAGCCCCACGTTGGGCGCCAATTGTTGTGGTTTTCCTCCTTGGGTTCTTTAAGAATAAAATACTCAAGCCGTAGGTTTCATTTTCAAAAGATAGACTTTTATTAACCAGACAGAATAAAAGCCGAGCAGTCCTGCATAATCTCCAAGACTCACTGAAAACCTTTCCCCTGTACTAGGGTATTTAAGTCTGCCTTCGCACGCAATCCTATTCCCATGGGTTTGTAACATGAAGCAACATATGGTTCATATCATATAGAAACACATTCCCGGGACTGTAGGTCCTTTGTTCCTACCCTCCCCATGCACTTTTTGAACAAACTGCAATCAAACTGCAATGTATATACCTGAACTGGTTATATTCATATAGACAGACATAAAAACATAATGGTAAAGTATTTGATACCCATATTCGGATTAAAACAAACCACTTCACTATCTATTATCTGCGCTATCAGAATTGTACTTTACTCGTCTTTCTATAGTCATTCTCAATGGTCTCAAGGCGGCTTTGGTAAATTCTCTCCCCAGCGTGACGTCATACAGTGCGTTGTGGGGGAAAGGAGAATCATTGCAAACCGCTGTACTTTTTCATACTTTTTAGGGTTTTGTGATACCCAACAACATAAAATACAATGAATAACAGTTTAAATGTTTATTATCAACAAGCAAATTGCACAAATTCGTTGAAAAATTTTACCTGCAAAACGCCCTTTAACTCTTTCCCCGCCATTGACGAGATATCTCGTCAATTAAGAGAAAACGCTTCCCCGCCAATGACGAGATTTTCCGTCTTTCCGCAATACCGCTATTATCCACCAGGTGGCGCACTTCCTTAACTTTTTAAACCCGGAAGTATTGCCCTATGGCAAGCAGCTGCATGTCCGTGTCTGTTTTAAAGATTGCTCTGAATGGGATCTCTATGAAAAGTCCGTCACAAAAATTGAATTATCTCTGCTTTTTGCTCAAAATGTGGTGTTTTTGCAGAAACCTACCCATATTCAAAAGCTGATTACAAAAGAACCACTGAAGGTGGTTTTGTTTGAAAGCAGAGGGTCTGTTCTTTCATTTGGTATATTGTATGTTCATATATTCAAAGAAGAACATTTTCTGGAAGGCATTAAACTTTGGTGAAAATCATGAAAAATGCTGGCGCTGGCTGGCAACTTTTTTAAAAAACGCTGGCGGTGAAAGAGTTAAACACTTCTAATATTATCTACCATACATTAGGTTACCAATAACGTAACTATAACATACTGTCATTTATAACATACTTTAAAGCCTTAATAGCAGTCCAGATAATAATATTTAACACCACATAAAACTTTACTCAGCCACAATAATGAACATTTATAACAACAAGTGTTAAATAAAGCAAACATGTCTCAACACGATATGAAATATTCGATCCGACGTATTGAATCAGGTAGATATAATTAACACAACGGTCGTGTAGTGACTCTTAAAAACTCTTAATTAACATATCAAATAACAGAAATAACAGCGCCAAAAATACAATATCACGAGTAATGCAGCAGATATAACTTTACTTACTTTTCACATTCACGCACACTCTGAGGAAAAATTACACCCGCCATTATGTCCGAACCGACAGACGATCTCTGTAGTACTGAATATTAACTGTAATGACGAACGCCTATCTCTATCATACTGCATACTAAGTGCGTGACAACGAACGTCTATCTCTACCGTACTGCATACTAACTGCGTGACATCAGATAAAATACACAAACCAGTGCGCACTTTCCTACTCTGTTACAAGCACTGAATAAACGGCAGAAAACATGAAACATAAAGCATGATTGAATAAATAATAACAACTCTAGCATAACTTTGGGGCCTTTTCTACAGCCACCCCCAAATGAATGTAATACATTTGCTCATCACTAAAGGCAACAAAGTTCTATGACTGGGGCGTAGTAGCAGGAGTGGAACAGTCTTCTTCTCCAGAAGGGAGTGCAGGGAGGACAACCAGCCTGGCAACTGGCCGGGTGTAGATTTTCTCCTTCACCTTTACATCAGCGGACCTGATGTGCCCGTCAGGGCTGGGATGGGTCTTGACTACTTTCCCAATGGGCCAGAGGGCCCTCGGAAGATGTGGATCAGCAATCATCACTACACAGTCCCCTGCAATATCAGCTGGTGTAGTCTGCCACTTCTGGCGAGCTTGCAAACTCGGCACATAGAGTCGGATAAAACGGGCCCAAAAGTGATCAGCCAAAATTTGGGAGTGTCTCCAACGGCGGCGACAGATGAGCTCACTTTCGGGGTAGACTACCTGAGGTAGTGAACCATCAGGCCGCCCCATAAGAAGAACACTGGGAGTCACTGGATCTGGGTCCCTGGCATCTGAAGACACATAACCCAAGGGCTTACTATTAAGGATCCCTTCAACCTCAGTAAGTACGGTCCGAAGCACTTCTTCTGGAACGGGCTGAGCACCAACTGTGGCATAGAGTGCACTTTTAACTGAGCGGATCTCCCTCTCCCACACCCCTCCGAAGTGTGGAGCTGCTGGGGGGTTAAAGTGGAAGGAGATCTTCTGTGGTGCAAGAAGATGTTGTAGTTCTTCAGACATTCCAAGGAAGGTCTCACAGAGTTCTCGCTCACCTCCCTTGAAATTCGTCCCCTGATCGGAGAACAGTTCTGCGGGCATTCCTCTACGGGCAATAAACCGACGAAGGGACATCAGAAAAGCATCCGTATCGATAGAGGTTAGGAGATCCAAGTGCACTGCCCTGGTTGTGAGGCATTTGAAAATGATCCCCATCTCTTCTCACGGCGCCGGCCCACTTTAATCTCAAATGGCCCAAAGCAGTCCATGCCCGTAGAATAGAAGGCAGGCTTGAAAAAACGCAGACGGGCTGATGGCAGGTCTGCCATCTTCGGTACTGCAGGTTTTGCCCTCCATCGCCGACAGTCAGCGCAGTTATACTGGTAACGCCGGATGGCCTCACGCCCTTGCAGGATCCAGAAGGAGCGTCGAAGCTCAGCAAACACCCGCTCTGGGCCTGGGTGACGGAGGCGGTTATCAAAATCTTGAATCAAAAGCGTTGTCACTCGATGACCTGGGTCTAAGATGACTGGATGAAGAGTGGTCAGTTCCAGGCCTTCTGCTCGACGGAGTCGTCCTCCAATTCGAATGAGCTCTCCCTTTTCATCCAGCTCAGGAGACAGCGTGCAAAGTCGACTGCTGCTGGGAACAGGTTTACCAGCTTTCAGGAGGCTGTACTCCTGCTGAAAACTATCTCTCTGAGCTCTCTGAAGTATTAACTGTTCAGCCTGTCGGTAGTCTTCAGCTGTAGGCTTATCATTAGAATTGGCCGCCCCATGCAGCTCCTGCACTGTCCCTTCCAAAAGCTCCTTCCACGAGCCATATTGGGCCAGGTCCAAAGTTGACTGGCTGGATACAACAGCAGCGACCCCACAGAAGATAGACTTACGCAGCTCTGAGGTATCTTCTGTTTGGTCAACAGTGGGGTCCTCTGGCCATGAGTCTGGACTGGTCAGGAGGAAGGCAGGTCCCAGGCTCCATCTATTTGGCTGAACAAGCTCTTGCAGCTTCTTTCCCCGTGTTACATCATCAGCAGGGTTTCTGGCGGTATCAACATATCTCCAGACATGCCCGTCTGTCAGCTCCTGTATCTCGGCCACGCGGGTGCCAACAAAGACCTTGAACCGGCAGGATTCAGACTTCAGCCATATCAGCACCATTGTGGAATCTGACCAAAGGGTTGTCCGATCAATGTGGATGGTAAGTTCTCTCTTCAGCACCTGTGAGAGCTGTGCACCAGTAAGGGCAGCACAGAGTTCCAATCGGGGCATAGAGTGAAACCGCTTAGGTGCAACTCTGGAACGGGCCATCAGGAATGACAGATACACTTCACCGTGTCTGTCAGTGGTTCGCAGATACGCCACCGAACCATAAGCCTCTTCTGAGGCGTCGCAAAATACATGCACCTCTCTCTGAAGACCGGAGATGTCCACAGACTTCGACAAGTACGGTCGGGGCAGGGTGACTTGAGGTAAGACTTGTAATTCCTCCTCCCAGTCTTTCCACTGTTGCAGAAGCTCCTGTGGTAGTAGTGGATCATCCCATCCCCTGTGTTTGTCCCAAAGGTGTCGGACAATTATCTTAGCCCTGGTGGTGTAGGGTAGGATGAAGCCCAAGGGGTCGTACTGACTCGCCAGCACCTTGTAGATATTACGCATCGTGGGGACACCGTACTCCACATGACGATGCTTATAACCAAGAACATCAGTGTGAAAGAGCCAGCTTAGCCCTAGAGTAGACTCTGGGGTATCTGTCTTGTTCTGAGCCAGCCATAGATCAACACCAGCAGAGCAGCTTTCTTTTGGTAGATGACTTATTACACCTGGTTCATTGCTTGCCCACTGACATAGATTGAAGCCTGCAGACGCAAGAAGGGCTCGCAGTTTGTCAACCAGATGCCTCGCCTCAGCAATTGTGGGAACACTCTGTAGGCAGTTATCCACATAAAAGCATTTCTGAACTGATGTCCTCACATCTTCATCTGGCTGGCTGTTGTCAGAGACATGGCGTTGTAAGGCGAATGTGGGCAGCAAGGGCTACATTTTGTACCAAATGGTAGCACCTGCCACTCATACACCGCAGGAGGTCCTTCTTGACTGATGTCACGCCAAAGAAATCTGAGCAGAGCACGATCCTCTGGGAGGAGGCAAATTTGGTGGAACATGCCTCTGATGTCTCCACTAACCGCAACTGCATGCTCTCGGAATCTTAGCAGAACTCCCAAAAGTGATGCTCCTAAGGTTGGCCCAGGCAGTAGATAATCATTGAGGTTCTGCCCTCGACACTGATAGGAGCAGTTGAACACCAGCCTATTCTTGCCATTATGATTCACCATATGGTGAGGAATATACCATTCCTCACAACCTTCCTTGTCTGAAGCTTTCGGTTCACACTTGATGACAAAGCCCGCATTTATAAGCTTCTGCATCTCCACTCTGTAGGCTTCTGCCTTTGCAGGATCTTTGGCAAGTCACCTCTCTACACTCTGTAAACTGGGCATGACGGCTTCTTTGGTAGCCTGTAAGAGCGGCATGTCTTTCCGGCGGAGCAGTGGGGTGGCGTAACAGAGAATGCCATCAACCTCTACCCTGATGGTTTTGGTCTCCAGGATGCTGATAGCCTCTTGGTCCTGCCTTGAACGAGTAACTAGTTTCTAGCTTCTGAACGGAACAGTGTCCACCTGCCATAATCTCTCAACGTGTTTCATCAGCTTGCTTGTCTGGGGTGTTACTGTTGTAAATAGACACTGCTGTGGTTGGGCGAGGTGACGGACTACACCTGGAGGTCCCAATCTGACAGGTTCAATGGGAGAGACAAGATGGGGATGGTCACTTCCAATGAGAAGCAGGGTTTGACATTCATTAAAGTCTGTATGGGAAGGCCAGTGAGACGCTTATAGGTGTTTCGGAGTTGCTCCATGGCGTAAGTATGAGCCGCTAGTCCAATACGACCACTGGTAAATGCACCTATAATCTTGTACTTGGTCTTTGGCTTTGATGGCGAAGAAATGAAGAACGACACTGATGCACCATGGAGGGTATGCACTTCCTCTCTAATTGTGCGTAGTGGTAGGTCCTCTGGAGTCCCCTGCACCCCTAGCTTCTCTGCAGCATCTGACAACAGCATAGTTCTCTCTGAACCGTCATCAAGTATGGCATAGGTGTTGATTGATTTATCACCATGGTGAATGCGGACTTTGACAACTTTCAGAAGTACCAGACTGCCTTGAGTAGGTCTGTCTAGATACAGGACCTCTGTTGTGCCCCTTATACCTTCACTCTCCGCTGCTGGTGTTGACGCTGCCTCCTTGGGTGACCTCGTATTCACCTCATGCAGAACCTGGAGGTGTTTCCCTTGGCAGAGGCTGCATAGTTTTCTTAAGTTGCACTGAGCCGCCTGATGTGGCCGTGCACATCGCCAACACCTCTTGTTACTTTTTATCCATTCGGTCAGCTGATCCTTTGTTAACCTGGATACCTTTGTACACTGGCTAAGGTAGTGTTCCTCATTGCAGAATGGACAATATGGCTTGTTCTTGTTTCCTTTAAAGGAGCTGCTTGGCGCTGGAGCCTCAGGTTTCTTAGCAGTGTCCTTCACACCATGGAGGACAGAAGTAGGCTGCTTACTCTTCCTACCTTCATGTCTGGACACCGGCTTCTCTCGAGCTCCTCTCACAGCTAACTGTCCTTCAGAGTCCTGGCACCAAGACTCGGAAAGATTAGTTAAGGTGTGGGTTTGCGTGTCCTGATGGTACATGCAGCGGCGAAACTCTGCTCTCTGCTCAGGCGGCAGCTTGCTCAGCAGACAAGCAACATGTGAGCCACACTGTAGTTCCACTTCACCCTCGTGGCCTATTGTCTTCAGCATCCCAACCAGTGACTGTATCTGGAGTGCAAACTTCTCAAATGCAGCAAAGTCTCCCCGCCTTATGTCAGGTGAGTCCATCACAGCAGCAATACGCCTCAGCGCTATCTGATGTGGCTGGCCGAACTTATCATTTAGGGCAGCCATTGTGTCTGAGAAGGGTGTTGGGGAGTTAAGGTAAGCATCTGCTATTAACCTGGCTTCTTCTAGTTGCAGGTGATCAACCAACACTTGGTATTTGAACAGCTCAGATGCGTCATGTGGTAAGAGGTTCTCCAATGAGATCTTGAGCCGCGCGAACTCACTTGGGTCCCGACTTGAGAAGCTGCGGATTGTTGGGCGTGGCCCACGGTAACTTGGCTCTGGGACGCTGTAGTTATGACCTTGAGGTGAACTAAATGGCGGGGGCTGTGTCCATGCCATTCCTGGATGTTGCTGTTGGGGCGTTAGGTTGTAGCCGAGCTCATTTCGATGACCACCATAAGCCATAGTATACTTAGGCTCAGCTGGAGGTATCCATGTGGCTGCAGAGGAAACTGAACGGGCTTGAACCAGGGCAGTGGATGACGGGCAGTGTCTTGCCATGGCCTGGCTGTAGGAAAGGCCCCACGTCCTGAGTGATTAACTTGTGGCTGACCCACAGACAGATCATGAGCTGGGGCTGGCAGTGCTTCTTTCTTAATTCTTGGAACCTCATCTATTCTACTAATAAGCGAATGTGCCATAGTCGGATCACGAGGGATAAGCTTGTCCATTTCTGGGTCTGGCCATGGTGGTGGTGCAGGCCAATCATCCTCTTCCTCAGCTTTAGGTTCCTTTTCAACATGTGTCAGTGGCGACATCACCGTTAACTCTGGCTTTCTGGTATGAATAGAGGTTGGACTCTGCAGGTTGCGAACAGCATCTATTAACTGTTTCATGTCTGATCGCAATTCTCTTAGCTCTACTAAATCTGATGCCATGTGCCGCTGTGTCTGCTGCAGAAGGTGTCTTTCATGACGAATGTCATCTAACTCTACTCGGTTCTTCTCCTGTGTATGTATGGGGTGCAGCGATGACGGTAGAGGAGTAGAGTAATCTCGTGGCTGTTCCCTAAACTCTCTATCTGGCAACCGCTGGGGGGCTAGCTGATTCTCCTGGCTGTGCTGTTGGCTCTCTGCCCTATAGCTCAGGTCCAACTCCTGAAGAATAGCATCCCGCCTCTGCGGGCGAAGGGGAGAGTCATAAGGGGAGGTGAGTGTTGTCATCCTGGCATTTCCCTCCTGGTGAGTACTCTCTAATGGGTGTCTGTACCCCTCACCTCTGTAGCCTCTATAATCGACCTCGTAGTCTGCATAGCGCACAGGTGGGCGAATCTGCCGTTTGGGACGTGCACCGCAAGCATCATACTCTGGATGTAATTCCATCTCTGACGTAAACCCAGTGATCCGGCTCGAAGGACCATCAATGTAGTGGAGATAATGGGTAAACACTCAGTATAGGTGCTAATTCTGGGTTTATCACCAGGTTCACGCAGGTGTGTCGGCCAGAACACTCCTTAAGGCCAAATATTCCAGAGTATGCAATAAAGAGCTGAGAGATATTCTTAATGTTCTGTTTATTCTCCTTTGAGCGAGTTTAAATGCAATTTTGAATATGGGTGTGGTTTCTATAAAGAGAGAAACAAAATACAAATGAATAAGGGAAACATACATATACTCATTCCCCTCTACATTATAATATAAAATAAACAATAATCAGAAAATATGACAATATATCTCTTAAACTTAAGAAAAGTATGCAAAGAGAAAGGATTTAAACACTTCTAATATTATCTACCATACATTAGGTTACCAATAACGTAACTATGACATACTGTCATTTATAACATACTTTAAAGCCTTAATAGCAGTCCAGATAATAATATTTAACACCACATAAAACTTTACTCAGCCACAATAATGAACATTTATAACAACAAGTGTTAAATAAAGCAAACATGTCTCAACACGATATGAAATATTCGATCCGACGTATTGAATCAGGTAGATATAATTAACACAACGGTCGTGTAGTGACTCTTAAAAACTCTTAATTAACATATCAAATAACAGAAATAACAGCGCCAAAAATACAATATCACGAGTAATGCAGCAGATATAACTTTACTTACTTTGCACATTCACGCACACTCTGAGGAAAAATTACACCCGCCATTATGTCCGAACCGACAGACGATCTCTGTAGTACTGAATATTAACTGTAATGACGAACGCCTATCTCTATCATACTGCATACTAAGTGCGTGACAACGAACGTCTATCTCTACCGTACTGCATACTAACTGCGTGACATCAGATAAAATACACAAACCAGTGCGCACTTTCCTACTCTGTTACAAGCACTGAATAAAGGCAGAAAACATGAAACATAAAGCATGATTGAATAAATAATAACAACTCTAGCATAACTTTGGGGCCTTTTCTACACAGGGCGAGCTCTAAGAACTGGAGCTGGGCTCAGCGATGTTATTTTCCAGCATATACTCCACTTCCTTTTGTAAATGAGCTCTTTTAGACGGATTAACACGATATGGATGCTGTTTTATAGGTGGAGTAGAACCCACATCGATATCACGTTCAACAAGTGTCGTCTGACCGGGAATGTCTTTAAACAGCACTGAGAACGTATTCACTAATTCCATGACATCAGCTTTTTCAGCTGGAGACAAATGTGGTAACTGACTAGATAATGTTAAGAGCATCTCTGAATTTTTCAATCTACCCTCAACTATACACCTAGAAGGTCCTTCGTCTGCTTCATCCACCTGTTCAGATGCAAAGAGCCCAACCACGGAAATTTTAGACTCTGAAACACCAGGTAAATCACTTTTTGGAGTTTCAACATTATAATTTCTGTCATGATAGGCCTTAATCATGTTTACATGACAGACTCGCAATTTTCGTCGATGGTCTGGAGTAAGGATGACATAATCTCGATCTGACAACTTCTTTTTAATAACATAAGGGCCAGTATAACAAGCTTGCAGTGACCCACCGGGCACCGGTAAAAAACCCCAAAACTTTGTCACCTGCACTGAAACTCTCTGGCTTTCTTGTCAAACCAGGTTTTCATCTTCTCCTGCGCCTTCTCAATGTTTTGCTTGGCTAATTCACGAACCCGATGTAAACGTGTATAGAATTGTGAAACATACTCTGGAAGCGTGCTGCTTTTTGAATCGGAGAGCCATTTCTCTTTTAACACAGTTAAAGGACCATGCGGGTTGTGGCCAAAAACCAGTTCTGCTAAACCCCAGTGATTCTTGTACGACTTCGCGCAAAGCAAAAAGCAACAAAGGAATTCCTTCCTCCCAATCCCTCTTAAGCCCAAAACAGTAAGAACGCAGCATAGACTTTAACGTCTGGTGAAATCTCTCCAGTGCACCCTGACTCTCAGGATGATAAGCAGTGGAGAGATTATGCTTGATACCAAGCTGCTTAAGCACTTGTGAAAACGTACGAGACGTAAAGTTCGTTCCCTGCTCACTTTGTATTAGTTTCGGTAAACCAAAAACTGAAAAAAACTTAATGAGTGCCTTAGTGATGGCTCTCGTAGTGATGGAGCGCAAAGGGACTGCTTCAGGAAAACGCGTAGTCGCGCACATAATAGCTAACAGATGTTTATACCCCGACTTTGAACGTGGAAAAGGTCCAACGCAGTCAATTATTACATGCTCAAAAGGCTCCGAAACCATAGGAATTGGAAAAAGCGGTGCAGGTGGAATAATTTGATTAGGCTTTCCCACCATTTGGCAAACGTGACAAGTCCGACAAAAACGTGAAACGTCTTTCTTAAGACCGGGCCAATAAAAATTTCTCAAAATCCGGTCATACGTTTTCAGGACAACTAGATGGCCAGCCAGACCGTTATGTGCAACCTTTAAAATCATGTCACGATAACCTACTGGAACTACAATTTGAGTGACAATATTCCAGTCATCAGGAGATTTAGGACACACCCATTTTCTCAACAAGATCTCATTTTTGAGAAAATATGCTTGGGGAACACTCATGTGCTCCTGCTCCGGTTGAACTAATTCAAACAACGGGGCAAGAGTTAAATCTGATTTTTGCACCGCTATTAATTTATCGGGACACAGGGATAAATCAACACGATCTTCACCAGCAGTCTTTTCAGCACTCGCAGGATTCAAACCCGTTTTTCCTGCAAAGAAACGGATAGCAATTTAGTTAGATCAGGATTTGCAATAAATGTGTCAGATAAATCCACTTCTGCTGACGCGGAACAATCAACAGACTTTGCCATAGAACGAGTAACTGCACATGCAGTGAAAACATCAGGATACTTAAGCGCACAATCATCAGTGCTAGCAACAAACGGTACAGAGACGACTTCGGGTGGCACACTAACACAGCTCCACACACTACTTCTACCATAAAGACTCAGAAGGCAAGTGAACGTTTGAATGACATTTATTCCATGTTAAATTAAAAGACAGAAATTCGAATCAGTCTCAAAATAAAAGAGATGCTTGAGTCTCATAAGATTTTGGCATATGCCCCGCCTTTCGTCCGGGTCTAGCTGTAGTCCGGCAGATCCTGCCTGATGTTGAAGGGAGGGGCGGAGCCTACCCCCGGACAAAAGAACAGGGAACAACCTGGTGGTGGTGGGGAGGATGGAGGTGAACTTCAGCTACGACACCTACGGGCAGCAGGAGAGAGTGTTAGTTCAGCGTTTAAATAGTCGGCATTGAGCTGTGATTGGTAAGCCGATTTTATGAATGAATGACGTGGTATTAGAGTCTTCCTGGTAGAACTTACGCTGACGCTTTCATTTCTACCATAAAGACTCAGAAGGCAAGTGAACGTTTGAATGACATTTATTCCATGTTAAATTAAAAGACAGAAATTCGAATCAGTCTCAAAATAAAAGAGATGCTTGAGTCTCATAAGATTTTGGCATATGCCCCGCCTTTCGTCCGGATCTAGCTGTAGTCCGGCAGATCCTGCCTGATGTTGAAGGCAGGGGCGGAGCCTACCCCCAAAAGTGAAATAGATCAACTGGCTTGATTGCTAGGATATCGAAGAGATGTCAATCCTGAAACAAAAGAAAATGTTAAGAAGGAATCAGAATTCTTAAGCTACAACAGCTATTTATTGGAACCCCCCAAAAATTAAGCCACGATAGGCATAGGCATTCACTTTAATGTCTGATTCACACAAAAGGAATAGGATAAGAATTACAATATGCTTCGTCGTAAAGTGCCACGGTAGGCTTTACATGGATAGGTAGCCCCGATAGGTGATATGTAAAGCCACGATAGGCCACAACGATCGATAGCCCCGATAGGCAATGTGTAAAGCCACGATAGGCCAAATCGATCGATAGCCCAGATAGGCGATGTGTAAAGCCACGTGGATTGATAGCCCCGATAGGCGATATGTAAAGCCACGATAGGCCACAGCAATCGATAGCCCTGATATGCGATGTGTAAAGCCACGTGGATTGATAGCCCCAAAAGGCGATATGTAAAGCCACAATAGGCCACAGCAATCGATAGCCCTGATAGGCGATGTGTAAAGCCACGTCGATCAATAGCCCCGATAGGCGATGTGTAACACCACGGTAGGCCACATCGATCAATAATTCAATTCAATTCAATTCAATTCAATTTTATTTATATAGCGCTTTTCACAATACTCAATTGTTTCAAAGCAGCTTTACATTAATAGAAGCAGTGAAAGCAGAGAAAAACGACAGATAGCACAACATAATACACAATAGCATAAGCAGTCAAATTTGCTGCGGCTATGACGCGACATTATGAGCGAGCGTATTACTAATGTAACGTCTAGGAGAAGAAGCTAAGTTAAGCCCAAGCAGGCTACCTCCCCGGGGTGAAAAACCCCCTAGGAGGAAAAAAAACAAAAACCCCGGGTTGTTTAGCCGAGGAAATAAAAATAAAAAGTCCTAGGAGGGAAAAACCCTTGGGAGATATACATGTATATACACACATATAAAGGGATAAGGAGCTTAAGCGGAGATTAAGCAGAGATTAAGCGGATATTAAGCGGGTCCTGCCGGTGGTCGTTGGTCAGGCATCAGCTGGGCATCACATTGAAGGACGACCAGTAGATCAGAGGTGTGCCGACTTTCACATCTACCGGAACTGGGTCTGTTTGTCCCATTGTCCTCAGGGTCAATGGGACCCAGGGACGAGACAGGGAGAGAAAAACAAAATCATATTAGCGTAGGGGCCGTTCACATGTAATGCAAGTGTCACACAGTGATGTGGTTTAATCAGCTTAGTTTCAGACAGACTAACTATTGCGGCATAATTATATTATCCACAGTTTGAGGATTTTGCAAGTTGGGGGCCCACTGCGACGGTATATATGGTAACTAAGGGTCACCTTCCGATTTTTAAGAGAAAATGAAACCTGTCGACCCGTTTGACTAAGGCCTGTAACCCCACTGTCGTCGTTAATGCAGGTTCAGTGGCAAACGGGTCTATATTGCATACTATTTACAAGATCACGAGAAAACGCCAACATTGCAACCTGACCATACGTGTCAACCCGTTTGACTAAGGCTGGAGGCCCCACTGTCGTCGTTAATGCAGGTTCAGTGGCAAACGGGTCTGTATGGCATACTATTCGCAATACAAAGAAAGCGCCAAAATCACAACCCAGCCATACGTGCCAACCCGTTTGACTAAGGCCAGAAGCCCCACTGTCGTCGTTAATGCAGGTTCAGTGGCAAACGGGTCTGTATGGCATACTATTCGCAATACAAAGAAAGCGCCAAAATCACAACCCAACCATACGTGCCAACCCGTTTGACTAAGGCTGGAGGCCCCACTGTCGTCGTTAATGCAGGTTCAGTGGCAAACGGGTTTGTATGGCATACTATTCACAAGACACAGAAAGCGCCAAAATCACAACCCAACCATACGTGCCAACCCGTTTGACTAAGGCTGGAGGCCCCACTGTCGTCGTTGATGCAGGTTCAGTGGCAAACGGGTTTGTATGGCATACTATTCACAAGAACACGAAAGTTCCAGAATCGCAATCCGACTATAGGTTAAGATAAGGTTTTTATTTATTTATTTGGTTGGTCTGTGTTATGACCGCGAGTGCTTTATTCCGTACAGATAACTATTTCGAGTTAGTACTTTTACTAGACAAATTATGCGAATGCTTTGTTGAAGAGAAAAGTTTTAAGTCTAGATTTAAAATTATCGACTGTGTCTGATTCTCGGACATCGGTTGGTAAATCATTCCAGAGCTTAGGGGCTAAGTAGGAAAATGACCTTCCACTTTTAGACACTTTTGATAGTCTAGGGATAATCAAGAGACCAGAATTTTGCGACCGTAGTGTGCGTGATGGATTGTATTCTGATAGTAATTCTCTAAGATATGAGGGTGCTAGGCCATTTAAAGCTTTGTAGGTGATTAGTGATATTTTAAATTGTATGCGATATTTAACTGGTAGCCAGTGTAAAGATGCCAGAATTGGGCTTATGTGGTCATACTTTTTAGATCGAGTGAGTACCCTTGCGGAAGCGTTTTGAACTAGCTGAAGCTTGTTTACTTGATTTGCATGGCATCCCCCGAGTAGCGAGTTACAATAGTCTATTCTAGAGGTCATGAAAGCATGGATAAGCTTCTCTGCGTCAGATGTAGACAGTATATGGCGTATTTTCGAGATATTTCTAAGATGGAAGAATGCTGTGCGGCAGACGTTGGCGATATGACTATCGAAGGATAAGTTGCTGTCGAACATCACACCTAAGTTCCTAACCGTGGAAGATGGCACCACAGTGCAGCCATCTATGTGCAACTTGTAATCTGACATATTATGTTTGTAGCGATTCGGTTCAATAATAAGTATCTCTGTCTTATTGGAGTTCAGCTTAAGAAAGTTATGTGCCATCCAATCACTAACATCGCTAAGGCACTCTGTTAGCTTAGAAAATGTGTGTGTTTCGCTGGGATGTGAGGAGATGTAAAGCTGGGTATCATCCGCATAGCAGTGAAAACTTATGTTATGTTTCCTGATAATGTCTCCTAGAGGTAACATGTATAACGAGAACAGGATAGGACCTAAAACCGAACCCTGCGGTACACCGTATTTAACCACGGAGTGATATGACTCTTCCTCGTTTACATAAACAAAGTGATAGCGATTGGTTAGATACGACCTAAACCAGGCTAGCGCCTGACCACTGATACCAACATAGTTTTCCAGCCTATTGAGTAAGATTGTATGATCTATTGTGTCAAAGGCTGCACTAAGGTCTAATAATATAAGAATTGAGATTTCACCACGATCGGATGTTAATAGGAGGTCATTTGTAACTCTAAGCAACGCTGTCTCTGTGCTATGGTGGGGCCTGAATCCTGATTGGAACTTTTCATATGTACTATTATTTGTCAAGAATGTGCGTAACTGGCTTGCCACTACCTTTTCTAATATTTTCGAAAGAAAAGGGAGATTTGAGATTGGTCTAAAGTTATTAAGCTCTCCCTGATCAAGCTGTGGTTTTTTAATCAGCGGTTTAATAACTGCTAGTTTGAAAGCTGTTGGAACGTATCCTATTTCTAGCGATGAGTTAAAGATATTTAGAACCGGGGTTGACACTACAGGGAATACCTCTTTAAGCAGTTTTGTGGGAACGGGGTCTAATATACAGGATGATGATTTGGATGATGTAACTAGTCTAGAGAGCTCATCTATTGTAGTAGGTTTAAATGAATCAAGATGTTCGTATGGTAGTCTAGTGTTAAGTGAACTAACGGGTAGAGTGGTGGCTGCCTGGGTAGCTACGATGTTTTCCCTTATAGCCGTAATTTTGTTAGAAAAGAAGTTCATGAAGTCGTTACTATTGTGTTGAAGTTTACTATTGGTTTCTGTTTGTTCTTTATTTCTAGTCAGTTTTGCAACTGTGCTAAAGAGGAAACGAGGGTTATTATGATTCTCATTTATAAGCTTGCTAAGATAGGTAGATCTGGCGGTTTTAATAGCCTGTCTGTATTGTTTAACACTCTCTTTCCATGCTGCACACCATACCTCTAACTTTGTGCTTCTATAATTTCTTTCCATTTTCCTAGTTGCCTTTTTGAGTGCGGCGGTGTGATGATCATACCATGGAGCTGGCGGTTTTTCTTTGATTCTCTTTTTTCGAATGGGAGCAACGGCATCCAATGCGTTAGAACAGACTTTGTTTAGGTTTTCTATTACAATATCTAGATCGTCACAGTTATCTGCTACATGTTTAATTTGGGACAGGTCTGGAAGAGTGCTAATAAAGCTATCTTTAGTGGTGGAAATTATTGTTCTGGCTAATCTGTAGCATGTTGTGGATTGAGTGATCCTATCTAGAAGGACAGTGTATGACACAAGGTAGTGGTCAGAAACTGCATCACTCTGAGGTGATATTTTGATGTCATTAACATTGAGCCCGAGTGACAGAATTAAGTCTAATGTGTGCTTACGAGTATGCGTTGGCCCTGTCACATTTTGTCTAATATTGAGAGAATTTAGAACATCCATAAACGCACGTCCTAGTGCATCTTTTGGGTTATCCACATGAATATTAAAATCACCAACGATAAGAGCTTTATCTACAGTGACTACAAGCTCAGACAGGAAATCTGCTATTTCTTTAAGGAAATCTGCATGGTGGCCCGGAGGTCTATAGATTGTAGCTAAGGCAAAAGAGAGCTGTTTGTGGTTACGATCGGTTATTTCCATATTTAACAACATTAGTTCAAATGATTTAAATTTTACTTCAGATTTTTGGTTTACTTTAAAAATTTTGTTGTATATTGTAGCTACACCACCCCCTCTCCCCTTTAATCGAGGTTCGTGTTTATAATAATAGTCTTGTGGGGTGGATTCGTTTAAACTAATGTAGTCGTCTGCTTTAAGCCAGGTTTCTGTTAAACAGAGTGCATCTAAGTTTTGGTCTGTAACTATTTCATTGACAATAGGTTCTTTATTGGTAAGCGATCTAATGTTAAGAAGGCCGAATTTTAACATTCGAGGTTCATCTGTTAATGTATTGTTTTCTAATTTTATATTAATCAGATTTGTACCAGATGTGGCAAGTGGTGCTCTGTATTTATTTGTTCGGGGAACCGATACAGTTGAAATGGGTTGATATTTTGGTAAGATTGACTCGAAGTGCTGGGATATAAGTGATCTTGACATATTACGGCAGCTAACAGACGGACGGTTAAGCCGACCCGTCTGTTTCCTGACTTGTACCCTGGATAGTCAGACTGTATTAGAAGTAAGACTATTGGTCAGATTTATAGAGAGAATCGCCCTTCCTTCCTGAGACGGATGGAGGCCATCTCTCTTTAGCAGGTCAGGTCTCCCCCGAAAATGCTTCCAATTGTCTATAAACCCTACGTTATGGTGAGGGCACCATTTTGACATCCAGTCGTGAAGAGACAATAATCTACTGTAAGTTTCATCCCCCCGGTAAGCGGGGAGGGGACCAGAGCATATTACATTGTCTGACATTGTTTTAGCAATTTCACATATCTCTTTAATATTATCTTTGGTGATCTCCGACTGGCGGAGTCTGGTGTCATTTGTGCCGGCGTGAATAACAATTTTAGAAAACTTACGCTTAGCATTAGCCAGCACTTTAAGTTTTGATCTAATGTCTGAAGACCTGGCTCCCGGTATACAATCGACTATGGTGGCTGGGGCCTCAATGTTCGCGTTCCTAAGTATCGAATCTCCAATGACCAAGGCACTTTTAACAGACGTCTCAGTCGGTGTATTGCTTAGAATATCGAACCTGTTTGAAATTACCAGGGGGGTCTTGGGTGGGCACCGTAAACGACTTTGCCGCCTGATAGTCACCCAGTTAGTCGGCCCCCTTGACTCAGATGATGGAACCGAGCTATGTGTATTACGTTTAACACTAGGCGCACCCGAAACAGTGTTTGTAGCATTAGCGGTATTAGCGTTTGTAGCATTAGCGGTATTAGCGTTTGTAGCATTAGCGGTATTAGCGTTTGTAGCATTAGCGGTATTGCTGTCATCAACTAGCGTTTGGATGCGCGCTTCTAGTTCTGCAATCTTCTCCGTCAGCCTTACTACTTCAATACACTTAGCACAAGTAAACCCCTCTGGGCTGATGGAAGAAGCTAAACTGTACATGTGGCAAGTAATGCAGGTTACAATAACAAGCGGAGTCTTACCGCTTTCATGTTGGGTGATGGCGTCTTTGGTCACCTGGACGCGGTCCGTGAAGCTACATCGCGAGGGCAGCTCGCTCGCAGCACGCCCCGATCGCCTGCGGACGTCTGTAGCCAGTGTGATGTGAGGCACGCTGAATCTGCGACGGCCGGGCAGCAGCTCCTCCACGGCTTCCCGATCGCTTTCATTCTGGGCAATGGCGTCTCCGTTCCCTCGAGCGCGGTCCGTGAAGCTGCACCGCGTAGGGTGTTCGCTTTTTGCACTTCTCGGTCGCTTGTGGATGTCTGGAGCCTGGGTGCTGTACGTCGCGTAGGATCTGCGATAACCGGGTATCAACTGCTCCACAGCTTCCCGCTCAGGTGAGGACAGGTCTGAATAGCATACATTGGATGAGTCCGCCATTAGATCGGCAAAATGGTAACTAAACACCTGTTTGTTGATGCTAGCGGGCTATATGCTAACACTGGGTATTTAGCCGTGATAAATTGTTTCACGTGGTAGTACTGCTCAATAGTCGTCACGGTAAAGTATTCTTGAGATAAACGAATATGTTATATTATATAAATAGGAACAAGGTAGTCAGAAAATAGGATTTGGATGATAAACTCGACGGAGCTCTGATGCACGATGCTCACTCTGACCAATCAGGTATTTTGCGCGTGCGCAGTCAATCCAACAGGGCTCGCATAAAGTTAAGTGCCCGATAGCCCCGATAGCCGATATGTAAAGCCACGATTGGCCACGATAGGCCACTTGATCGACAGCCTCGATAGGCAATGTGTAAAGCCACGATAGGCCACGTTGATTGATAGCCCCGATAGGCGATGTGTAAAGCCACGATAGGCCACATCGATCGATAGCCCCGATAGGTGATGTGTAAAACCACGATAGGCGATATGTAAAGCCACGTCGATCGATAGCCCCGATAGGCGATACGTAAAGCCACGATAGGCCACTTGATCGACAGCCTCGATAGGCAATGTGTAAAGCCACGATTGGCCACGTCGATCGATAGCCTCGATAGGCGATACGTAAAGCCACGATAGGCCACGTCGATTAATAGCCCCGATAGGCGATGTGTAAAGCCACGTCGATCGATAGCCCCGTTAGGTGATGTGTAAAACCACGATAGGTGATATGTAAAGCCACGTCGATCGATAGCCCCGATAGGCGATACGTAAAGCCACGATAGGCCACTTGATCGACAGCCTCGATAGGCAATGTGTAAAGCCACAATAGGCCACGTCGATTGATAGCCCCGATAGGCGATGTGTAAAGCCACGTCGATCGATAGCCCCGTTAGGTGATGTGTAAAACCACGATAGGTGATATGTAAAGCCACGTCGATCGATAGCCCCGATAGGCGATATGTAAAGCCACGTCGACCGATAGCCCCGATAGGCGATACGTAAAGCCACGATAGGCCACTTGATCGACAGCCTCGATAGGCAATGTGTAAAGCCACGATTGGCCACGTCGATCGATAGCCTCGATAGGCGATACGTAAAGCCACGATAGGCCACGTCGATTGATAGCCCCGATAGGCGATGTGTAAAGCCACGTCGATCGATAGCCCCGTTAGGTGATGTGTAAAACCACGATAGGTGATATGTAAAGCCACGTCGATCGATAGCCCGGATAGGCGATACGTAAAGCCACGATAGGCCACTTGATCGACAGCCTCGATAGGCAATGTGTAAAGCCACGATAGGCCACGTCGATTGATAGCCCCGATAGGCGATGTGTAAAGCCACGTCGATCGATAGCCCCGTTAGGTGATGTGTAAAACCACGATAGGTGATATGTAAAGCCACGTCGATCGATAGCCCCGATAGGCGATACGTAAAGCCACGATAGGCCACTTGATCGACAGCCTCGATAGGCAATGTGTAAAGCCACGATAGGCCACGTCGATTGATAGCCCCGATAGGCGATGTGTAAAGCCACGTCGATCGATAGCCCCGATAGGTGATGTGTAAAACCACGATAAGCGATATGTAAAGCCACGTCAATCGATAGCCCCGATAGGCAATACGTAAAGCCACGATAGGCCACTTGATCGACAGCCTCGATAGGCAATGTGTAAAGCCACGATAGGCCACGTCGATTGATAGCCCCGATAGGCGATGTGTAAAGCCACGATAAGCGATATGTAAAGCCACGTCGATCAATGGCCCCGATAGGCGATGTGTGAAGCCACATCGATCGATAGCCCCGATAGGCGAGAAGGCCGTGGAGAACACTTACATGGCAACGTTTTGCAATTTAGTGCGAAGACCGCAAAGGGCAAGATACGGGGCAATGATATGCTGTATGCAACAAAGACGGTTACGGGGCAACGACTTCCCATGTAGCGTGAAGACCGCGAAGGCAATGATGCGGGGCAACGATATGCTGAATCATAATAAAGGCTGCGGAGGATAGATGCGGGGCACCATATGCAATGTAATAAGTCGGTTGTGGTATCTATGACACAATGTAACCATATGCTGATTAGCGAGAAGGCCATGATACACATCAACAATTTGCAGTATAGCAGTATGACTGCGAATGCTAGATACAGGCAATGATATGCCACGCAGCAAGGAGGTCACGAGAGCCATGCAATGGGGCAACAATATACCCTATAGTGAGAAAGGCTGCGTATGCTATGTCGGAGGCTGTGATGGAAAGCGACAATATTCCTATAAAGCGCGCTATGCCACAGATAAGTTTAGCGAGAAATGAGACATGGTTGAGTAACCTACACCACCACCAGTATCTGCTGGATCGTACTTTGATCATTATGCAGCTTAAAGCTATAGAAACTGATGAAACGTTGCATTTTAAGTGTATTACTTTTCAAAGTATTTATGTAGTAAAAGATGGGATTTTGGCTATGGCTTTAAATTTCAAGTGTATTGATGGCAGAGAAGAAAAAAAAATTACCTAGGAAAACAGAATCATAACATTAACATGAAATTGCTAAAACAAAGAAATTAAGGTTATTGAATTTTAAGATTAATAATTATAGACTAGAAAGATTAGTAAATATGGAAGTAAATTAATCTAAACTGTATGAACTAAATGTGAACGAACAATACGCAATTGAATGCTTAGTGTCTTGACTGGAGTGTTATTAAAATCCTGAAACTACTAGAAGGTGCGGGATCAGGTTATGTCAATAGACCACGATCAATGATAGCCGACACCATCAATTGCCCTTCTCACGCAGAGATTATGAATACTACACAGAAAATGCTTCCAGGATTTGTCCGGAATCATTAGACTTTTGGGTCATTTATTCTGCCGATTATTTTTCGGAGTCATGCTTACTGCGAAAACCCATAAAGACATGTGATACATGTAAAGTCCTGCACATGCTTGACTTTTAAGCGCTTCTGAAGTTCACCAGTTATTCGTAACTCGTATTTTGAATGAGATCATGAGGAGCGTGTGATGCGCTGCTCTGTCATGCAGGTGAATGATCTCAGCTTTAGCAGCACGTATAGTGAGCACGCATCGTTTCACACAGAGAACTTTAAACGTGCATCTTTCGGCAATTTTACTAGGTTCTCTTTACGGGAGCGATCCCAGAACATTTACGGGATGTGATTGTGTTGACACGGTAGCCTCAAACCATTTTAGAGAACATATTTTAGACCATACTGCGAGTCAGACTTCACCTAAAGTCTTTGAAAATGTTCAGCATAATTAAGTTAAACTTTAATGGATAAACAAGTCAATCGCATGTTGTCACATACCATTCTTACATAACCTGCAGTTGCAACACCAATATGCATAGCATGATTTGCCTCATAAGAAACTTTTCAATAAACGAGTAATGCTTCGACTTCGTTGCACCTGAACTTGTAATGCATGTAGCGTGGACTTCGCACTAGGGTGGTTAAAATGCACGCTGGGTTTAAAATCAATGAGAGAGGGTTCCATTCCCTGTTACAAGGTAATTTTCAGACCGCTAAGGTATCAGTGATGTGCAACAAAGTTTTAAGAGGTTTGCAGACGAAAAATCCGTTGAAGATTGAAAAAGTTATGATATTTTTATTATTAGAAATCAGAGGAAAGTTATATGGATGTCTATGGAATGTGTGTGACCGAAATGCTGCTTATTTACATGTTTTTGCTTATAACTTCTCATTTTATCAGATATGTTCATGAAATTTTAACAGAAGGTAGAACTTGTTAGTACTTTCAAATTAAATTATAAACATTTGCTGTTTTAGTCAGAATGGGCATCGGACCCATGTTAACCATTATTTTTAGAATGATGCCTGCGGTGGACGTTCTGACATGACGTTCACTGTAGTCTAAAACAAGAAACGTAATATGCAAATTTTCGCGATTTATTTAAATACAATCTCCTCCATACCATTACCATGTTTCAGCACCAAGATAAAATATATATAGGCCTATTGTGGTCCATTTACGTTTCATTATTGTCCAGAGTTTAGTGGAAGCACACCGACCGGTTGAAAGTGACACTCAGTTTTAAACCGTTGCTGTGAACTAAAAACACATCCGAATTGAATACTCAAAATATCAAACGCTTCCGGTGTTCGGACTTGACGTATTTATTGTCGTATTTATTGAAAACATACTACAACCTTGCGACGATGACTGAATATTGCATGAGACGCATTGTAAAAGTACCGCGCGGGCGGAAGCAGATTTTATTCGATGCGCGTACCCGCGATGTCAGCATTGCTATATTAAATAGAAGAAATAAATTGTCACATTCCCAGTACTATCGGGTCGGCAATCTCACGGGCTGCGATATAATGAAAAAAAAAAAAATTAATGATGTAACTTACCTCACACCAAATTAAAATGACAGTACATTTAATGCCATAATTCTTATGAAATGCAATCAATTGATTTTCCGACGGTCGTCGGACGAAACATTGATAATTGTACATTTGACCGACATAACCAGACAATCACTCGCAATTTGCGCAAGAAATGCAAGTTGAGCGTTACGACTGCGTGCTTATTCCTGTGTTAGTATGCCAATGTGGCCTATCGTCAGTATTGAGCAGGCTGCATAGTGATGTTAACAGTGACATTAACAATGACATTAACAACTAAAATAAGACATCCCGTATATTTTGGTCAAAGACTGCAATAACTGACAAATACAGTAGGTAACATTTAATATGTCCCTTAAATTGGTAGGAACAGGTAGGCACATATCGGGAAGGTTGTATAGGATAGACATATTCAGGAAAATTATGTAAAGCAGTGACCTTACCTTGTTTCTTAGGCAGACACATATGATTTTACACCATTTTGTAGTTTACGCAATTTTCACCATTTGTTTACAACAAACACGCACAGATAATTAAGACAGTTGTGTTCGGGTCTTTTGACGTTAACTTACTCACGCGTTAATGCCGTGCTGTTGAAACGCGATCGCCTTTCAGGAGGAATAATGCCGTAAAAAAATATATATCTTTGCTTTACAGAGCCTTCGTGTGGTGACTCTCGTTTAGATGAGAAGACAAAGATATTTTAGTTAGAAAGACATCACCCTTCGGTGTTTACCATGAACCGTAACTCCTCAGGCAATCAATATGATCAGTGACACCTGTTGCGGCCGAACTTCTCAGACAATCATCAGTGACACCTGTGCAAGCATCCAGTGAGTTGCTATGGTCGATTACAGTTTACGCTTAACAGGACTGCATTGCATTTTAATCTGTTCATTGAAATGAAACGGCCTCATTCCTTGCGTTTTTGTGCCAAGTTTGCGAGCTTCCCTAAATAAGGGTCTTTGGCAAAGATGAGTTGCGTTCGAAGGGACTGGTCAAACACGCCTACCGTAACCTTGTGTTGCAGTCTGTGAGAACGAGCGGCAAATGAGACGAGTAGCATATCGTGGATGAGAGATCCTGGGAAAAGGTTAAATTGGCACGAAAACATTGCGGGCCGAGTAAACATACCGAATTCACAAATAAGCAGAGGAAGGGCGAGCGTTTAGACATCCGATTCTGCGTGGTACGAGTAACAATCGCTTTGAAAACGTTTGGTTTGCACTAAGCATCGAGCAAACGAACTTCAGCTACGACACCTACGGGCAGCAGGAGAGAGTGTTAGTTCAGCGTTTAAATAGTCGGCATTGAGCTGTGATTGGTAAGCCGATTTTATGAATGAATGACGTGGTATTAGAGTCTTCCTGGTAGAACTTACGCTGACGCTTTCATTTCCAGCTAAATCATTCCCTAATATGAATGTTACATCGGGAACTGGAAGAAATGAGCGAACACCCACTACCACATCACCCGTCACCAGTTCAGACTGCAAATAAATTTTATGTAATGGAACCTCCATTACTCCCATTTCAATACCCCGCACTAAAGCAGCACTACCCGTTGCAGTCTCTTCAGACAACTTCAACACGTCATTCAGGATAAATGAAAGACTGGCACCCGTATCCCGAAGAATACGAACGGACACAGGCTTAGCCACACTGAAAAAACGAACTTTTTAGTGTAGTAATATTTATTAGATTAACTCTCATAATTTCTACATAATAATATTAACATTTATTGAGAACTAGATTTTCCTAAGTAAAATGATGATAAATACACAATTAATTCATATAAAAAAATGAACTGTGTGGGAATAGTAAGTCTTATTAGATATTTTCTTGTATTATTTAACTGTTTTATAGTCACTGCACATAGTCCTAAAATAGTAAATTTAAAAAAAAAAGTAAATTTTAATCAAAAACTTTAGCAGATGCATACATTACATTAAAAATAGGCAATATGTAAAATGAACAGGTATAAATATATGCAAAAACCTACAGACAGGATGAATACCTAGCTTATATGAGAGACGAAGCTTTAGATATTATAAATATGACAGGTGCTATGATGTGATGATCATGAAGTCTGTTTTAAGGTCTTGACGCCCTTTACTTACTATTAGACCTTAAAATTTGCGTCTCTTTCTCGTCTTTCCGATCAAATATGTTTGTATAAGCAAATGGCGCGTCAAACTACATCGCTCCAGCAGCGCACGTGTCACTGATATAAACGCGAGTTTTGTCTTAGCTTGCTTAAAGTTAAAACATTACAACTATTAGCATTATGTTTGAGAAGAACCTTTTATTAGGCGTCGCAGCTCCTTGCGTGTGCCTAGAGACCTCTGCACTCGAGAGACCGGCCGGCTGCTGCACGAGCACAGACAGAGAGAGGGAGAGAGAGCAAGAGTGAGAGAGAGAGAAAGAGAGAGAGAAAGAGAGCGAGCGAGAGTCTCGCTGCAAAAAATTACAGAAATAACTCGTTTATTTTTTATGAGTGAATTATTTTACTTGTTTCTCCGTCACACTAAGTCTAACAAGCGTGAGGGCAGCGTTAGCCACGCCCACTTATTTGCATTCCGCGGAATAGACGGAATAGAAAAATCTGTTACGTCTGACATTTTATTCCTCGGTAACGGAATATACCGTCATACCACCCAGCCCTAGTTTAAGCTCTTCTTATTGATGTTGTTTTGTTGTAAATAATAATTTTGTGAAGTCACCGTTTATGTGATCAGTGTTTCTTTACATGAAGCCTGTTCAGAACGTTGTATTGTAATTCCCTCCACAGTGCTGATAAAGCATGTCAGAAACACAGTTTGTGTGCATTTCTGTTCAGAATCAAGTTTATTCAATGACTGACTTGTTGTCAGTCATGAATTTTGTGTTATAATGCCGTTTATAACACTAAAAATAACTAGGTCCATAGACATATGTTAAAGAAAATAACGAACAGAAAATACGATTTATTTAATATTATTAGGACAGCATGCTTCAATTTTCAAAAAAACCTAATAGACTATACCTAGACGATTAAAATAAATCTAACTTCTAAATAAAATAATTAATTAACATTTAATTAATTATTTAACATATGTTTTATCATACAATTTTGGGTAAATTTTATTTGATTTTAGTAGGTAAGTTTTACTTATAAAAAAGCAGTACATTTTAATTAAAAAAAGTTCGTGCAAATTGTTACGAGGATTTTTTAAAGTAAATTTTACAAGTTGTTTTTTTCAGTGCAAGCTGGGAATTAACACTGTCCCATTATGCAGAAAAGGTCCATAACCAGTTTTATTAAGACGAGCATTGCAATCAGACTCGGACGTTATGTAGTCATATTTCAGAGAGGAATCAACTGAGATCAAGCCAACAGATTCAGTAAGCCTATTTGATTTCTTTTTAAGAACTGGGCAGTTTGCAATTAAATGACCAGCGGTCTTACAATAAAAACAAACCCTATCACCAGTTATAACTGTAGGCTTACTGTTACGGTAGGAAATCCTCTGTTTCCTCCGTGTCATGTGTGTGTGTATGTTTGTTTGTTCACTCACCTCTGCCATGTGCTCGTTTGATTAAGTGTTGTCACCTGTGTTTGATTGCCTCGCTCCAGCTGATCCTCATCACCCATCAGCTACAAATACTCACCCTGTTCTCTCCCTGTTGTCAGATCCTCATTTCATGTTGCTGCATTACTTGGATTATCGTCTCTCATCGTCGTGTTGGATTTGTGTTCGTGTTGTCGTCTCCGTGTGAGTGTTTGGTTTGTTCCTGGTTCTATCCACTGGCCATCATCACACTCATCACCGACTTCACCATTCAACACTCTTCACACCACCGTAGACCTTCGTTCACCATTGCCAACATCCTGGACTCAGTCATTCACTCTGTTGTTTCATTATATTTACCATCATTATTAATAAAACTGTGTTGATCGTCTGCGCTTGCCTCCTCCACTTTATTGTATCATTACAGAAGGATCTGACCATCATGGAGGCAGCAGGCGATCGCTCCCCATCTCATCTAGAAGAGTTTTTACAGAGAGCTGTGGGTCGTATGGATCGCCAGGACAAGGCGATAGATGAGATGGGTCGAGCCTTCCAAGCAATGGTGACGAAGGTTTCCGAGCTCGCCTTTCAGGCTCAACAACAACATCCATCGCCACCCATTGCGCCCCCCACGCCACCCACACCGCCGATCGCCACCGGGGGTATTCCCCAGTCCGAACCACGCCTTCCGATTCCGGAGAAGTATGCGGGTGAGCCGAAATTTTGTAGATCATTTCTTTCTCATTGTTCTTTGCATTTCGCATTGCAGCCCCGCACGTTCACCACTGAGGAAGTGAAAGTGGCGTTCGTGCTCTCCTTGCTCACGGGGAAGGCTGCCCTCTGGGGGACGGCGGTGTGGGAGAACCACGACAGCTGCTGTTCTTCGTTCCACGCCCTCTCGGAGGAGATGAAACGGGTCTTCGACCGCTCCGTCGCCGGGAGAGAGGCGGCCAGACTGTTAGCGGACCTACGTCAGGAAGAGAGGTCCGTATCTGATTACTCCATCGAGTTCCGCACCCTGGCGGCGGAGTGTAAGTGGAACGAAGAGGCGCAGTGGGATCATTTCCTGCATGGGTTGGCTGACCGCATCCAACAGGAGATTCGAGCTGTGGAACTTCCATCTTCACTCAATGGATTAATCGATCTCACTATCCGTATTGACAACCGGCTAGACCAAGCCGCCAGACGGAGGGGGAGAACCACTCGCACAACCAGTCCCGAGGTTCAGCATCGGCGGCCAGAGGTTGCGGTCAGCCCACCTGGAGATCTGGAACCCATGCAGGTGGGGCGAGCTCGGCTCTCCCGGGAGGAGAGGAACAGGCGGAGATCCCATGGACTGTGTTTATACTGTGGCAGTCCAGAACATCACATCCAGCGCTGCCCAGTAAAAGATCAAGCCCGATAGTAAATCTGAGGCTACTATCGGGTGGGATCTCTGCCAGGAAGACCTCATCTACATCGACACTCCTTCCGGTGAGACTACGGTGGTCTACTCACACACTGGATCAACACGCTTTGGTGGATTCTGGGGCCGAGGGCAGTTTCATGGACTTTAATTTCGCATGTAAGACCAAGATTCCTCTCACCTCTCTCAAACACCCCATTGCACCTTTTGCACTTGATGGACACAAGTTTCCAGTCATCACTCAGACCACCATTCCTGTTTCACTCATCACATCTGGTAACCATACGGAGAAGATTTCATTCATCATCACAGACTCACCTCAGACTCCCATTGTTCTCGGTCACACTTGGCTCCATAAACACAACCCCAGGATCGATTGGCGTCTCGGATCTGTGGTTAGCTGGAGCGAGGAGTGTAATTTGTCTTGTCTTTTGTCTGCTGGTGTTAATGTTTCTGAGTCTGTGTTTCAGGGGGAAGCAGTGGATTTGACTAACGTGCCCGCGGAGTACCACGACCTGAAGGAGGTGTTCAGTAAGTCGCGGGCTGATTCTCTTCCTCCTCATCGTCCCTATGACTGTGCGATAGAGTTATTGCCAGGTACCTCTCCGCCTAAGGGCAAGTTATATTCCTTGTCTATTCCAGAGACGGCGGCCATGGAGAAATATATATCCAGTTCTCTAGCAACGGGGTTCATTCGCCCTTCCTCTTCTCCAGCGGGGGCGGGGTTCTTTTTTGTGGGAAAGAAGGACGGATCTCTGCGACCTTGTATTGACTACCGAGGGTTGAACAACATAACGGTAAAGAATACTTATCCTTTGCCGCTTATGTCTTCAGCTTTTGAGAGGTTGCAGGGAGCGGCCGTTTTCACTAAATTGGACTTACGTAACGCTTATCATTTGGTCCGCATTAGGGAGGGGGACGAATGGAAGACTGCTTTTAACACCCCTCGTGGCCATTTTGAGTACTGCGTGATGCCTTTCGGTCTATCTAACTCGCCGGCAGTCTTCCAAGCACTCGTTAATGACGTGTTGCGAGACATGGTCGATCAGTTCATATATGTTTACCTGGATGACATATTGGTTTTTTCTTCGTCTCTCCAGGAACACGTGCAACACGTACGACGAGTGCTTCTGCGGTTGCTAGAGAATGGATTGTTTGTCAAGGCGGAGAAATGCGTTTTTCATGCACAGTCTGTTTCTTTTCTAGGACACATCATTTCGACTGAGGGTGTTCGCATGGATCCTGAGAAGGTTAAGGCTGTGGTAGATTGGCCATCCCCAGAGTCTCGCAAGGCCCTGCAGAGATGTCTGGGGTTCGCCAATTTTTATCGGCGTTTTATTCGCAATTTCAGCCAACTAGCCGCGCCTCTGACCGCTTTGACCTCCCCTAGTTTGACGTTCAGGTGGTCAGACGCAGCTGAGGCTGCGTTTGCCAAACTGAAAAGCTGCTTTGTTTCAGCTCCTATTCTTGTCACCCCTGATCGCTCACGTCAATTCATAGTGGAGGTCGACGCGTCAGAGGTGGGGGTAGGAGCAGTGTTATCCCAGCTCGCATCCTCAGACGGAAAGGTTCATCCTTGCGCGTATTATTCTCATCGTTTATCTCCTGCGGAAGTTAACTATGACATTGGCAATCGGGAGTTGTTGGCCGTCAAATTAGCACTGGAGGAGTGGCGTCACTGGCTTGAAGGGTCGGGTGTACCCTTCATTGTATGGACGGACCATAAGAATCTCGAATACATTAGAACTGCTAAAAGACTTAACTCCAGGCAGGCTCGGTGGGCATTGTTTTTCGGTCGTTTCGATTTTACACTTTCTTACCGGCCGGGTTCCAAAAACATCAAACCCGATGCTTTATCCCGTCTTTTTGAGCGTTCCGATCGTACTGCTACTCCCGAGCCCATTTTACCGGAGACCATCATTATCTCCGCGCTCAGATGGGAGGTCGAATCGAAGGTGTTGACTGCCTTAGAAGGGGTAACGCCCCCGGCTCGTTGCCCACCGAACCGTTTATTTGTGCCGGAGGGGTTACGGTCAGACGTTCTCCAGTGGGGTCATTGTTCCAGTGTTGCTTGTCACCCAGGGGTTAGTAGAACTAGATTTCTAGTCAAGCAACGATTTTGGTGGCCTGGTATGGCTCGTGATGTCCACGACTTCGTCTTGGCTTGCTCGGTTTGTGCTGTTGGTAAGACTTCCAATCGACCTCCAGATGGGTTACTCTTACCGCTGTCTGTCCCTTCGAGACCCTGGTCCCACATCTCGCTAGATTTTATTACCGCCCTCCCACCCTCCAAGGGTAATACGGTGATTTTAACCGTAGTGGACCGGTTCTCGAAGGCGGCTCATTTCATCCCCTTGCCCAAATTGCCATCAGCCAAGGAAACAGCGGTAACTGTCATTGACCACGTCTTCCGTATACATGGCCTTCCGACAGACGTGGTTTCTGACAGGGGTCCCCAATTTGTGTCCAAATTCTGGCGAGAGTTTTGTAAATTGTTAGGAGCGACTGTTAGTCTTTCTTCCGGTTTCCATCCCCAGAGCAATGGTCAAACCGAGCGAGCCAATCAGGATGTCGAAAGGGCATTGCGGTGTTTGGCATCCAACACTCCTTCATCCTGGTGTCAACAACTCTCAATTGTGGAGAACGCACACAATTCTCTGCCAGTGTCATCTACGGGCATGTCTCCATTTAAGTGTAGTTTAGGGTACCAACCACCTAATTTTGTTAGTACTGAATCCGAGGTGTCGGTCCCCTCCGCAAACGCACTAGTCCAGAGGTGTCACCGCACCTGGACCAGAGCTCGTAGAGCTCTACTCCAGGCAAGGTCGCGCACCAAGGCTAAGGCCGATCGCCACCGGTCGAAGCCTCCCCGTTACGTCGTCGGTCAAAGAGTGTGGCTTTCAACCCAGAACATTCCGATGCGTTCCGTTTCGAATAAGCTTGCGCCCAAATTTATTGGCCCGTTTTCTGTTACCAAAATCATTAATCCGGTAACAGTGCGTCTTAGCCTTCCTCCGGCGTACAGGAGGGTTCACCCCGTCTTTCATGTGTCCAAGATTAAACCGGTGATTTTTTCCCGTCTTAATCCGCCTGCCCCGGTTCCCCCCCCCCCGCCTCGTATCGTTAATGGGGAAACCACGTATTCCGTCAATCGTATTCTGGACTCTAGACGGAGGGGACGCGGTTTTCAGTACTTGGTGGATTGGGAAGGTTACGGTCCGGAGGAGAGAAGGTGGGTTCCTGCTCGGGACATACTGGATCACCGCCTTATTGATGATTACAATCTTCAGGTAAAGCAGGCTGGGAACGCCAAGGGGCGTTCCTAGGGGAGGGGGTACTGTCACGGTAGGAAATCCTCTGTTTCCTCCGTGTCATGTGTGTGTGTATGTTTGTTTGTTCACTCACCTCTGCCATGTGCTCGTTTGATTAAGTGTTGTCACCTGTGTTTGATTGCCTCGCTCCAGCTGATCCTCATCACCCATCAGCTACAAATACTCACCCTGTTCTCTCCCTGTTGTCAGATCCTCATTTCATATTGCTGCATTACTTGGATTATCGTCTCTCATCGTCGTGTTGGATTTGTGTTCGTGTTGTCGTCTCCGTGTGAGTGTTTGGTTTGTTCCTGGTTCTATCCACTGGCCATCATCACACTCATCACCGACTTCACCATTCAACACTCTTCACACCACCGTAGACCTTCGTTCACCATTGCCAACATCCTGGACTCAGTCATTCACTCTGTTGTTTCATTATATTTACCATCATTATTAATAAAACTGTGTTGATCGTCTGCGCTTGCCTCCTCCACTTTATTGTATCATTACACTTACTATTGAAAGATTTACGAGGCGACATAACGGGTGGATCAAGAGGAGCTTTATCTCGCGGTCTCTCCTTGAATGTGACTTTGTGTGTTACAGTTTTTCTCAATTGCTAAAACACTAAAACCCATTGGCTGAACAAAGTTCTCAGTTGCCTGAACTCATTTATCTTATTGTGGAGTCTGTTGTCAATACCTTAAACCATTTCACATCATAAAACACAATTTGAAGATTTCACTTAGACTTTTTAGCAAAACTCCAAACACATACTCATTCTCAAAACACAATCTCAAAAATTTATCGATTCATTTCACATTTACAAAAAAACCCATAGAAAACATGCTTCATGCTTATAATGACAGATGATGACACATATGTTCAACAATTTTGCATGACATGCCTTGCATAATGAACTAATTCCTAAATGTTTTGAGGTGTAACACTATTCAACAGAAACCAGTATACAGTAATGTATTTTTATGAAAATTAAATTGAAATTGCAAACATCAGACATTTTTACATAATCATCTGCTTGATTGTATCAAAGCATTTGCAATTTGTCCAAAACAATGAGAGTTACACTGTAAAAATGTAAAAATGTACTACCTGAGAACTATATGTTTTGAATCATGTGTTTTCTATTTTTTGGTGTAGTGTTTACTCACTGTTTGATAGTGTATATCATTTTAATCACTTTGTTTATGAATTGAGAGCAGTGTTTGATTTTGAACACAGATAAAACTGTTTTGAGAGCAGTATTTGATTTTACACACAGGTAAAACTGTTTTGAGAACAGTGTTTAATTTTGCACACAGGTAAAACTGTTTTGGGGCGAAAGTTTCATTTTGCAAGAGATGTCAGAGGTTTTGCAAATAGTGCTTGAAGATGAGGTTTTGTGTTTAATGTTTTCAGAAAATGGAGCAATGTTTCAGAAATTGTGTTTTAGCAATTGAGAAAAACTGTAAAACAAAGTAATCGGCCAAAGTAGCGGCCTTATAAAGCGTATCTGCTTTTTGCTCATTTATATAAGTAGCGAGAGCTGAAGGTACACAACTTTTAAATTCTTCCATAAGAATTAATTGTCTAACCTGCTCTCTACTCTCGGCTTTCTGAGATGCGCACCACCGATCAAACAAGATTTCCTTTTCACGCGCAAACTCAACATAGGTCTGATTTGTAAGTTTCGTGTAATGTCTAAAACACTGTCTATATGCCTCCGGAACTAACTCGTAGGCTTTTAATATAGCAGCTTTAACGATCTTATAATCAGTAGAATCTTCCATAGACAGTGAAGCATATACCTCCTGCGCCTTACCGGTGATTGTGCATTGCAAGAGCAACGACCAGACATTTTCAGGTCACTTTAAGGAAGTTGCAACCCTCTCAAAATGACAGAAGTATTTTTAACATCCTTTTCGCAAAACGGAGGAACCATGATCCTCCTGTTTCGACCGACATCAAAATCATCAGAGGCACCATGAGCTGCCTTAGAATTAAACTCCAATTCCATCCGTTTAATAGCAAACTGATGTTCAAGTTCACGCTTTCGCAGCTCTAATCTGGTGTTTTCTAAAGCTAATTCCTTTTCCTTAATTGCCAGCTCTCTTAATCGAATATTATTTTCAGTTGCAGAAGGCTCACTCACTTCCTCCGAAACACTAGCATTTACCAACGACATTTGTAAAATGCCCAAATCAACCAAACTTGCCCGAAGAAATCTCTGCAAATTTTCTTTCAAAGTTTTATATCTAGGAGCAACCTCAATTTTATAAAACTCTGCAATTTGCAAAGCTGCTCTTTTGTACAAGATAACAGCAGTTCATCAGATGGAGACTCCCGAAATACATCAACTACGGAAGGCATTCCAACACTTACTCACAAAAACAAAGAAATAATTAAAATTAAACCATTAAATTGTTTACACAAACCCCTAAAGTTTTCCTGACTAACTAAACGAACAAACTATAAACGAAATTCACAAATTGTGCGAATTACAAACGAAATTTCTGTGTGAAATAACCAAAAGTGATCCCCAACACACACGTATTTACCCTATTTACATTAAGCTAATTCCCTAGTCTTCAGTGGGGTTAGGGGCTCGAGGTGGCTTTAAATGCTGAAATCATGAACACCTGTGCACTGATCCCATTAACAAGATCAGCTGCAGGTGAACTGAAGCGTACCCCCACTACGAATAACCACTAAAAACAACAAAGGCAAAACAACAAAGTGGCAGGTCCAAAACCTACCCGACGACTAAAATAACAGGGTAAATACTTACATGGGATCTCAGTAGTCATTCACAACCGGAAAACAAAAATCCGAACCATTAACGAAGACACGGCTACACTTCCCTCCCACACTGAACCATCGAAGAATATAGATTGGACGAGCCCCCAATAACATAAAGAGGGATGACATGAAGGCTCATTTAAATTAGGGGAATTTATTAAAATAATATAAAAAATAATAACAATGTAGGAGAAATTAGTCAGGAACAAAAATTGGGAAAACACACAAGAGCAAATCCGTGTCCGGGCGGCCGCTCAACCTCCGCCACCGGAATGTGAGATCTGAGGTCGTTATATTGCACTTCTGATGGCCCACAGGTGTACCCAATCTGGTTAAACACAAACAAGAAAAACACGTTCCTGCCCCCTAGAGGGCAGACAACTACATGCATACACATTACATGTAACAAAGTGCAACAAAAACATTAGGAAATGTTGTCTTTAGTTCATTCTGATCAACAATTTGCAGCAGCTCTGCAGGTGAGGTCTTGTCTTTGATAAAATGTCTGAACTGAATCAGTTCATCAGTCAAAGTTTTATTTAGGTCCACTGGAGAAGTGATGACAGTTTATCAACCCTTATGCACAATTCACTTTCTGTACAGTCCATACAAAAGAGAAAAACAAAAAGATCACAGACCTCTTTGTAAGCATCAATATGTTTGGCCAGGAATGATTTTAGTCTGTCCAAAATTACATAATATGCCTTGACCTTAAATCTCTGACTTACATCAGTAAATAATACTTCATCTTCATCAGATGACTCATCCACAAACCGCTTTCTCTTTCGTTTGTGGCAAACATCATATTGATAAGTCTGAGTAACACAGAAAGCACGAGCAGATTCATCTACCTCAACAAACTGCTCTCGTAGTGCCAACATAAAAGTGTAATGACTGCAATAGTTCAACAGCAGTGGATAAGTCCATGTCGCCTTTTTGCAGATGAACGCTTGTTGCCTTAAATCTGCTTAGCACCCGGTTCCACAGTGTAGTCATTATCGTCGTTTCCAGATTATTTATCTTACCAGCGAGTGCGGCAGCATCACGTCTTGTGTCTGCTTTTTCATTACAATCTGCAGCAATTTTTGCAAGCGCTTTTCTAATAGCATTGTAGTTGACAATTTAACAAGTCCAACACCAAGTCTTGCACCATTTTTAGTACACACTCAGCAAGGCTTGCACCTGTGTGGTTATGGATGGACTCAAATCCAAGGATTCTTTTTAACTTCTCTTCCCTCAGCATTAACAAATCTAAAAATAAATGTCAACTGATCAACATGGGAGAGGTCTGGTCTTGGCCTCGATATTTGTTTTGCTCTGTTTATTAAAGCAAGCATGTTACGTCAGTGATCCGCACTCTATTCATGGTCAGATATCCTCTCAGGATGTTTCCAGTCACAGAAGCCTGTAATAAATGTATGATTATGTGAGGAGAAAAGTTTGCATGAATAGAAATAAACCAATCCAGTTGACGGGGAGTACAGTATCCATTCCTTAGGAACAATTTAGTTGTTTTGGGGACGAGACTGTAATAATTAATTTATAAGAGAACGTGTTCTTCCTCCATTCCACAATCTCATACAGATGTTGGATATTTGGCAGCCTGATTCTGATAGACTGCAGCCTCACGTTGTTTACTCTTCCCTCACTTTTTCTGTGATGAACCCCCACAAGGCCAGATCACCAGAAACAGCAAACCGTCGATTGTCTGTTTCATCATCCACCTCAGTCTGGGTGTAGGAGTTTAAGTCCAGCTGTTGGTTGATTGTTTCTGAATTCTTCAGCTCATCAGGTGCACTTCTGTTTATTTGATCAGTGGTGTCTCCGTCAGTAATTGATTTCTCAACAGAGCATAAATTTGCATCATCTTTAGTGCTGCTAACAGACTGCTCGGCACCATCTGCTCCTGAAAATATGTTGCTGGGACACAAAAGAAAGTCTGCTGTCCATAACATCTCAGCGGGAACAAACCTGCACATGTAGAACTGTGATCTTTCAGGCTTTGATGGTCACATACGCTCATAATTAAGTCAAAATGCCCATTGGTGTATATAAATGTATATAAAAAGGTTCTGTGTAAAGTGAAAAGTTTAGGGGAAAAGTGTTTTAGGGTGTATGAATCCATTACTGTAGGCTTGTAAGTATAAGTGACAGCTGTAACTTATATGTTACTATTCATTAATATTAGGGTAGCATTTATGTTATCTTAGTGGTCACTTCTGATTGAAGGCAATCCTTTATTCCGCTGATTTAACTCCTTTGGAATTGAATACAAGTGTAGTTCAGGGTTCCTCTAACGACTGTTGTTACCGGCAACTAGGGGCGCCGTAAAGGGGGGGGGGGCTTGGGATGATTCTAAATGCCCATGAAATTTTTGGGGCCTCAACCAAGGACTGTGCCGCACACACAACCCCCTTGAGCTGAGCCCTCTTAGCTCCGCCCCGTCTTTACTCTGCGTTTTAGCACCTTCTTTAATCCACGGTCTCACAATGTGCGTGAACTTCAGAAGAGAACAAGGTGTGTGTATTTGATGCTAATTTCTATGATATCTGCATATGTGCACTTCCTTACTATAAATGCAGTTTACACAATGTGCCGCTGGAGCAATACAATGCAGTTTTCTTTCCACTGTAAAGTCTTCACTCTGTTCAGCCCAGTTTAAAAAAACACAAAGTGATTTACGTTCCCTGTTTTGTGTTATGATTCTGACGGGAAGTCAGCCCTTATAAGCTGTTTAAATTAACGTAGCCCTTATAACCTAATTAACATAAACTAGAAATACTAGCGGTTACACACTCTAATGTTTTGTAACGCAATATGCCAAGGAAGGATTTTTAGGCAGTTGAGAATCGAGTTGATTGTGATAAAACTGAAATGCAACAAAGGCTAAACTAGTCCAGTTATTAAAGCTTCTCAACTTGCAACAGCTTTAAGAAATCAATCTGTCGTAATCTGCTATAGTTGTTGTAGTTTGTTAGAGAGATGGAGACGTTTATCTACAGTTGTCCTTCATTTCATTTTAGAGTCCTGCTGATTAATAAACAGTCTGAAGAATCATTTACGTTAAGAATATAGCTGTTTTCTTGAGTTCACGTTAATGATCTGTCGTTATTTTTGCTTTACTGAAGCTGCTGGTGTGTGAAACCTGTTCTTCACCTTATAAATAATGCTAATAATTATAATACAAGCTTTGGTCAAGCATTTTTGACCCAGTCTTATTTGAGGCATAAGGTAACTGTATAGAAAAGATGCATTGTTGTTGTTCGCCATTTTTAAATGTTACAATGTCATTGATGTGTGTAACAGCTCAAGTATACAGTATGTCACTGAGACGGTCTCTGAAAATCAGACTAAAGCCTCAAATCTTATTGTTAGATAAAAAGCATCACAGTTTAATTTCAAGCATTAATTTCACTATGATTTCAATCGCTGACATGACATTACTCAGTCAATATTAAAGATATCAAGTTCATATTTTCACAAAATGTTCTTTACATTATGTAGGATGATTTCATGTGGAAAACAGTAAATCACAAAGAAATACTTCAGCTGGGTTTTCACAGGCATGGTCACAATTATCTTTAATCTATGTTTAATAATGTTGCATTTTCTCTGATTATTTGATTAATGTACTGTATTTTTCAATTACATTTACATTGCGCAATAAATTATCTTAGCTGCAGACATTGTAAGTATCTATAAATACTGTTAATTGTGGTCAAAACAATAGCAAAAGAAATAGTTCTGTATTATTAAATTGGAGACAAAGATTTTGAATAGCTACAGTAGGTTGGATTGTATGTTTGGTGAGAAATGGGTATGGTGGGGGCCCGACCTCATATTCTTTCATAGGGCACAAAATTGCTAGCGGCACCCCTGCCGCCAACAGCACAACATATCCCGGGAATATTGTAATCTTGTTGTGAACCTCCTGGGAGTGTTTTATTGATCTTCATCTGGTAGTTGTGGCTGCTGTGATCATAGACTAAAGCAGTCCGCCCCTGCCGTGTTCACATATGACTAAACAAACTGAACCAAGAAGAAAAAGCAGCAGGTTCTGAAACATAGACTCAGATCTGAAAACACCCTAAGATGTCCTCAGACAAGTATTGTTCAAAATTCAAACACAACATTTATAAAAAGTTTTGGTCCACTTTAAATGTTGAATGGTGAATTTTAATTTAATCTCAGTAATGTATTTGATAACTGAAGCTGATTTTATTCAACATTCATCACAACACTTTAACTCTTACTGAAAGTCACAAACATAAAACATTAAAATTGAATTATGATGAGAAAAAAAGTAAAAAACAAAAATCATTCAGAAATAAAAACATAAGAGAACATTTTGTGATGTCTGATGAGAGAAATCTGATTTCATTACTGTATAAAAAAATAAATCACACAGTTAATATAAACATAAATTGATGAAGTTCATTTCCTTGTTAAGCTCACTGATGTGTTTCAGTAAAACAAACACACATAAATTAAACTAAAATGAAAATGTCCATAAACACTAAATGATGACGGAAGAGAAACAAATTCAACTCACTGTAGATTTGATCTGTGTGTGAACAAACTGTGTGTCTCTGTTCTCTACAGGTTGTGGAGGTGTAATATCACAGATGAAGGTTGTGTTGCTCTGACTTCAGCTCTGAGATCAAACACATCACACCTGACACATCTGGATCTGTCTTATAATGATGATCTAAGAGATTCAGGAGTGAAGCTGATCTCTGATGTACTGAAGAATCCTGACTGTAAACTGGAGAGACTGTGGTAAGATCATCTCTCTGATAGTCACACATGTACTGAGCTTTAGTTAAATATAAACTGTATGAAAAAAAACACACTAAAATGTAAAGTATCTGGGCCGGGTTCCTCGATAACGTTCACTCAAAAAGACTCAAAAAGATATATGTTACCAAAGTTGTTTGTGTTCCTAAGTGTGTTCCCCGAAGTGTCTCTTAGGAAGCTTCTTAACACGCTGCCTCACAAAGGCACTGTCCCAAGTGAAGGTGCTGAATTATTTGCGATCGATCGCTCAGGGATCGATTTTCCACTTCACGCGAAGGTGCATTACAATGTTAAGAAAGACAACCTGTTATATACAAATGGAACATTACTCAAATTATTCCAGTAACATTTATTTTACAGTAACATCGAGAGGATTTTACCTCATAGAAGAGGTGGAGACAGAGACAAGAAACTGTTACAAAGGGAGGCCTTTTGGATTTTTGAACTTATATCTTTATTTCCTGAGGGTATGAATGAAGAATTTGAACTTTCTTGTTTTCTGTGATTCATTTATTTTTTGCTAATTTTTTTGTAACATTATTTCTGTATGGATGTTTATATAGTTTATGTTAGATTTCTCTGTGTTCATTGATTGCCATATGTGCTAATTGATGATTGTGATAATTGGACTCAGCTGATGGCCTCTAAGTGTCTGGCTGAATCCGAAATCGCATACTTACTGTGTAGGTACTGAATTTCACTGGGTACCTACTTAACGTGCGCTAAGACAGTACCTACGTTCGCGTTAAGTATGGACAGCATCCGCCATGTTGACGTTATCATGTGACATGACGTAGTAGACTTGTTTGAGTTCATGCGGAACCACAAGAACCGACAGGTGATTGACATCACAATACCGCGAGAGCAACACGAAATCAGACTTCTCCGTATGATTTCTGGAATCGGTCTCACGGTACTTTGATGTCATCCACCTGTTGGTTCTTACAGCGGTGGATAAACCCGAACAAACCTATTAACAGATATGAAAACGTATGCGTGTGTATGGGGGACAGGTGCACTAACACCTGATTGCATAAGTAACTTGATCTGTAACAGTGTTACAGATATATTACACATTATTTTGTAGGGGACAAAATAAGTAAAACAAGCAGATTGTAATTTAATATCTATTGTCAGATGACAACTGTGCTTGAATACAAACTAGACAATACAGGCAATGTGATTATATACATTTTATTGCATTTACTTAAAACAACAGGAAACATGAATAAAAAAATGAATTAATAAAACCATCACAATAAATGAAAACGTATAGCAGTGAATCCCATATGAAACAAAACTTTATTCAAATGTAATTTTTAACAAAACATGACCATCACATACTGTCATCTCAACACAGCTGGATAATTCTATGGCTTTACTTTCATGAATCAGCTGAGCACTTGTAGTATATCCTGGCCGGTCTGTGCGTGAAGTCAGGGAGGAACAGTCCTGTGTAACGTATCGAAATCACCCGATTGGCTGGTCTCCGGTCGATTGCTTTGCTTTCCCGTGGCATCATGGGAAAGCTGGGATAGAAGTGTCCATCCGATGCACGCTTCAGAATCTGGCCGGACTCAGTAGGGCATCCGGGGATTTCTCGCCTACTGATCTTATGGATACTGAGGATTCGGACGTACTACTCTGTTCACGTGCTGTTTCCCCTACTACATTTTCAGTGAGTATGCGGTTTCGGACGATACTTAAGTACACGTGCCTCTGAATCTCGCGAGAAATAGTCCAAAATCCCGCAAATTCTCGCCTACCCTTTTACGCATACTGAGGTTTCGGACATGCTATTCGTTCGCCTACTGCTTTTTGCCTACTATATAGTATGGCAGTATGCGGTTTCGGATTCAGCCTCTGTCTTTAAAGAGGGTGCGTGTTTGTTGTACATTGAGCACTGAGGATAGCAAGCTGCTGAAACGTTTGCTCAGGTTTCGCTGTTTTTAAGTCACATTTTTGCACTATGCACTTTAATAAATAAAGTTTGTACTTTCTAGACCTTTTGAGTCTTTCTGGATTCAGTGTGCGGTCAGCCATTTTTCTACCTCATTCTACATACCTTTTTGGTTCTACGCACCTGAAGAAATATATAGTTAATTGAGAGCGCAACAATTTTTTCCTATAGTAACATTTATTTTAACATGGTTTAAGTTATCCGTAAAATAGACTAATAATTAAGTTAAGGTTAAGGTTAAACTTTATTTGTCCCCGAAGGGAAATTTGTCTTGGGCAAAGGTGCTACAGTGTTCTATACAGACAATAAGATAAAACAAACAAACAAAAAATAAAATAAACAAAAATACATCCATTAATAAATCTAAAATGTAAAGCATATACACAATGTTCTTATATATTGTGTGGACATAATTTTTTGGTAGAGTTCAGCATTTTTATCGAGGCAGGAACAAATGAAAGCTTCAATCTGTTAGTTTTACATATTGGCATTCTTAGTCTCTTTCCTGATGGCAAAGTCTGGTATTCACTAAAAAGAGGATGTTTGATGTCTGTACTGATACTTAATGCTCTTCTCATCGTTGCCTGTTCATATAAGGTCTGTAAAAGGTCATATTGTTTTACTCCTATACTTTTCATAGCCGTTTTGTGAATATGTGCCAATTTATTTTTCAGTTGAACAGACAAATTTCCAAACCAGACTGTTATTTCATAGCGAATAAGGCTTTCAATTGTGGCCTCGTAAAAAACACGTAAAATATTGTTACCCACTCCATACAGTCTCAGCCTTCTTAAAAAATAAAGCCTCTGTTGTAGTCGTGTGCACAAACTATCAATGTGTGTTTTCCAACAGATCACATTGTCCATGTAAAACCCCAGGTATCTGTAAGATGTCACTTGCTGTATCTCTGTGTTTTTAATGATGACAGGCTTGTGTTCAGATACACCTCTTGGGTCAAGGACCATTTCTTGTGTCTTATTCACATTTAAAACAAGACAGTTCTTGTCACACCACTGAATGAAAGTATCAATTTCACTGTGGTAAGATGATAAGTCCATGCCTTTGTGTAAGAGACTTAAAATGGCAGTGTCATCAGCATATTTCATTGTGTAATTATTGTTATATGTGCTCCTGCAATCATTCGTGTATAAAGCAAAAAGTACAGGTGATGAGACACAACCTTGTGGCACTCCTGTGCTACTACATCTGACCTCAGAAAGTGTCCCATTGACCCTAACCTGCTGAGTTCTATTACTTAAGAAAGAATAAAACCATTTGATTAAAAAGGTACTGACACCCATGCCACGCAGCTTCTCTAAAAGCAAATGTGTCTGCACTGTATTAAAAGCTGAACTAAAATCCACAAATAAAATACGGGCATAGGCTTTAGTATTCTCAAGATGCTTAGAGACAAGATGAACAATGCTAAGAGCAGCATCCTCAGTACTCCTATTCTGCCTATAGGCAAACTGACAGGTGTCTAATAGTGGTTCTACTTCTCTTTTTAACAGTGAGATTACGAATTTCTCAAAACACTTCCCGACATTTGAAGTCAATGCCACAGGACGAAGGTCATTATTTGAAAATACACCTGTTTTTTTAGGAATTGGTATTATATGTGACTTTTTCCACAAAGCTGGCACAGAATGGGTTTCAAGAGATCGCTGAAATAAGGGACACCATGCTATTGCAAGCTCTTCAGCACAGTTTTTTAGCAAGAAAGTTGGTAACCCATCTGGCCTAGTCGCCTTGTTGGTGCGCAAGCACCTGAAGAGATGCTGCACATCACAAAGGTCTACTTCTGTCCAGGGGGTATCTTTGATATCAGGCAATGACTTCAATATGCCATGACATTCCTCCAAGTCAATTTGTGTTTCAAATCTCAAATAAAACTCATTTAGCTCATTTGCTCTTTGTAGATTGTCTAATGTTGTAATTTGTTTCTTAGTATGATTCATGTTAGTGACCAATTTCATTTGCTCCCAAAGTTTTCTTGTGTTAGAAGTATAAAAACTGTGTTCCATGGCTTGCCTGTGCTGTTCCTTTGCTTTTTTCAAATGATATTTTAATTCTTTCTGTGCCACTAAAGGCCTGCCTTATCCCTATTCCTAAATGCCAGCTTTTTATTATTTATACACTCTTTAATGTCTTTTGTAATATATGGCTTGTTATTTTTTTCCACCACATTATCTACACAAAAATTAATATAAGAACTTATTGGGCCCTATCTTGCACCCAGCGCAACTGACTTTGTCAGTGACGCATGTATCATTTCGTATTTTGCACTGGCGCAAAGCGGGTTTTTCCCTCCACAGACGCATGTCGGCAAACTAGGGAATGAACTTGCGCTCCCTGGGCGGTTCAGCGCAAAAAAGGAGGCGTGCTCCGGCGCAAACCATCTCTTATGCTATTTTGCAGTTTCAAAAAACAATTGCGCTACTAACCAAAAAAAAACTAGTCTAAAGTCAGTGGCGCATTGCACGTGGTTCATTATGCTATTTTAAGGGCGCATGCTTGACCATAATGTATAGCGTGCACAACGCGCATTGCTTATCTAATCTACACAGATGCAACAGTTATTTTTGCAAATCATAAATTGTTACAATAAAAAATATAAGATAAGGGAAATCATTAAATCATAAATTGTTACAATAAAAAATATTAATACATGAGATAAGGGAAATCATTGTGGTGAGCATTGTGGTGATAGTTTTTATTTATTTTGTGTGGCAGCGTTATATATATATATATATCATGCAAATAACGATTAAAATATTTTCACAAGTTTGTTGTGTGGCTGTATTACGTTTATTTTATCTAAATAATAATTAAAATGTTTTCATAAGAAACCTTCATGTATGTGAACTTGATTTGTAAGTGTACTTTGGGGTTGGACCTTGCTTGCGTTTCTTGTGTCCGATTTCAAAGCCCCCAAAACCCTTTCAGCGGTGAGGGTGGACGCAGCGATGTCCTCCTGTGTGCCCGGCGTGCCCGATTTATGCTGGCAAGCTTGGGATCCCCCCGTCTCCTGACATCATTGTAGTGCTTGGCGCAGCTGATGAGACAATTGCGTCTATTTCCTCTCACGCCTGTTTAACCGACGCTGATTTGGGCGGGTTTCTTGCGTTTAAAGGGAATGTTGGATAGCGTTCTGATTGGTTTATTTGATGTTACGCCCAAACCACACCTATGAATAATGAACCTACTTCAGACCAACCCCTTATTGATTTGCGCCCGGCGCAAGAGTCATTTCTCCCGCCGGGAAAATAGCAACAGCGCCCAAGATCCGCCCACAAAGTCACTTGCGCTTTGCGCTTCGAACTTGCGTTTCAGATCGTTAAAATAGGGCCCATTGTGTCAGTTGCCTCATCAAGCTCCAATTGATGAAATATGGACCAATCTGTACACAAAAAACAGCCCTTAAGTGTTTCCATAGAATCTTCTGTCCATATAATAACAGTCTTGTACTCTGGTTTATATGTCTTAAAAACAGACTTATAAGAATGAATCAAATGTAAAACATTATGGTCAGAATTGGACAGAGGGGGCTTTGACTTTACTACATATGCATTTTTAACACTGCCGTAACATTTGTCCAAGATTTTTGTTTTCCTGGTGTCACAGCGCACATATTGTTCAAAGCCAGCTAACACAATTTCTAGCTTGCAATGATTAAAATCACCCAGAAAGAAAATAGGGGCTCCAGGTGAGCGCTGAAGCTGCTCATGTGCGCACTCTGCGATGCACGCGGCAGCTTTACCTGCGTTCCCGCTAGGTGGAATGTACACTACACATATGATGACACAACCAAACTCTCTTGGCAGATAGTGAGGTCTGAGTGACACACAGAGCAGTTCAATATCAGGGGTGCATACCTTGTCTCTTACTGAGTGTTGTTTACACCATCTGTCGCATATGTACATACAAACTCCTCCACTCTTTTTACCAGACTCAATGGAGCGATCTGCGCGTACCAACATATATCCATCAAGTTCAAGTGACGAGTCCGGAATTCCTTCATGCAGCCAGCTCTCTGTAAACACCAGATTCGACTCACGGTATTCAAAGCAAGTCTTTGTAAGAGCACGGAGCTCGTCCATTTTAGACGGCAGCGACCTCACGTTGCTCAGGATCACTGAGGGCAGCGGTGGTTTGCTAGCCCGTCGGCGGAGACGCTCCCGAACGCCCCCCCTTCTCCCTCGCTTTAGCCAGGTCCTGATATGTGGCGCACGTATAGCTGCTGGCAGATAATGTGGTGCTGCGTAATGATGGTATCTGAGAGACAGCAATGCACTCCTGGAATATACCAGTCTATGATTTTGTTCCCGATGTAGGCATAGGTCCAATGCATAACATGAAATAAACATTTCCCCAACGATCAGAGCCAAAAGCAGGAGTAGTAGATATCATCAACTCATTGACTAATTGAAGATGGCTGCTGTCGTGCTTTTCTGAACTGTGCAAGGAGAACAAACATCCAAAGAATCCTGTCCAAAACGACATTCTTTTTTTAAAGAGAGTGTTAAGAGGAGATAAATCAAGTTTAAATTACTAAATTGTGGACTTAAATCATCTTTTGTGGAAGATTTTTGGCTGTAGGTGAGCTTTGGGCCTAACAAGCCTTGAAGACCAAGCCATGCCACCTAAAGCAACAAACAACAATACTGAGGATTATGTTACCATGGCCCAAGTACGTGAATTATTGGAACAGCAAAAAGATTTCTACAGAACCTTGCTTGATCAACAAGAAAAAAGCTTCAAAACCTGTGTATCATAGTTGATTCTTCAAACAGGAGAATTGATGACCTGTCAAAGCAGGTTTATGATTTTAAGGTGAGTCTAGAAATGACTCAAAAAGAACTTGATGATCTTAAAAGCAATTGTAAAACTTGGTCTACAAATTGTAAGAAAACCAGGAAGGATCTGGATACAATTGGTAAAAGTTTGATCACAACTTCAGACAGAACATCTGGGGCCCGTTTCAATAAGGAGGTTCAACCAACTCTGAGTTTAAACTTGAACTCTGAGTTGACTTACTCTGAGATAGGAAACTCTGAGTTTTCGGTTACAGAAAAGCTGATCTGAGTTAGTTAAATCAACTCTGAGTAGGTTGACTCTGAGTTAAGCGTGTGCACAGCCACAATGAAAAGCCATCATCAATGGAGCTCAGATATTACGCTTTACCATGGCAACAGCACGTGACAAAGAGGTCTTAATCATTTTTAGGGGTCAAGCACCGAAGGTGCTGAGACACCTATTGGAATTGTCAGTATTATTATTAGGGGTCAAGCACCGAAGGTGCTGAGACACCTATTGCTATTGTTAGTATTATTAGGGGTCAAGCACCGAAGGTGCTGTGACACCTATTGGAATTGTTAGTATTATTAGGGGTCAAGCACCGAAGGTGCTGTGACACCTATTGGAATTGTCAGTATTATTATTATTCTGCATCTTCTTCTTCTTAGCCATAGGCGTCTATGGCAGCCCTATGAACCGTACATAGGAAAATGATGAAATTTGGCACAGTTGTAGAGGTGGTCCTGAAAAGTCAAGTGACCAAAAATGGGGTCTCTAGCAGTAACTCTATAGCGCCACCATCAGCTCAAAAATTCAATGTTCAAATGGTTATAACTGCTGATCCGCTTGATCTATGAAAATTCTACTTATTACACGTGATTGCTCTCCTCATGCTTGTTGTTTTTAATACCTTGCAGTAAAACTCCACTCATTACAGTAGCGGCCATTTTGAAATGTACAGTATTCTGTTTTTTCGCTACTCCTCCTTCAAATGTGGTTCAATTCTTATGAGATTTGGCACAGATGATCTTTGGAGTGAGCCGCATAGAAATGACCGAACAGAATTTTGATTTTTATCTTTGTTCAAAAGTAATAAATGCGCAATCTTAACGAGGTTGACGCAAAAATGGTTCTGAAGCTGTAGCTCAGTCATTCTTTGATCAATTGAAATTAAATTTGGTACACTTCATGTGGACCATGAACTTGGGGTTCATGCCAAATTTGGTGACAGCGCCACCTATGGGTCATGATATATGAAAATAGGCTATTTTTGCCCATAACTTCTGAACTGTTTGTCAGAAAATTATGATCTTGATGTCTATGGATTGCTTACCTCATGCCGCATCTGTCGATGTGTATTATGCCGCGTTTGACCGAACCGCCTGTCCGCCATTTTGAAAATTCACATAATTTGTTATATTTTTTAAACTGTTGGACATATCGGCGCAAAAATTAGTAAGGAGCTTCGACATGATGTCCTGAAGGTACCTGGGAAGTCAGAGTACAGCGCCACCCAAGGGTTATAAACTATAACAGTTCATATGGAAATGCTTATTACTTCTGAATACTTTGTCTGATATTAATTTCTTTGTGAAATTGTATTCACTGGTTTATGCCGATTGCAACGATACCTCGTTTGTCATTTTCCAACATTCTGTTCATGTGTTATTGTAAGGCATATGGTAGATGATTTTTTCGCTACTCTTTTTACAAATTTTGTTTATTTTATGCCAGGTACTGCTCGTATAATGTTTGGAGCAATCCGCACAGAAATGACTGAACAGATTTTTGATTTTCTGTTCTCTTTCTTAGAAATACCACTCCAAAGTTGACCGTGCCTGTGACGTTGTCTATTTGTCACAGTAAATTAATGTGACTGTATATTACATTGTATAGCATTACTATACAGAATGATGTTCTTGTTTTCAATCTCACTTGAGCTTTTTGATTCTCTTATACATTGTATTTCTGTTAGTTCTGCTCTGCACTGTCAGTTCTGCATCTGTGTTGATTGGCATATGTCAATCTTTGCAGCACCTAAGCTGTTTTTTGCTGCCCTTTGAGCTGTGTTAACTGAGTTGTGCATCTGGTTAACCACATGCCATGAGATTCTGAGGTCATGGGTTCGAATCCCATGTGCAGTGGTTTTTGTCTTAACTTTTTTTTTCTCACTTAAGTTTTGTGATTTTCATACAATACATTGTATTTCAGTTATTTGTGCTCTCTGTTGTCATTTCTGCACTTTTGGTAATTTCTGAATATCAATGTTTACAGCTCTATATCTCTATTCTATAGCTTGGACACACCAAGTCAGTGGTTTAATTGTTTACTCAGTGGCGTATGTGGTAACTGCTGTGCCTTGGGAACCTGAGTTCATGGGTTCGAATCCCATGTGCAGTGGTTTTTGTCTTAACTTTTTTTTCTCACTTAAGTTTTGTGATTTTCATACAATACATTGTATTTCAGTTATTTGTGCTCTCTGTTGTCATTTCTGCACTTTTGGTAATTTCTGAATATCAATGTTTACAGCTCTATATCTCTATTCTATAGCTTGGACACACCAAGTCAGTGGTTTAATCATTTACTCAGTGGCGCATGTGGTTAGTGCTGTGCCTTGGGAACCTGAGTTCATGTGTTCGAATCCCATGTGCAGTGGTTTTTGTCTTAACTTTTTTTTCTCACTTAAGTTTTGTGATTTCCATACAATACATTGTATTTTAGTTATTTGTGCTCTTTGTTGTCATTTCTGCACTTTTGGTAATTGCTGGATATCAATGTTTACAGCTCTATATCTCTATTCTATAGCTTGGACACACCAACTCAGTGGTTTAACCATTTACTCAGTGGCGTATGCGTTAACTGCTATGCTTTGGGAACCTGAGGTCATGGGTTCGAATCCCAGCTCTCACTTTCACTTATTGAGATTTCCTTTTGCGTTTCCTTTAACACGTTCTTCTCGACCTGTCTGGTTTTCCACACGTGTTATATTTTTGCCATCTTTACTGTTGTTGCTCCGCACTGCAGTGATCCTGCTCTGCATTTGCTTTGCTTCGGGTTCGGGCTCTGTATTGCGCGCTTTCTGCGCTTTGCACATTTGCTGCGTCGTGTGGTTTTTGCTGTGCTTTGGGTGCTCATTGCGCTGAAGGTGCTTGACCCCGCAATTGCTGCTTGCAGCTATATTTATTATTATTCTGCATCTTCTTCTTCTTAGCCATAGGCGTCTATGGCAGCTCTATGAACCTTACATAGGAAAATGATGAAATTTGGCACAGTTGTAGTGGTGGTCTTAAAAAATCATGTGACCAAAAATGGGGTCTCTAGTACTAACTCTATAGCGCCACCAGCAGTGCAAAAGTTCAATGTTCAAATGGTTATAACTGCTGATCCGCTTGATCTATGAAAATTCTACTTAGTACACGTGATTGCTCTCCTCATGCTTGTTGTTTTTAATACCTTAAAGTAAAACTCCACCCATTACAGTAGTGGCCATTTTGAAATGTACAGTATTCCGTTTATTCGCTACTTCTCCTTCAAATTTGGTTCAATTGTTATGAAATTTGGCACAGGTGAACTTTGGAGTGAGCCGCACAGAAATGACCGAACAGAATTTTGATATTTATCTTTGTTCTAAAGTAATAAATGCGAAAACTTAACGAGGTTGACGCAAAAATGGTTCTGAAGCTGTAGCTCGATCATTCTTTGATCAAATGAAATGAAATTTGGTACACTTCATGTTGTCCCTGAACTTGGGGTTCATACCAAATTTGGTGACAGCGCCACCTATGGGTCATGAGATATGAAAATAGGCTATTTTTGCCCATAACTTCTGAACTGTTTGTCAGAAAATTATGATCTTGATGTCTATGGATTGCTTACCTCATGCCGCATCTGTCGATGTGTATTATGCCGGGTTTGACCGAACCGCCTGTCCGCCATTTTGAAATTTCACATAATTTGTTATATTTTTTGAACTATTGGACATATCCGCACAAAAATTAGTAAGGAGCTTCGACATGATGTCCTAAAGGTACCTGGGAAGTCAGAGTACAGCGCCACCTAGGGGTTATAAACTATAACAGTTCTTATGGAACTGCTTATAACTTTGGAATACTTTGTCTGATATGAATTTCTTTCTGAAATTGTATTCACTGGTTTATGCCGATTGCAACGATACCTTGTTTGTCATTTTCCAACATTCTGTTCATGTATTATTGTAAAGCATATGGTAGATGATTTTTTCGCTACTTCTTTTACAAATTTTGTTTATTTTATGCCAGGTTCTGCTCGTATAATGTTTGGAGCAATCCGCACAGACGTGACTGAACAGATTTTTCTGCTGCGTGTCAAATTTTTGAGAAATACCTCTGTAAAGCGGACCGTGCCTGTCATGCTGTCCCTTTGTCATATTAAAAAGAATCTGACAAAATGTTGTTCATTATTGCACAAAATGTTCTTCACGAATTCACTGCCATTTAAGTTATCTTATTGCCCTACTATTTGTATTTCTGTTTATTTTTGCTTTGTTGTGTTATTTCTGCACTTTCAGTGATTGGCAAGTCAATGTTTGCAGCTTTGAAGCCTCTTTTCCACAGCTTTTCAACCCATGATTCCTCAGTGGCGTATGCGGTTAGTGCTGTGCTTTGGGAACCTGAGTTCATGGGTTCAAATCCCATGTGCAGTGGTTTTTTGTCTTAACTTTTTTCTCACTTAAGTTTTGTGATTTTCATACTATACATTGTATTTCAGTTATTTGTGCTCTCTGTTGTCATTTCTGCACTTTTGGTAATTGCTGGATATCAATGTTTACAGCTCTAAATCTCTATTCTATAGCTTGGACACACCAACTCAGTGGTTTAATCGTTTCCTCAGTGGCGCATGCGGTAACTGCTGTGCTTTGAGAACCTGAGTTCATGGGTTCAAATCCCATGTGCAGTGGTTTTTTGTCTTAACTTTTTTTTCTCACTTAAGTTTTGTGATTTTCATACTATACATTGTATTTCAGTTATTTGTGCTCTCTGTTGTCATTTCTACACTTTTGGTAATTGCTGGATATCAATGTTTATAGCTGTAAAGCTGTATTCTATACCTTGGACACACCAACTCAGTGGTTTAATCGATTACTCAGTGGCGCATGCGGTTAGTGCTGTGCTTTGGGACCATGAGGTCATGGGTTCGAATCCCAGCTCTTACTTTCACTTATTGAGATTTCCTTTTGTGTTCCCTTTAACACGTTCTTCTCGACCTGTCTGGTTTTCCACACGTGTTATATTTTTGAAATCTTTTCTGTTGTTGCTCCGCACTGCAGTGGTTCTGCTCTGCATTTGCCTTGCTTCGGGTTCGGGCTCTGTATTGCGCGCTTTCTGCGCTTTGCGCATTTGCTGCGTCGTATGGTGTTTGCTGGGCTTTAGGTGCTCATTGCGCTGAAGGTGCTTGGCCCCGCAATTGCTGCTTGCAGCTATATTTATTATTCTTCTTAATCTTAATCTTCCCCAATGGGAGTCTATGGCAGCCCTATGAACCGTATATAGGAAAATGATGAAATTTGGCACAGTTGTAGTGGTGGTCATAAATAGTCATTTGGCCAAAAATGGGGTCTCTAGCAGTAACTCTATAGCGCCACCATCATCTCAAAAATTCAATGTTCAAATGGTTATAACTGGTGATTCATTTGCTCTATGAAAATTCTACTTAGTACACGTGATTGCTCTCCTCATGCTTATTGTTTTTAATACCTTACAGTAAGACTCCACCCATTACAGTATCGGCCATTTTGAAATGTACAGTATTTCGTTTTTTCGCTACTCCTCCTTCAAATTTGGTTCAATTCTTATGAGATTTGGCGCATGTGATCTTTGGAGTGAGTCGCATAGAAATGACTGAACAGAATTTTGATATTTTTCTTTATTCAAAAGTAATTAATGCGTGAACTTAACAAGATTGACGCAAAATTGGTTCTGAGGCTGTATCTCGGTCATTCTTTGATCAATCGAGATGAAATTTGGTACGCTTCATGTCGACCATGAAATGGGGGTCCATGCCAAATTTGGTGACAGCGCCACCTATGGGTCATGAGATAGGAAAAAAGGCTATTTTTGTGCATAACTTCTGAATCGTTTGTCAGAAAATTATGATCTTGGTGTCTACGGATTCCTTGGCTCATGCCGCATCTGCCGATATGTATTATGTCGGGATTGACCGAACGGCCTGTCTGCCATTTTGAAATCTGTGATAAATTGGTATAACTTTTGAAGTATCGGATATATCGGCACAAAAATCGGTAGGGAGCTTCGGCATGACGTCCTGAGGAAATCAGAGAACAGCGCCACCTAGGGCCATAAACTATAACAGTTCTTATAGAACTGCTTATAACTTCTGAATTCTTTGTATGGCATGTAAGCTCTTTTCTGCTGTCCCTTGAGCTGTGTCTGCTGGGTGGCGCATCTCTTAAGTCGTATGCATAGAGATCCTGAGTTCATTAGTTTGAATCCCACCTGAAGCAGGTGTTAGTTTCTTCTATTAAAGTTTTGTTCTTTCCCACCTATTCTTCTCGACCTGTCTGTAGTTCACATATGTTCTATTTTTGCCATGTTTTCTGTTGCTGCTCTGCACTGTGGTGGTTCTGCTCTGTCATTGCTACGCTTTGGGTTCTTTGCGGCGCCTTGTGTTCTTGATGCACCTTGGGTGCTCAGTGCGCCCTGGGTGATTGATACGTTGTATGTTTCTTGCTGTGCTTCGGGTGCTCATTGCGCTGATGGTGCTTGGCCCCGTATCGCTGCTTGCAGCTATATTTATTCTTACTCTTGTCCAATGGGAGTCTATGGCAGCCCTATGAACCATAAGTAGTAGAATGATGAAATTTGGCACAATTGTAGTGGTGGTCCTAAATAGTCATGTGAGCAATAATGGGGTCTCTAGCAGTAACTCTATAGCGCCACCAGCAGATCAAACATTCAATGTTCAAATTGTTATAACTAATGATACATTTGAACTATGAAAATTCTACTTAGTACACGTGATTGCTCTTCTCACATTAATTGATTTTAATACCTTACAGTAAGACTCCTCCCATTACAGTAGTGGCCATTTTGAAATGTACAGTTGTTTGTTTTTTCGCTACTCCTCATTCAAATTTGGTTCAATTGTTATGAAGTTTGTTACAGATGATCTTTGTAGTGAGCTGCATAGAAATGACCGAACAGATTTTTGATATTTATCTTTATGCAAAAGTAATAAATGCGTGAACTTACCGAGGTTGATGCAATAATGGTTCTGAAGCTGTACCTCGGTCATTCTTTGATCAATTGAAATTAAATTTGGTACACTTCATGTTGACCATGAACTGGGGGTCAATATCAAATTTGGTGACAGCGCCACCTATGGGTCATGAGATATGAAAATAGGCTATTTTTGCCCATAACTTCTGAACTGTTTGTCAGAAAATTATGATCTTGATGTCTATGGATTGCTTACATCATGTCGCATCTGCCGATGTGTATTATGCCGGGTTTGACCAAACCGCCTGTCCGCCATTTTGAAATTTCACATAAATGGTTATATTTTTTGAACTATTGGACATATCCGCGCAAAAAGTGGTAAGGAGCTTTGACATGATGTCCTGAAGGTACCTGGGAAGTCAGAGTACAGCGCCACCTAGGGGTAATAAACTATAACAGTTCTTATGGAACTGCTTATAACTTCGGAATACTTTGTCTAATATGAATTTCTTTCTGAAATTGTATTCACTGGTTTATGCCGGTTGCAACGATACCTCGTTTGTCATTTTCCAACATTCTGTTCATGTATTATTGTAAAGCATTTGGTAGATGATTTTTCCGCTACTCCTTTTACAAATTTTGTTTATTTTTTGCCAGGTTCTGCTCGTATAATGTTTGGAGCAATCCACACAGAAATGACTGAACAGATTTTTGATATTATGTTATCTTTCTTAGAAATACCACTCCAAAGTTGACCGTGCCTGTGACGTTGTCTATTTGTCATAGTAAATTAATATGACTGTATATTACATTGTATAGCATTACTATACATAATGATCTGCTTGTCTTCAATTTCACTTGAACTCATGTACATTGTATTTCTGTTATTTCTACTTCTGCTGTGTCAATTCTGCATCTTTGGTGATTGACATATGTCAATCCTTGCAGATATCTAATCTTTTTCTGCTGCCCCATGAACTGTGTCAACTGAGTGGTGCATCCAGGAAATCACATGCATTGTGATTGCTGTGCTTTGTGAGCTTGCTGTGCTTTGTGAGCTTGCTGTGCTTTGTGAGCTTGCTGTGCTTTGTGAGCTTGCTGTGCTTTGTGTGCTTGCTGTGCTTTGTGAGCTTAATGTGCTTTGTGTGCTTGCTGTGCTTTCTGAGCTTGCTGTGCATTTTGAGCTTGCTGTACTTGGTGTGCTTGCTATGCTTGGTGTGCTTGCTGTGCTTGGTGAGCTTGCTGTGGTTTGTGAGCTTGTTGTGCTTTTTGAGCTTGCTGTGCTTTGTGTGTTTGATGAGCTTTGTGTGCTTGCTGTGTTTTGTGAGCTTACTCTGCTTTGTGTGCATGCTAGGCTTTGTGAGCTTGCTGTGCTCTGTGAGCTTGCTGTGCTTTGTGTGCTTGCTGTGCTTTGTATGCTTGCTGTGCTTTGTGAGCTTGCTGTGCTTTGTGTGCTTGCTGTGCTTTGTATGCTTGCTGTGCTTTGTGAGCTTGCTGTGCTTTGTGTGCTGGCTGTGCTTTGTGTGCTTGGTGAGCTTTGTGTGCTTGCTGTGCTTTGTGAGCTTGCTGTGATTTGTGAGCTTGCTGTGTATTGTGTGCTTGCTGTGCTTGCTTTGGGTGCTCATAATTGCGCTGAAGGTGCTTGGCCCCGAGTTGCTGCTTGCAGCTATATTTAGGGGTCAAGCACCGAAGGTGCTGAGACACCTATTGTTTTTGTTAGTATTATTAGGGGCCAAGCACCTATGGTGCTGTGGCACCTATTGTTATTGTACTTTCTTCTTTTTCTTCCCCAATGGGAGTCTATGGCAGCCCTATGAACCGTATGTAGGAAAATGATGAAATTTGGCACAGTTGTAGTGGTGGTCATAAATAGTCATTTGTCCAAAAATGGGGTCTCTAGCAGTAACTCTATAGCGCCACCATCATCTCAAAAATGCAATGTTCAAATGGTTATAACTCGTGATCCATTAGATCTATGAGAATTCTACTTAGTACACGTGATTGCTCTCCTCCCGCTTATTGAATTTTATACTTTACAGTAAGACTCCACCCATTACAGTAGCGGCCATTTTGAAATGTACAGTATTTTGTTTTTTCGCTACTCCTCCTTCAAATTTGGTTCAATTCTTATGAGATTTGGCACATGTGATCTTTGGAGTGAGTCGCATAGAAATGACTGAACAGAATTTTGATATTTTTCTTTATTCAAAAGTAATTAATGCGTGAACTTAACGAGATTGACGCAAAATTGGTTCTGAAGCTGTATCTCGGTCATTCTTTGATCAAACGAGATGAAATTTGGTACGCTTCATGTCGATCATGAACTGGGGGTCCATGCCAAATTTGGTGACAGCGCCACCTATGGGTCATGAGATAGGAAAAAAGGCTTTTTTTGTGCATAACTTCTGAGTCGTTTGTCAGAAAATTATGATATTTGTGTCTACGGATTCCTTGGCTCATGCCGCATCTGCCGATATGTATTATATCGGGATTGACCGAACCGCCTGTCCGCCATTTTGAAATCTGTGATGAATTGCTATACCTTTTGAAGTATCGGATATATCGGCGCAAAAATCGGTAGGGAGCTTCGGCATGACGTCCTGAGGAAATCAGAGAACAGCGCCACCTAGGGGTTATAAACTATAACAGTTCTTATAGAACTGCTTATAACTTCTGAATTCTTTGTATGGCATGTAAGCTCTTTTCTGCTGCCCCTTGAGCTGTGTCTACTGAGTGGCGCATCTGTTAAGTCGTATGCATAGCGATCCTGAGTTCATGGGTTCGAATCCAACCTGAGGCAGGTGTTAATTTGTGGTATTAAAGTTTTGTTCTTTCCCACCTATTCTTCTTGACCTGTCTGTAGTTCACATATGTTCTATTTTTGCCATGTTTTCTGTTGCTGCTCTGCACTGCGGTGGTTCTGCTCTGTCATTGCTACGCTTTGGGTTCTTTGCGGCGCCTTGTGTTCTTGATGCACCTTGGGAGCTCAATGCGCCCTGGGTGATTGATACGTTGTATCTTTCTTGCTGTGCTTTTGGTGCTCATTGCGCTGATGGTGCTTGGCCCCGTATCGCTGCTTGCAGCTATATTTATTAGGGGTCAAGCACCGAAGGTGCTGAGACACCTATTGCAATTGTTAGTATTATTATTAGGGGTCAAGCACCGAAGGTGCTGAGACACCTATTGCAATTGTTAGTATTATTATTATTATTATTCTTACTCTTGTCCAATGGGAGTCTATGGCAGCCCTATGAACCATAAGTAGTAGAATGATGAAATTTGGCACAGTTCTAGTGGTGGTCCTAAATAGTCATGTGACCAAAAATGCGGTCTATAGCAGTAACTCTATAGCGCCACCATCAGCTCAAAAATTCAATGTTCGAACTCTTATAACTGGTGATACATTTGAACTATGAAAATTCTACTTAGTACACGTGATTGCCCTTCTCACATTAATTGCTTTTAATACCTTACAGTAAGACTCCTCCAATTACAGTATCGGCCATTTTGAAATGTACAGTTGTTCGTTTTTTCGCTACTCCTCATTCAAATTTGGTTCAATTGTTATGAAGTGTGTCACAGATGATCTTCGCAGTGAGCTGCATAGAAATGACTGAACAGAATTTTGATATTTATCTTTATGCAAAAGTAATAAATGCGTGAACTTAACAAGGTTGATGCAAAAATGGTTCTGAAGCTGTACCTCGGTCATTCTTTGATCAATTGAAATGAAATTTGGTACACTTTATGTTGACCATGAACTGGGGGTCCATATCAAATTTGGTGACAGCGCCACCTATGGGTCATGAGATATGAAAAAAGGCTATTTTTGCCCATAACTACTGGAATGTTTGTCAGAAATTTATGATCGTGGTGTCTATGGATTCCTTGGCTCATGCCGAATCTGTCGATGTGTATTATGCCGTGATTGATCAAAACACCTGTCCGCCATTTTGAAATTTCACATAAATGTTTATATTTTTTGAACTATTCGAGATATCCGCGCAAAAAGTGGTAAGGAGCTTTGACATAATGTCCTGAAGGTACCTGGGAAGTCAGAGTACAGCGCCACCTAGGGGTAATAAACTTTAACAGTTCTTATGGAACTGCTTATAACTTCGGAATATTTTGTCTGATATGAATTTCTTTCTGAAATTGTATTCACTGGTTTATGCCGGTTGCAACAATACCTCATTTGTCATTTTCCAACATTCTGTTCATGTATTATTGTAAAGCATTTGGTAGATGATTTTTCCGCTACTCCTTTTACAAATTTTGTTTATTTTTTGCCAGGTTCTGCTCGTATAATGTTTGGAGCAATCCGCACAGAAATGACTGAACAGATTTTTGATATTATGTTATCTTTCTTAGAAATACCACTCCAAAGTTGACCGTGCCTGTGACATTGTCTATTTGTCATAGTAAATTAACATGACTGTATATTACATTGTATAGCATTACTATACATAATAATCTGCTTGTCTTCAATTTCACTTGAACTCATGTACATTGTATTTCTGTTATTTCTACTTCTGCTGTGTCAATTCTGCATCTTTGGTGATTGACATATGTCAATCCTTGCAGATATCTAATCTTTTTCTGCTGCCCCATGAACTGTGTCAACTGAGTGGCGCATCCAGGAAATCGCATGCATTGAGATTCTGAGTTCTTGGGTTCGAATCCCACCTGAGTCATGTATTAGGTTTTTCTATTAATGTTTTGTTCTTCCTCATCAATTCTTCTCAACCTGTCTGTAGTTCACATATGTTATATTTTTCCATGTTTGCTGTTGTTGCTCTGCATTGTGGTGGTTCTGCTCTATGATTTCTGAGCCTTGCGTGTTTGATGCGCTTTATGGTGCTTGCTGTGCTTTGTGAGCTTGCTGTGCTTTGTGTGCTTGCTGTGCTTTGTGAGCTTGCTGTGCTTTGTGTGCTTGCTGTGTTTGTGTGCTTGCTGTGCTTTGTGAGCTTGCTGTGCTTTGTGTGCTTGCTGTGCTTTGTGAGCTTGCTGTGCTTTGTGAGCTTGCTGTGCTTTGTGTGCTTGCTGTGCTTTGTGACCTTGCTGTGCTTTGTTTACTTGCTGTGCTTTGTGTGCTTGCTGTGCTTTGTGAGCTTGCTGTGCTTTGTGAGCTTGCTGTGCTTTGTGAGCTTGCTGTGCTTTGTGTGCTTGCTGTGTTTTCTGAGCTTGCTGTGTTTTCTGAGCTTGCTGTGCTTGGTGAGCTTGCTGTGCTGGTGAGCTTGCTGTGCTTTGTCAGCTTGCTGTGCTTGGTGTGCTTGCTATGCTTGGTGTGCTTGCTGTGCTTGGTGAGCTTGCTGTGGTTTGTGAGCTTGTTGTGCTTTTTGAGCTTGCTGTGCTTTGTGTGTTTGATGTGCTTTGTGTGCTTGCTGTGTTTTGTGAGCTTACTGTGCTTTGTGTGCTTGCTATGCTTTGTGAGCTTGCTGTGCTTCGTTAGCTTGCTGTGCTTTGTGAGCTTGCTGTGCTTTGTGTGCTTGTTGTGCTTTGTATGCTTGCTGTGCTTTGTGAGCTTGCTGTGCTTTGTGAGCTCTGCTTTGTGTGCTTGTTGTGCTTTGTGTGCCTGCTGTGCTTTGTGTGCTGGCTGTGCTTTGTGTGCTTTGGTGAGCTTGTTGTGCTTTGTGTGCTTGCTGTGCTTTGTGAGCTTGCTGTGATTTGTGAGCTTGCTGTGTTTTGTGTGTTTGCTGTGCTTGCTTTGGGTGCTCATTATTGCGCTGAAGGTGCTTGGCCCCGAGTTGCTGCTTGCAGCTATATTTATTATTATTATTCTTACTCTTGTCCAATGGGAGTCTATGGCAGCCCTATGAACCATAAGTAGTAGAATGATGAAATTTGGCACAATTGTAGTGGTGGTCCTAAATAGTCATGTGACCAATAATGGGGTCTCTAGCAGTAACTCTATAGCGCCACCAGCAGATCAAAAATTCAATGTTCGAACTGTTATAACTAATGATACATTTGAACTATGAAAATTCTACTTAGTACACGTGATTGCCCTTCTCACATTAATTGATTTTAATACCTTACAGTAAGACTCCTCCCATTACAGTAGTGGCCATTTTGAAATGTACAGTTGTTTGTTTTTTCGCTACTCCTCATTCAAATTTGGTTCAATTGTTATGAAGTTTGTCACAGATGATCTTTGTAGTGAGCTGCATAGAAATGACCGAACAGAATTTTGATATTTATCTTTATGCAAAAGTAATAAATGCGTGAACTTAACGAGGTTGATGCAATAATGGTTCTGAAGCTGTACCTCGGTCATTCTTTGATCAATTGAAATGAAATTTGGTACACTTCATGTTGACCATGAACTGGGGGTCCATATCAAATTTGGTGACAGCGCCACCTATGGGTCATGAGATATGAAAATAGGCTATTTTTGCCCATAACTTCTGAACTGTTTGTCAGAAAATTATGATCTTGATGTCTATGGATTGCTTGGCTCATGCCGCATCTGTCGATGTGTAGTATGCCGGGTTTGACCAAACCGCCTGTCCGCCATTTTGAAATTTCACATGAATTGTTATATTTTTTGAACTATTACACATATCCGTGCAAAAAGCGGTAAGGAGCTTTGACATGATGTCCTGAAGGTACCTGGGAAGTCAGAGTACAGCGCCACCTAGGGGTAATAAACTATAACAGTTCTTATGGAACTGCTTATAACTTCGGAATACTTTGTCTGATATGAATTTCTTTCTGAAATTGTATTCACTGGTTTATGCCGGTTGCAACGATACCTCATTTGTCATTTTCCAAAATTCTGTTCATGTATTATTGTAAAGCATTTGATAGATGATTTTTCCGCTACTCCTTTTACAAATTTTGTTTATTTTTTGCCAGGTTCTGCTCGTATAATGTTTGGAGCAATCCGCACAAAAATGACTGAACAGATTTTTGATATTCTGTTCTCTTTCTTAGAAATACCACTCCAAAGTTGACCGTGCCTGTGACGTTGTCTATTTGCCATAGTAAATTAATATGACTGTATATTACATTGTATAGCATTACTATACACAATGATCTGCTTGTCTTCAATTTCACTTGAACTCATGTACATTGTATTTATGTTATTTCTACTTCTGCTGTGTCAATTCTGCATCTTTGGTGATTGACATATGTCAATCCTTGCAGATATCTAATCTTTTTCTGCTGCCTCATAAACTGTGTCAACTGAGTGGCGCATCTAGTTAAACCACATGCATTGAGATTCTGAGTTCCTGGGTTCGAATCCCACCTGAGTCATGACGTTTTGTTCTTCCTCATCAATTCTTCTCAACCTGTCTGTAGTTCACATGTGTTCTATTTTTCCATGTTTGCTGTTGTTGCTCTGCATTGTGGTGCTTCTGCTGTGTCTTTCCTGCATCTTTGGTGATTAACACATGTCAATCCTTTCAGCTCTCTAATCTCTTGTCTGCTGCCTCATGAACTGTGTCAACTGAGTGGCGCATCTAGTTAAACCACATGCATTGAGATTCTGAGTTCCTGGGTTCGAATCCCACCTGAGTCATGAAGTTTTGTTCTTCCTCATCAATTCTTCTCAACCTGTCTGTAGTTCACATGTGTTCTATTTTTCCATGTTTGCTGTTGTTGCTCTGCATTGTGGTGCTTCTGCTTTGTCTTTCCTGCATCTTTGGTGATTGACATATGTTAATCCTTTCAGCTCTCTAATCTCTTGTCTGCTGCCTCATGAACTGTGTCAACTGAGTGGCGCATCTAGTTAAACCACATGCATTGAGATTCTGAGTTCCTGGGTTCGAATCCCACCTGAGTCATGAAGTTTTGTTCTTCCTCATCAATTCTTCTCAACCTGTCTGTAGTTCACATGTGTTCTATTTTTCCATGTTTGCTGTTGTTGCTCTGCATTGTGGTGCTTCTGCTTTGTCTTTCCTGCATCTTTGGTGATTGACATATGTTAATCCTTTCAGCTCTCTAATCTCTTGTCTGCTGCCTCATGAACTGTGTCAACTGAGTGGCGCATCTAGTTAAACCACATGCATTGAGATTCTGAGTTCCTGGGTTCGAATCCCACCTGAGTCATGAAGTTTTGTTCTTCCTCATCAATTCTTCTCAACCTGTCTGTAGTTCACATGTGTTCTATTTTTCCATGTTTGCTGTTGTTGCCCTGCATTGTGGTGCTTCTGCTTTGTCTTTCCTGCATCTTTGGTGATTGACATATGTTAATCCTTTCAGCTCTCTAATCTCTTGTCTGCTGCCTCATGAACTGTGTCAACTGAGTGGCGCATCTAGTTAAACCACATGCATTGAGATTCTGAGTTCCTGGGTTCGAATCCCACCTGAGTCATGAAGTTTTGTTCTTCCTCATCAATTCTTCTCAACCTGTCTGTAGTTCACATGTGTTCTATTTTTCCATGTTTGCTGTTGTTGCTCTGCATTGTGCTGGTTCTAGCTGTGCTTTGTGTGCTTGCTGTGCTTTGTGTGCTTGCTGTGTTTTGTGTGCTTGCTGTGCTTTGTGTGCTTGCTGTGCTTTGTGTGCTTGCTGTGCTTTGTGAGCTTGCTGTGCTTTGTGTGCCTGCTGTGATTTGTGTAATTGCTGTGCTTTGTGTTCTTGCTGTGCTTTGTGTGCTTGCTGTGCTTTGTGTGCTTGCTGTGCTTTGTGTGCTTGTTGTGCTTTGTGAGCTTGCTGTGATTTGTGTGCTTGCTCTGCTTTGTGTGCTGGTTGTGCTTTGTGAGCTTGCTGTGCTTTGTGAGCTTGCTGTGCTTTGTGTGCCTGCTGTGATTTGTGTGCTTGCTGTGCTTTGTGTGCTTGCTGTGCTTTGTGAGCTTGCTGTGATTTGTGAGCTTGCTGTGTTTTGTGTGCTTGCTGTGCTTGCTTTGGGTGCTCATTATTGCGCTGAAGGTGCTTGGCCCCGAGTTGCTGCTTGCAGCTATATTTAGGGGTCAAGCACCGAAGGTGCTGAGACACCTATTGTAATTGTTAGTATTATTATTATTATTATTATTATTCTGCCGTTTCTTAGCCATAGGCGTCTATGGCAGCCCTATGAACCGTACATAGGAAAATGATGAAATTTGGCACAGTTGTAGTGGTGATCATAAATAGTCATGTGACCAAAAATGGGGTGTCTAGCAGTAACTCTATAGCGCCACCAGCAGTGCAAAAAATCAATGTTCAAACTGTTATAAATAGTGAACTATTTGATCTATGAAAATTGTACTTAGTACACGTGATTGCTCTCATCCCACTTATTGAATTTGATACTTTACAGTAAGACTCCACCCATTACAGTAGCGGCCATTTTGAAATGTACAGTATTTCGTTTTTTCGCTACTCCTCCTACAAATGTGGTTCAATTCTTATTAGATTTGGCACAGATAATCTTTGGAGTGAGCCGCATAGAAATGACTGAACAGAATTTTGATATTTATCTTTGTTCAAAAGTAAGAAATGCGCAAAGTTAACGAGGTTGACGCAAAAATGGTTCTGAAGCTGTAGCTCAGTCAATCTTTGATCAATTGAAATGAAATTTGGTAGACTTAATGTGGACCATGAACTTGGGGTCCATGCCAAATTTGGTGACAGCGCCACCTATGGGTAATGAGATAGGAAAATAGGCTATTTTTGCCCATAACTTCTGAACTGTTTGTCAGAAAATTATGATCTTGATGTCTATGGATTGCTTACCTCATGCCGCATCTGTCGATATGTATTATGCCGGGTTTGACCAAACCGCCTGTCCGCCATTTTGAAATTTCACATAAATTGATATATTTTTTGAACTATTCGAGATATCTGCGCAAAAATTGGTAAGAAACTTTGACATGATGTCGTGAAGTTACCTGGGAAGTCAGAGTACAGCGCCACCTATGGGTTATAAACTATAACAATTCTTATTGTTATACTGTTATCTCTTTTCTGCTGCCCAATGAACTGTGTCAACTGAGTGGCGCATCTAGTTAATCATATGCATTGAGATTCTGAGTTCCTGGGTTCAAATCCCACCTGAGTCATGACGTTTTGTTCTTCCTCATCAATTCTTCTCAACCTGTCCGTAGTTCACATGTTTACTATTTTTCCATGTTTGCTGTTGTTGCTCTGCATTATGGTGGTTCTTGCTGTGCTTTGTAAACTTGCTGTCCTTTGTGTGCTTGCTGTGCTTTGTGAGCTTCCTATGCTTTGTGTGCTTGCTGTGCTTTGTGTGCTTGCTGTGCTTTGTGAGCTTGCTGTGCTTTGTGTGCCTGCTGTGATTTGTGTAATTGCTGTGCTTTGTGTGCTTGCTGTGCTTTGTGTGCTTGCTGTGCTTTGTGTGCTTGCTGTGCTTTGTGAGCTTGCTGTGCTTTGTGTGCCTGCTGTGATTTGTGTAATTGCTGTGCTTTGTGTTCTTGCTGTGCTTTGTGTGCTTGCTGTGCTTTGTGTGCTTACTGTGCTTTGTGAGCTTGCTATGCTTTGTGTGCTTGCTGTGCTTTGTGTGCTTGCTGTGCTTTGTGAGCTTGCTGTGCTTTGTGTGCCTGCTGTGATTTGTGTAATTGCTGTGCTTTGTGTTCTTGCTGTGCTTTGTGTGCTTGCTGTGCTTTGTGAGCTTGCTGTGCTTTGTGTGCCTGCTGTGATTTGTGTAATTGCTGTGCTTTGTGTGCTTGCTGTGCATTGTGAGCTTGCTGTGCTTTGTGTGCTTGTTGTGCTTTGTGTGCTTGCTGTGCTTTGTGTGCTTGCTGTGCTTTGTGAGCTTGCTGTGCTTTGTGTGCCTGCTGTGATTTGTGTAATTGCTGTGCTTTGTGTGCTTGCTGTGCATTGTGAGCTTGCTGTGCTTTGTGTGCTTGCTGTGCTGTGTGTGCATTGCGCCGAAGGTGCTTGACCCCGTGTTGCTGCTTGCAGCTATATTGGTCATTGTTTCTGTTAGTAAATTTTTCTTCTTCCCCAATGGGAGTCTATGGCAGCCCTATGAACCGTACATAGGAAAATGATGAGATTTGGCACAGTTGTAGTGGTGGTCATAAATAGTCATGTGCCCAAAAATGGGGTCTCTAGCACTAACTCTATAGCGCCACCAGCAGTGCAAAAATTCAATGTTCAAATGGTTATAACTGCTGATCCGCTTGATCTATGAAAATTCTACTTAGTACACGTGATTGCTCTCCTCATGCTTGTTGTTTTTAATGCCTTACAGTAAAACTCCACCCATTAGAGTAGTGGCCATTTTGAAATGTACAGTATTTCGTTTTTTCGCTACTCCTCCTTCAAATTTGGTTCAATTGTTATGAAATTTGACACAGGTGATCTTTGGAGTGAGCCGCACAGAAATGACCGAACAGAATTTTGATATTTATCTTTGTTCAAAAGTAATAAAGGCACAAACTTAACGAGGTTGACACAAAAATGGTTCTGAAGCTGTAGCTCGGTCAATCTTTGATCAATTGAAATGAAATTTGGTACGCTTCATATGGACCATGAACTTGTGGTCCATGCAAAATGTGATGACAGCGCCACCTATGGGTCATGAGATATGAAAGTAGGCTATTTTTGCCCATAACTTCTGAACTGTTTGTCTGATATATATATTCTTTGTGGAATTAGTTTCACTGGTTCATGCCGATGGCAACGATACCTCGTTTGTCATTTTCCAACATTCTTTTCATGTGTTATTGTAAGGCATATGGTAAATGATCTTTTCGCTACTCCTTTTACAAATTTTGTTTATTTTATGCCAGGTTCTGCTCGTATAATGTTTGGAGCAATCCGCACAGAAATGACTGAACAGATTTTTTATATTCTGTTCTCTTTCTTAGAAATATTGCTCCAAAGTTGACCGTGCCTGTGATGTTGTCTATTTGTCATAGTTAATTACGGTATATTACATTTCATAGCGTTTCTGTACAGAATGTTCTTCTTGTCTTCAACCTCACTTGAGCTTGTTGATTCTTATATAGCCTACATTATATTTCTGTTATATCTGCTCTGCTGTGTCATTTCTGAATCTGTGGTGATTGGCATTTGTCAATGCTTTCATCTCTGTACACTCTATTCTGCTGCCTCATGAACTGTGTCAACTAAATGGCGTAGTGTGTTAGTCACATGCAAAGAGATTCTGAGTTCTTGGGTTCAAATCCTGCCTGGGGCAAGTTTTAATTTGTTCTATTAAAGTTTTGTTCTTTCTCACCTATTCTTCTCGACCTGTCTGTAGTTCACATATGTTCTATTTTCGTCATGTTTTCTGTTGCTGCTCTGCACTGCGGTGGTTCTGATCGGTGATTGCTACGCTTTGGGTACTTGTGTTCTTGATTCACCTTGGGTGTTCAATGCACATTGGGTCATTGATACCTTCTATGTTGCTTGCTGTGCTTTGGGTGCTCATTGCGCTGAAGGTGCTTGGCCCCGAATCGCTGCTTGCAGCTATATTTATTATTATTATTATTATTTTTCCCCAATGGGAGTCTATGGCAGCCCTATGAACCGTACATAGGAAAATGATGAAATTTGGCACAGATGTAGAGGAGGTCATAAATAGTCATGTGACCAAAAATGGGGTCTTTAGCAGTAACTCTATAGCGCCACCAGTAGTCCAAAAAATCAATGTTCAAACTGTTATAATTGGTGAACCATTTGATCTATGAAAATTCTACTTAGTACACGTGATTGCTCTCATCGTGCTTATTGAATTTGATACTTTACAGTAAGACTCCACCCATTACAGTAGCGGCCATTTTGAAATGTACAGTATTTCGTTTTTTCGCTACTCCTCCTTCAAATGCGGTTCAATTCTTATGAGATTTGGCACAGATGATCTTTGGAGTGAGCCGCATAGAAATGACCGAACAGAATTTTGATATTGATCTTTGTTCAAAAGTAATAAATGCCCAAACTTTACGAGGTTGACACAAAAATGGTTCTGAAGCTGTAGCTCAGTCATTCTTTGATCAATTGAAATGAAATGTGGTACACTTCATGTGGACCATGAACTTGGGGTCCATGCCAAATTTGGTGACAGCGCCACCTATGGGTCATGAGATAGAAAAATAGGCTATTATTGCCCATAACTTCTGAACTGTTTGTCAGAAAATTATGATCTTGATGTCTATGGATTGCTTACCTCATGCCGCATCTGTCGATGTGAATTATGCCGGGTTTGACCAAACCGCCTGTCCGCCATTTTGAAATTTCATATAAATTGTTATATTTTTTGAACTATTCGAGATATCCGCGCAAAAATTGGTAAGAAACTTTGACATGATGTCCTGAAGTTACCTGGGAAGTCAGAGTACAGCGCCACCTATGGGTTATAAACTATAACAATTCTTATTGATAACATACTGTTATCTCTTTTCTGCTGCCCAATGAACTGTGTCAACTGAGTGGCGCATCTAGTTAATCATATGCATTGAGATTCTGAGTTCCTGGGTTCAAATCCCACCTGAGTCATGACATTTTGTTCTTCCTCATCAATTCTTCTCAACCTGTCTGTAGTTCACATGTGTTCTATTTTTCCATGTTTGCTGTTGTTGCTCTGCAATTTGGTGGTTCTTGCTATGCTTTGTGAGCTTGCTGTGCTTTGTGAGCTTGCTGTGCTTTGTGTGCTTGCTGTGCTTTGTGAGCTTGCTATGCATTGTGTGCTTGCTGTGCTTTGTGTGCTTGCTGTGCTTTGTGAGCTTGCTGTGCTTTGTGTGCCTGCTGTGATTTGTGTAATTGCTGTGCTTTGTGTGCTTGCTGTGCTTTGTGTGCTTGCTGTGCTTTGTGAGCTTGCTGTGATTTGTGAGTTTGCTGTGCTTTGTGTTCTTGCTGTGCTTTGTGTGCTTGCTGTGCTTTGTGTGCTTGCTGTGCTTTGTGTGCTTGCTGTGCTTTGTGAGCCTGCTGTGCTTTGTGAGCTTGCTGTGCTTTGTGTGCTTACTGTGCTTTGTGAGCTTGCTATGCTTTGTGTGCTTGCTGTGCATTGTGAGCTTGCTGTGCTTTGTGTGCTTGCTGTGCTTTGTGCGCTTGCTGTTTTTTGTGTGCTTGCTGTGCTTTGTGAGCTTGCTGTGCTTTGTGTGCCTGCTGTGATTTGTGTAATTGGTGTGCTTTGTGTTCTTGTTGTGCTTTGTGTGCTTTGTGTGCTTTGTGTGCTTTGTGTGCTTTGTGTGCTTGCTGTGCTTTGTGAGCTTGCTGTGCTTTGTGTGCCTGCTGTGATTTGTGTAATTGCTGTGCTTTGTGTGCTTGCTGTGCATTGTGAGCTTGCTGTGCTTTGTGTGCTTGCTGTGCTGTGTGTGCATTGCGCCGAAGGTGCTTGACCCCGTGTTGCTGCTTGCAGCTATATTTATTATTATATTTCCCCAATGGGAGTCTATGGCAGCCCTATGAACCGTACATAGGAAAATGATGAAATTTGGCACCGTTGTAGAGGTGGTCCTGAAAAGTCAAGTGACCAAAAATGGGGTCTCTAGCACTATCTCTATAGCGCCACCAGCAGTGCAAAAATTCAATGTTCAAATGGTTATAACTGCTGATCCGCTTGATCTATGAAAATTCTACTTAGTACACGTGATTGCTCTCCTCATGCTTATTGTTTTTAATACCTTACAGTAAAACTCCACCCATTACAGTAGCGGCCATTTTGAAATGTACAGTATTCCGTTTATTCGCTACTCCTCCTTCAAATTTGGTTCAATTGTTATGAAATTTGGCACAGATGAACTTTGGAGTGAGCCGCACAGAAATGACCGAACAGAATTTTTATATTTATCTTTGTTCAAAAGTAGTAAATGCGCAAACTTAACGAGGTTGACGCAAAAATAGTTCTAAAGCTGTAGCTCGGTCATTCTTTGATCAATTGAAATGAAATTTGGTACAGTTCATGTGGACCATGAACTTGGGGTTCATGCCAAATTTGGTGACAGCGCCACCTATGGGTCATGAGATATGAAAATAGGCTATTTTTGCCCATAACTTCCAATAGCATCCAGCTGCAGCCCCGCAGACTCACCTCCGACTAGACACCAGTGGCTGGACACCAGTGGATAGACAGCCTACGTCATTTCTGTTTCGCCGCTAATTTCCTTTTTCGCCCCTGGATGAACAGCAATTTTATTTCATATTTTCGCCGCTGGAGGAACAGCAATTTTATTTCATATTTTCACCTCTTGATAGACATCATATTTATTTTATATTTTCACCTCTGGATAGACAGCATATTTATTTTATATTTTCACCTCTGGATAGACAGCATATGTATTTTATATTTTCATCTCTGGATAGACAGCATATTTATTTTATATTTCCACCTATGGATAGACAGCATATTTATTTTCGGTTTTCACCAGAGGATAGACATTTTTTTGCAGGCTTAATTGCACACGTTTTTTCCGTATTGTCATTTTACTTTAATGACTTAAAATGTATAATATAAAATCTGTGTGCAAATTGAAATGTGATCTTTATCATATCTCTTTACATAAAACAATTCTCAATAATATGCTTAATATTATAACATCAATAATTCATGCAAACTGCATTCACAAGAACCACCTTGAAAATATATAGTGATATTTTTTGTGATTTAAATTCAGCCTAGATCAATGGACTATAACGTTTTGTCAATACAGCAATAACTGTGACAACTTTACATGTTAATTGACCACAGTTTTTTTTTTTAATGTAACCACTTCTGTGTTTAAAATATACGTAGATTCACATAATCAGACAATTTACCAAACAATGCAAATCAAATTAACACTTCGTAGTTTTGCAATATTTATTGGAAATTACACACATCTTAGTAAAATTAGACGAATCTGACCATCAGAATGAAGATGCAACAGTCAGGCCCGTAAGGTTGTGGGGGAAGTCCCGATTTCAAGAGAAAACAAAACATGAACAGTTCCAAATAAACTATTGCACACTGTGCACACCACACCTCATTCCTGCCCCCTAAAACTGTCTAGTTTGTGCATTTGAATTCTGACATGACCGATAAATCATCGACAGTTTATTATTTTTTTCTTACCGCTGACATGTGCATGGCGCGTCAAATTTGAAAAGTGAATGACGATACGGAAATGACGTCAGCTGTCCATCCACTGGTGTCCAGCCACTGGTGTCTAGCAAGAAGTGAGTCTGCGGGGCTGCAGCTGGATGCCTCTTATAACTTCTGAACTGTTTGTCAGAAAATTATGATCTTGATGTCTATGGATTGCTTACCTCATGCCGCATCTGTCGGTGTGTATTATGCCGGGTTTGACCAAACCGCCTTTCCGCCATTTTGAAATTTCACAGCATTTGTTATATTTTTTGAACAATTGGACATATCCGCGCAAAAATTAGTAAGGAGCTTCGACATGATGTCCTGAAGGTACCTGGGAAGTCAGAGTACAGCGCCACCTAGGGGTTATAAACTATAACAGTTCTTATGGAACTGCTTATAACTTCTGAATACTTTGTCTGATATTACTTTCTTTGTGAAATTGTATTCACTGGTTTATGCCGATTGCAACAATACCTCGTTTGTCATTTTCCAACATTCTGTTCATGTGTTATTGTAAAGCATATGGTAGATGATTTTTTCGCTACTCCTTTTACAAATTGTGTTTATTTTATGCCAGGTACTGCTCGTATAATGTTTGGAGCAATCCACACAGAAATGACTGAACAAATTTTTGATATTCTGTTCTCTTTTTTAGAAATACCACTCCAAAGTTGACCGTGCCTGTGACGTTGTCTATTTGTCATAGTAAATTAATGTGACTGTATATTACATTGTATAGCATTACTATACAGAATGATTTTCTTGTCTTCAATCTCACTTGAGCTTTTTGATTTTCATATACATTGTATTTCTGTTAGTTCTGCTCTGCACTCTCAGTTCTGCATGTGTGTTGATTGGCATATGTCAATCCTTGCAGCACCTAAGCTGTTTTTTTGCTGCCCCTTGAGCTGTGTTAACTGAGTTGCGCATCTGGTTAATCACATGCCATGAGATTCTGAGGTCATGGGTTTGAACCCCATGTGCAGTGATATTTTGTCTTAACTTTTTTCTCACTTAAGTTTTGTGATTCTTATACTATACATTGTATTTCAGTCATTTGTGCTCTCTGTTGTCATTTCTACACTTTTGGTAATTGCTGGATATCAATGTTTATAGCTGTAAAGCTGTATTCTATAGCTTGGACACACCAAGTTGGTAGTTTAATCGTTTACTCAGTGGTGCATGCGGTTAGTGCCGTGCATTGGGAACCTGAGTTCATGGGTTCGAATCCCATGTGCAGTGGCTTTTTGTCTTAACTTTTTTTCTCACTTCAGTTTTGTGATTTTCATACTATACATTGTATTTCAGTTATTTGTGCTCTCTGTTGTCATTTCTGCACTTTTGGTAATTGCTGGATATCAATGTTTATAGCTCTAAAGCTCGTTTCTATAGCTTGGACACACCAACTCAGTGGTGCCGTGCTTTGGGAACCTGAGGTCATGGGTTTAAATCCCAGCTATTACTTTCACTTATTGAGATTTCCTTTTGTGTTCCCTTTAACACGTTCTTCTCGACCTGTCTGGTTTTCCACACGTGTTATATTTTTGCCATCTTTTCTGTTGTTGCTCCACCCTGCAGTGGTTCTGCTCTGCATTTGCTTTGCTTCGGGTTCGGGCTCTGTATTGCACGCTTTCTGCGCTTTGCGCATTTGCTGCGTCGTGTGGTTTTTGCTGTGCTTTGGGTGCTCATTGCGCTGAAGGTGCTTGGCCCCGCAATTGCTGCTTGCAGCTATATTTACTACTAAAACTGAAAGTGTTACTGCAAGTGTACAGCATCTACGAGCATATATTTTAAAGAAAAGAGTTGTTTTTGTAAATTGCTACTCTAGTAAATGCATAGATTTAATTTTTCATCACAGTTAAAATATCCGAAGTAAATAAACTGAGGACTGTATGTTATTATTCATTTACATGCAGATGCAATCTCATGGACAAAAAGAATAACAGCAGCTCAGCTAAAAATGAAATTAAGCATAATACTTTGTAATATAAGGCTACGAACTTTACAAATGTTTGTCATGAATAAAACAATAATTGGCCGAGCCAGGATTCGAACTCCGATCGCCAACAGTACATCTGCCCTAACTACTGCACACAGCACTACCCACTAGACCAGCGATAATGACGAGTGGATTTGTAAGAAATGTCAAGGCAACTGTATAGACGTAAGAGCACCACAAAGACTGATATTAGTCATATAATGATATTTATATATCTAAAATGACAGCAAAAAATAATAATTTCGCTCACATAAATGTAAGTGGATATGACAAAAAACACTCAGGGTCTCAAAATCCTCTCGCGACATAAATTAACTTTCTACAAATGAATGCAACATCATCATCTACAGGATTCTCTATAAAAGTACATGACATTTTAGTCACTAAGACGATCTATGCACCTAAGTATATCATATTAGCTTTACAAGTCATTTCTATTTACTGTTTAAATTTTTTAGTTGAAAGTTTAGTTTAATATATAAAACTATAAAGTAGTAAGTTAAAATGGTTTAAACTGGCAATTTAATTATAACTTAAAGACAGCTAAAAATATTTTAGAGTGTACATAATAAAAATGTGCGCAATGAATGAATGTACTAAAGCAACTAACAAGATTAAACACCGCTACTCCTTTAAAAAAGATGAGGAGACCACAAGAAACTCAGAGTTTACAGGATAAAACCTGCTCCCGACCAGGTTAGGTTCACAGAGTAAATTAGTCCGGAAACAGACTCTGAGTATAAGTTATCTCTCCTTCTGAAACAGGCTTGACTTACCCCGCTGTCTCAGGTTTAACCTACCTCCCTTTTTGAAACAGAAAACTCAGAGTTCCCTTTCAGTCGGTCACTACGACGTCACGTCGTGACCGACGAATTGGGAACTCGCTTAGAGAGACCAATCTGCTTCGTATACTACTAAAACGCCAATGAACTTGGCATTGAGATATTTGCATAATGCTGGCGCCGCCCCGCCAGGTGCGTATATAAGGCGCACGTGCAAATAGGGAAATCAGCTTTTTCGCTTCGAAAGCCGGCTTTATCTGACTGAGAAGCTACTATCTGCTCTTCTGGGAACGGTTGCTGAAGTTGATTGACAAGCAGTACTAACACAGCGGACGCTCGCAGTATTCCACTGCTCTGCATATTTTTTGTTTTGAGTTTAGTGTGTGCGTTGCCTTTCCCTGTGCGCATCATCAGCTGAGCACCTAAAGAGTGATTTCCCTAAAAGAGTGATACGTGAGAGCTCTGTGTCTTTTTAAAGACAGCCACTCTCTCGTATATTCGGAGATCAGCGTCCTTTTCAGGATTGCTTTTCGTCCGTGCGATCTTGGATGTGAGAGGTATAAGGGTTCCAGTTACGGTCACGAGCGCTGTCTTCATGCTTGGGCATCAAGCACTCTGAGGCTGCGCTCGTGGAGAGTTTTGTTCTCTCTGTGAGAGCATAACCCTCTTGGATTGCGGAGACGACTGACGTTTCTACGGGAATGCTGTCCGCTTCTTTGCAGTGCTGACACCGCCATGGTGCGACTGTCAAGCGCTCGCATGACGCTCTTCGCATCACTACGCTGAGGAGGACGGACGTCCTCCACCTACCGGCCTTTCATCCTCAGCCGGTTGAGGTTCCGGTGGAGACGGCAGAGTCGTGTTCTACGATGTCTGCCGAATCCATTGGACCTCCTTCTGGTCCCGTTCACTTCTGCAGCATCAGAGGGGTGTCCAATTTTTCCTCCGAAGTGGAGTCGTTCCGGAGATGGCGGCCGTGCCCGCTCGAGCGGCGGTAACGGTAGAGTTGGAGGGGTTAACCCCTCTCCGCCCGAACCGTACCGCCCACGTGATTGGTATTTCGGAGCTGCTCGGGCCTCTCGGTCCTCTGCTCCTGTGCCTTTCTTCCCGACGGCACGAAGAGCTGACGTGGTTTGCGGCCATCCGGCCGTTCAGCTTCAGCTTTCACCCCTCACCTCCCTCACCAATGGAGCCGCTAAGGGCAGGGACCCTTCAGTGGAGCGGGGGGTTGCGATGCAGCTGCGTTCCTGGAGGGACCACCCAACCCTTCCCTCCCGTGTTTGTAGATAGTCGTCCGGTTACGGGCGCTGTCCGTCAGGCATGCGGAGAGGTGGCTTCAGCCCTGCACGCAATAACATTGCTACGGGTTCACCAAGGATTTACGAGGGAGGCCGCGACCTTCAGTCGTGCGATGTTCACGACAGTGGTTCAAGATCGCCACCTTTGGCTGTGTCTGGCTGACGGACGCAGGCGAGAACAACTTCTTGAATGCTCCTGTCTCACAGATCGGCCTCTTCGGCGAGGCCGTGGAGTCGTACAGCTCCGCTGCGCAGACTGAGGCGATCTCTGTGGTCATGCCCCGGCGAAGGAGAGCTGCCCTTGGTAAAAATCCACCACGCCGGTTCCTCAGTCTGCCTCTCGCCGTCGGCGTCCTGCGGCGACCACCTCCGTTCCCCTCTTCGGACCCATCTCGGCAGCGCGGGGGAACCGGTCGTCAGCAGCTCGCCCCGCCTTAGCCGCCTCCCGGGAAATCGGGAGTTTAAGTGGCCAGTAAGCGGGCGACCTGGTTTGGCAGAGGATCACTCTTCAGGAGACGGTGATTCGCTCCTTCCCCCGATAGAGGGTCGGGTGGGAAATTCTTGGTTTGCATATGTTCCACCGGCTGTTTAGCCGGTGCCCACTAACCACACACAGAGTGCATTCCTCTTCCCTCTCCAGGTCTCCAGAGGATCGAGAGAGCCGTGAGCGGGCACACACCAGCTCACCCTACCTCTCCTCTATCGCCAGCGGGTGTTCTGAGGAGTCCGAGCCCTCCACTCAGGAGACCGGACCACCAGAAACCCCTTCGGAGTCTGCGTCCTCAGCTGAGGAGACCGGACGACCGTTTCCCTCAGCGGGCTCAGGTCAGTGTCACACACACACATACTGTAGATGCTTATGCTGTCACGGCAGACGCACCGGCAGTCCCGCCTGTCCCGCCTCGCTGCCCCGCCGCAGGTACACCGGTAGTGTCGTTAATTCTCCTCGTACGGTGCCTGGGTGCTTGGCTTCAGTTCCCAGCCCGTTTCGTTGGGTTTTACGCACGATCCGCCTCGGTTACGAAATACAATTACCGGCACAACCCCAAAATTCTCGGGCTTTCGTTTCACTATAGTGAAAGTATCCGATGCACATGTACTGCGTGCATAAGTCGATGTCCTGCTGGCGAAGGATTATCGAGCCGGTCCCTCTTACCGAGATGATGATATGATGATAGGGTTTTCCAGCCTTTATCTCATAGTACCCAAAATACGCGGTGGGTTACGATCGATTTGATTTACGCCCGGCTCTACGGAGGTGGTCTTTTTTTGGATGATAACGCCGAGGCTCGTATTTCAATATTCAGATCGGTTGCAGCTTTAGACCTGTAAGACGTGTACTTTTGTGTCCATCTCCCCTCGCCTTAGACCGTTTTTTCGCTCTGCGTCATGGGGTGGGCATATTAATATTAAGTACACCATTCGAGCTGTCTCTCTCTCTCCGTGTCTCCATGAAAGTGCTAGTCACGGCATTAAAATATCAGAGAGAGAGCGTTGTTCGCATTCTGCTTTATTTACGTTGACTTATAATAGCCCGTTCTTGGCAGACGTGCGCGAACACAGAGAGTTAATGCTTCGGCATCTCGCTCGTTTAAGTCATCAGGTCGACTGGGAAAGAGCAACTTTGCCCCGTGCAGAGGATCCTTTTTCTCAGTATGGAATTAGACTCGATCAACTAATTGGCGTGTTTTACAAGAGCGCGCAACTAGTCAGTTCTGACTTGCCTCGGTTTAATTCGAGGGAAGTACGCGGTCCCTCTGATACAATTTCAGAAGCTCCTGGACATATGACAGCATGCTGCAGCCGTGACACTGCTCGAGCTGCGTCATATGAGACCGCTTCAGCGTTGGCTTTACGATCGAGTCTCGAGGAGAGCGTGGCGCACCGGCATACATTGTGTAAACACTACACCTGCGTGTCATTTAAATTTCCCCGTAGTAGACCCAGCATTTCTGATAGCAAGATATGCCTCTGAGGGGTCTCCTGGCATTCTGTAGCATGCGATGCCCTAAGCACGGGATGTTCAGCCACGTATGACGGGCCTGCAGTCTGGGGTGTGCGCGAATGGCGACTCCACCCCCAGACGGTCCAGCTAATTTGGAAGAAGTTCGGTTGTGCGTAGATAGATCTGTTTGCGTCGCCGGACGATACCCACTGTCGCCTATTTTATTCACTAACCGAGGGCAGCCTCGGCGTGGATGCGTTGGCACACAGCTGACCGCGGGGGGTGCGTAAATACGCATTCCTTCCAGTGAGCTTTATTGCGCAGACACTGTGCAAAGTCAGGCAGGACGAGGAGAGTCTTTTATTAATCGTCCGTACTGGACGACCAAGAATTGGTTTTCATAGTTAATGCTCCTCGCGACAGCCCTCCCTGGCGGATTCCCCTGAGGAAGGACTTTCTTTCTTAGGAAGGGGCACATTTGGCACTCGCGCCCCGACCTGTGGATATCCATGTACGGTCGTTGAGCGCGCGCAAGGTTAGGTGATTTATCGCAAGCGGTATCTAACACCATCGACGCGGTTCGAGCACCGTCCACAGGACGGGCTTACGCCCTTAATGAAACCTTTTCGTCACCCGGTGCTCTTCGCAACGCGAGGACCCAGAGAATGCCCTTTAACATTATGCTTTTATATCTTTAACATGGTTAGATGGTAGGCTGTCCCTCCGCCATTAAATTTGATATCGCCGCTATTTCTGCTCATCACTCACTTATCTACGGCAGATCAGTTGGCCAGCATGATTTAATTATTACATTTTAAAGAGGCGCTCGCAGGCTAAACCCCTCGCGCCCTCCCTCTTTTTTCCTGAGACCTGTCCATGGTGCTGAAGCCTTCAGGTCTCCGATTTAGCCTTTGCAGTTTGCGAGTCTGAAGTTTTTATCAATGAAAACTCTGACCCTGCTAGCATTGGCCTCCATGAAGAGAGTAGGAGATTTACATGCATTCTCTGTTGACGATTCGTGCCTTTAGTTTGGTCCTGCTGTCTCACTGAAGACCCAGACCAGGCTACGTGCCCAAAGTTCCCACCACTCCCTTCAGAGATAAGGTGGTGAGCTTGCAAGCGTTGCCTTTGGAGCAGGCAAACCCAACCGAGGCTTTGTTGTGCCCCGTACGCGCACTGCGATTCTACGTGGTCCGCACGCAAAGCTTCAGGACCTCAGACCAGCTCTTTGTTTGTTATGGTGGCCAGCAGAAAGGGAAAGCTGTCACTAAGCAGAGGATGTCTCATTGGATAGTTGATACTATCGCCCTGGTTTATAATTTGCAGGGCATTCCTTGCCCTTAATTTGAGAGCGCACTCCACTCGGAGTGTTGCCTCATCTTGGGCTTTAGCTCATGGTTCCTCGCTAACAGACATCTGTAGAGCTGCTGGTTGGGCGACTCCTAATACGTTCATTAGATTTTACAATGTTCGTATCGAGCCTGTATCCTCTCGTGTTCTTTCCTCTCCAGGGAGGGCACGGAGAGCAGACTCGCAAGTCGGCTTGCAGTCTCCGACTGAGGCTCCAAATTGAGTTTTCAGTATGGAAGGCTAACAGAGCAAAAATGCGTAATGGTTTGATTTGCTCTCTCCACTGCCTTGACAGCCTTTGTTGCGGAGCATTGGCTGTCAGCCTTTCACTAGCTGTATTCTTACGAACCTACGTGTTTGGCCAGGGCCCCACATTGTGTCCCAACGGGTTCCTTTGTGAGTATTATTCCGTGGGGTTAATCCTACCAGCCCACGTTTCCCTTAGCAGAGCACTGCTTTGCTTACACAGCCACGGCTGTCATTTATACCTCAACTACGGTTGACTTTCGCCCACCAATAGCCCTTAACGGGGCGGTGGCTTCCGCAGCGTCCCTATACCGCTCAGATAGGGCGCTTCCCAGTCGCTGGCACTACTGTGGGTTAAAGGAACATCTAGTGCCCGGCCTTCTGCCTTAAAACCTAATTCTCCTTATCCTTAAGTGGAATCGGAGGGCTTTACGCAGACACTGGAAGAGGTCAGCCCCTAGTGGCGTTTTGGTAGGGATTCCCAATTCGTCGGTCACGATGTGACGTCGTAGTGACCGACTGAAAGGGAACGTCTCGGTTACGGATGTAACCCTCGTTCCCTGAAGGAGGGAACGGAGACGTCACGTCCCGTCGCCACAGGTGCTGCCACCTGCTGTTTAGGCCGGTCACCTTCCGGCTTTCTCTGCGAACAGAAGCTGATTTCCCTATTTGCACGTGCGCCTTATATACGCACCTGGCGGGGCGGCGCCAGCATTATGCAAATATCTCAATGCCAAGTTCATTGGCGTTTTAGTAGTATACGAAGCAGATTGGTCTCTCTAAGCGAGTTCCCAATTCGTCGGTCACGACGTGACGTCTCCGTTCCCTCCTTCAGGGAACGAGGGTTACATCCGTAACCGAGACGTTTCCCTCATTTCAGGGTTAACAAACTCAGAGTTTTCACTTAACCACCTTTCTGAAACGGGCCCCTGGAGGGTCAGTCAAGACGCCATAATATTGTTGTGGATGGCTTGAAAGAATCTACAAGAGAAAATGTGTCTGAATCTGAAGAAAAAGTGAGAAAACTTTTTAGTGAAAATCTACAGTTGGATCAGCGGAAAATAGAGCTGGAATGGGCTCAAAGAGTTGGGAATCAAAGGGCATTGTTAGAGAAACCCCGACCCATTGTTGTTAGATTCTTGCGGCTGAAGGATAAACTTGCAGTTTTGGATAAAGCTAAGAACTTAAAGGGCACAGGCATCTTCATAAATGAAGACTTTCCTGAAACCATTCGACAAAGAAGGAGAGAACTACTTCCAGCAATGAAGGCAGCCTATGAGAGAGGTGATATTGCATATCTGAGATATGACAAACTTATTGTTCATCCACCTTTCCAAAATCAACTAACACAAAGAAAGCCAAATGCTTAGAGTTTGGTTCATTAAATTTGATAACATAACCACTTATAGTATTCTTTTATTAGTAATTACATATCTGTTTATTCTTTAAATACACTATTGATTCTAACAAACTTGATTTTGAAGCTGAGACTTTTAAACTTTTTGATTTTTCTACATTTGATCCTTATAATGTTTTTGTTGACCCAGACTCAAATTTTTTTTCATCATTGGGTGCTTCAAATTTTTGTACTTTTTATACCGAAACGAAGTTTAATGAATTATGTAGATCTTTGCCTGCTAACATTTTTTCTACTTTTCATTTAAATATAAGAAGTCTTTCTAGGAATTATGACAATTTCATTCACTATTTATTTTTATTAAGACTTAAGTTTTCTGTTATTGCTTGAAACATGGCTTACTACAAATTCTAAAGACATTTTTAATTTGTCTAATTATAATTCTGTTCATTATGTTAGAGAAAATAGATTGGGAGGTGGTGTTTCTTTGTTTATTTATGAAGAGTATGAATTTAAAATTAGGGATAATCTCACTTTAAAATCAGATAGAAATGAAGTGGAATCTTTATTTGTCGAGCTTTTTACTGGTTCTGGAGGAAAGAACATCATTGTTGGGGTTATTTACCAACCACCTGATTCTAATATACAAGATTTTAATGAAAGTTTGGCCAATTCACTTGATTTGATAAATAAAGAGCTTAAATACTGTTATATTTTAGGAAATTTTAACATAAATCTCTTAAATAAATCTAATACCCCTACTGCAGATTTTCTTAATATTCTTTATTCTAGTTATCATTTTCCTCGAATTCATAAACCTACAAGAGTTACAGAAAAATCAGTAACATTGATTGATAATATCTTAACTAATTCTATAAGTGAAGGAATTAAATCTGGTGTTTTATATTCAGACTTATCCGATCATTTTCCCATATTTCATTATTCTGAAATTAGGATTAACAGTGTTAAACTTTCAAAAGATATACAGCAAAAGAGAATCATGAATAATGTAAATATTTCTAAATTTAAAGATTTGATTGCTAGTACTTCCTGGGATAATCTGTATGAAGAACATGATGCTGAAAGAGCATATCAACAATTTATGACTATTATTAGCTCTAGTTTTAATAAATGCTTTCCAGTTAGTAGCTCTGTAAAGAAAACCAATCATTTTAATAAACCTTGGTATACAGTTAGTTTACAAAATATGTTGAGGACTAAGAACAAACTCTATAAAAATATGTTTTAAATCCTACACCTCTCACTTTAGGGGTTTATAAATCTTATAGAAATAAATATAATCAGTCTAGATGTGCAAAAACGCAATATTTTAGTGAAAAATTTAAGAGGTGTTCAAATGATATTAAAACAACATGGAAAGTTATAAATCAGGTGCTGCAAAAAGAGACGATTACTTCAAAGCTACCTTCAGATTTTGTGGATGGTAACAGTTCATATAATAATCCATTTGACATAGCTCAAAAATTTAATGATTTTTTTGTTAACATTGGTCAAACATAATAATATTCCTGTTGGTAGTGGCAAACCTTTGGATTATTTATCAGGAAATTTTCCTGTTATCTCGATCTTTAAATCACCTGAGATTGATGAAATAAGTGAAATAATTGATTATTTAAAGTTATCTTCAGCTGGACATGACAATATTTCTGTTTTTCTTGTCAAACAGGTGAAAGGCTTAATATAACATCCGCTTGCTCATATCTTCTCTCTTTCCTTGAAAACAGGCATAGTACCAGAAGATTTAAAATTAGCCAAAGTTATTCCTCTGTTTAAAGCAGATGATCCTCAATGTTTTAACAACTATAGACCTATATCTATTTTACCATGTTTTTCAAAAATCTTAGAAAAAATTGTATATAAAAGGATTTTATGTCACTTAAATTCTAATTCTATTCTTTATAAACATCAGTATGGATTACGCAAAAACCATTCTACTTATATGGCTCTGCTTCACCTGATTGACAATGTTACTCTTGCACTTGAAAATCATGAATTCACTTGTAGTATTTTTATTGACTTGTCAAAAGCGTTTGACACAGTTAATCATATTTTATTGGAAAAGTTGTACAAATATGGCTTTCATGATTTTTCATATAAGTGGTAAAAAAATTACATCTCTAATAGAAGACAGTTTGTTTGTGTTAATGGTTGCTATTCTAATACAGCAAGATTACTTTGTGGGGTTCCTCAGGGGTCCATTCTTGGACCCTTACTATTTCTTATATATATAAATGATCTATCGAATGTTTCAAATATTCTTACCCCAATAATGTTTGCAGATGATACCACCTTCATTTTTTTCTCATTCAAATTTTAATTTATTGATTAAGAGTGTAAATGATGGCCTAACCGCTTATGTTAATTGGTTTAATTTAAATAAATTATCTCTAAACTTAAAAAAGTAAGCCTAAGGACTTAGCAAAAATCACAGTTGAATCTATTGAGTTGCCCCAAGTGTCAACTGTAAAGTTTTTAGGAGTTTTTGTTGACGAGAGTTTGAGTTGGAGGGAACAAGTTGATTATGTAAGTAGGAAAATACATAAATCTACTGGAATAATAAGGAGGGTTAGGCATCTTATTACGACAGAGTGTCTTCTTACTCTTTATTATAGTTTAATTTATCCGTATCTCTCATATTGTAATATAGTTTGGGCGAGCACTTTTCCTACCACTCTTCATAAAAATTTTTCCCTTCAGAAACGTTTTCATAATTTTACAACCCAATCCAATTCATATACCTCATCGGCTCCTCTATTTCAAAAACTTCAAGTTCTTACTGTTTATGATATCAACATTTCTCAAATTTGTGTCTTTATTTATGAAATATATTCAGGTAAAGGTAACATTCCAGAGCAATTTACAGGGTATTTTAAAGTTAATTCACAGGTTCACAGTTACTTAACTCGTCAATGTGCAGATTTTCATTTCCCTAAAATTCTTACTTGTAGAGGTCAATATTCTATACGATTTAGGGGTATTAAATTGTGGAATAATTTATTTCATTTAGCAGAAAAATGTTCTTCTTTAAAAAGTTATAAAAGATGTATAAAGAATAATTTTATTGCTGATTTGTAATTGTGCTTTTGTTTATTGAGGTTTTATGTATTTTATCTACTTTATATACAGTTGTGGCCAAAAATATTAGCACCCTTGGTAATTATGATCAAATAAGGCTGTAAAAAATTTATCTGCATTGTTAATCCTTTTGATTTTTTATTTAAAAAATTCACAAAAATGTATAATTTCATTGGATTATAAGAATTTAAAATGGAGGGGAAATATCATTATGAAATGAATGTTTTTCTCAAATACTCGTCGGACACAATTATTAGCACCCCTAGAAATTCTTATTGGTAAAATATCTCTGAAGTATATTCCCATTAATACTCAGAATTTTGAGAACTCCAGCATGATTGTAAACACAAAATCATTCAGCTCTGGCTTCTGTTTCACAGAAATATAAAGAGGAGGGGAAACAAAGCCTAAATTCCCTTAATCATCCATCACAATGAGAAAAACCAAAGAATATATTTCTGATGAGCAGCAAAAGATAATTGATCTTCACAAATTGGTGAAGTGGCTTTAAGAAAAGAGCTAGAGCAGTGAAAATGACCATTTCCATCATCAGGGCAATAATTAAGAATTTCCAACCATCAGAAAATGTTACAAAACTGCCTGAAAGAGGACCTATGCCTATATAGTCGCAGAGATGGGTATAAATACATGGAAATGTATTTCAAATACAAATACAAAATACTGTGTCGAAAAATGTATTTAAATACAAATACAAAATACTGTGAGGAAAAATGTATTTAAATACAAAAACAGTATTTTGTATTTTGAAAATACACAAAATACATGTGAAATTGGTGATTCAGTGCAAGTATCCATAATCTAACTGGGTCTATTTCTGAATCAAAAAGCATTTAGATGTGTGCAACTGCTTAGAAACTTTCATTTTATGTTACATACCTCTTGCTTTCCCCTGCGCTGTAGGAAATAAAAAACTAGAAAAAAACTTGGTAACACTTCACTTGAAGGGCTGTGCATAAGACTGACATGACACCTTCATAATCATAACATGACATGTGTCATGAACATGAAGAAGATTTTATGCACATTTATGACAACTGACATTTAAGTGGCATTCACTCACTTATGTCATTTTTAATGCGAAGCTGACATTGTTTGAGATATCTTTGTTATGACAACTTGCCAAATAAACCAATACAACACAACTTGTTATAAATCACAAACAATAACTATCAAACGTAAGAAACTACCTAGCTTTGTGGGTTAACATTACAATAAACTGTGATTTAAATGTCATTAAGTGTTAATACTAAGTCAAATATTATTAATACTCAGTCAAATAAACATTATGAACTGAAGAATATTCATGATGCTGTTATAAAAACTATTTAACACAGTATTAACACTTAATGACATTTTAATGACAAATTCAGTTTGTATCACTGGTAAAAAGTGGTCAGCTATGTTGTCTTGGTTAATGTCAAGTTGTCACGAAAAGTTATGATGTATGGGTGTTAATGTCAAGTTGTCATAAAGACATCTCAAACAATGTAATCTTTGCAATAAAAATGACATAATTGAACAAATGACACTTTATGACAGTTGTCGTAAACGTGAATAAAATCTCCTTCATATTCATGACACGTGTCATGTCATGATTATGAATGTGTCATGTCAGGCTTATGAACACCCATTCAAGTAAAGTGATGTTTTATAAAAACATCATAAAAACTTTTTATTTGTGTCGTCGACCCACAACCTAACGGTTTATATGTGAAGAAATCCACGTATTTACTTCTCACAAGACGAGTGAGACGAGTGAGAGAACTACTTTCTCTCATCGCTGCTTTTTGATGGTTTTGAGAACAATTACTCACGAGTCGCCCTCTGTCATTTCACAGAATTATACAACGGAGAGCATGTCAAGCATAAGGAGCATGCAGGTTCAGCAGGTTCAGGAGAACTATATTGTATGGCGGAAGAACACTTAGTTTGCAGCACTTCAACCTCTGGTGCAGTAACATCATCACTCCTGTCACAGACTGCGCGCTGAGGTCGAAATGCTGCAAACTAAGTGCTCTTCCTCCATGCATTGAAAATAGATAGTTATGTATTAATTTGTCTAAGTTGAGGTAAGAACATAGTGAAATATAAAAAAAATGGTGGTTTTCCTTTAAGTCAAAAGTGTAGGCCTATTTGTCAGCGTTCCACAATCTGTCTCAGTCGTGCAACGTGCAACTGCCTGCCAACGTGCAACTGTGAATTTGAATTTCCTTTCGCGACAGTTATAATAACACAAATCACATCACACCCAATAATTCAATCGCCCTTGCTTTTTTCCCACTTCAACATTTCAATTATTGCCCACTAAAAGCTGGACAGATATATTTGCTTACCTGAACTCTGTTGTCTTGTCTGAAATGATGTTTTATTAACAAAGTTCGGGAGGAACACGTTCAAATAATCAACCTAATCACCTCAACTATGACCAGCTGTTGACAATCAGCAATCAGCTATCCACCTGATTGGCATCAACAGAAACCTATATAGACTGGAAACCAACTCACCCTCATTCCTCGATAGTTTCAGCATCCCTCCACCTCCCCTTCTCCGCACGATTGCATAGTCACCTTACTAACCAGAACAGGGGGGATTGTTCTGGGTTCGGGCCTAAGGCTGAGCCCGGAACCCTCTCCCCGCCAGGAAGCGCTCCGGGCTCAGTCCATTAACGAGCTCGGAGCCCTCTCCTCGGACAGCACGCCAAATACGCATATTAATAACTCTGTTCTGAATTATTTGTAAGTGTGAACTCGTGAACTAGTTGATGCATGAAAACATCACCCTGACTGGTTGACTGGCTCAAAGTATTTTGAGTATTTTAAAAATACAAAAATACTCATCTTAAATGTATTTAAATACAAATTACATTTCATTTTTTTCAAAGGCTTTAAAATACAAAATACAAAATACTATTTTGTATTTCAAATACATATTTTAAATACATGTATTTGAAATACTGCCCATCCCTAGTCGTAATGTGCGGTGAGAAGGAGAGTTTGAGTAGCTAAAGTCTCTCCTAGGGTCACAGCTGGAGATTTGCAGAGAATTGTTGAGTCTCTGTTTCAGAAAACCTTTTAAAAAATTGTCAAACAGAACCTACATCAACACATGTTGTTTGGGAGGGTTACAAGAAATATTTTCCTAGCTCATTCAAAAACAAACTAAAGCATATTCAGTTATCAGCCATGACTGGAACTTTAAATGGGAATGGCTTCTATGGTCAGATGAAACTAAAAATGAGCTTTTTTAGCAGCAAACAATCAAGATTGGTTTTTGTAAACACAAAGAAAAAAGTACCCCATGTGTACAATGAAATATACTGCTGTGTTTTTTATGTTGTGGGCCTATATTTCTGCTGAAGGTTCTGGACATCTTGTTAAAATACATAGAATCCATGATGCCATCAAATACCAACAGATAAAAAATCAGTAAGTGACTGACTCTGTTAGAATTCTTGGGCCATGTTTGGATCCTCTAACTGTACAATAACCAAAACACAAACCTCAAAAACAACACAAAAATGGGTCACTGAGCTCAAAACCAAGCTTCTGCTAAAACCATTCCACTCTTCTGACCTGAACCCCACAGAAAATGAGAGGAGTGAACTGAAGAGGAGAAGCAACAACATGTAGCTGGGAATCTAAAAGGCCTGGAGTGATTCTGGATGAAGGAATGGTCTCTGATGTCTTGTCAGGTGTTTTCTTACCTCATCAGGCATTATAGGAGAAAATTTAGACATGTTAAACTGGCAAATGGAGGTTTTTAAAAAGTATTGAATAAAAGGGTGCCAATAATTGTGGACAATGTGTATTAGAGAAAAACATTTATTTCATAATCATATTTCCACCCATTTTCAATTCTTATTATCCAATAAAAGAATACATTTTTGTCATTTTTTTTAATGAAAAATCAAAAGGATTTACAATGCAGATGAATTTTCACAGCCTTATTTGATCATATTTACCAAGGGTGCTAATATTTTTGGCCACGGCTGTAGTTTTGATGTTTATTATTATTATTCTTTTTTTATATTTTGTTTATTTTTGTTGTTGTTTTGTTTAGGTGGAGGCTTTAAATAAGCCCTTTGGGTTTTTTTGCCTCTCCCTGCACAATATATGGATTGTATTTTGTTTTTATTGTATATATTTTTGTATCTGTGCAAATAAACCAAAAAAAAAAAAAAAACATTGTTCAAGTCGCGAAGCCATGATCAGTATTAGTCGCACACGTTTTGTATTGTATTAGCCGTATTTAACTTTGCAGTATTGACTTTACAGTCCCGAGTCGAACATCAAAGTTTTTATGCCAAAACAAGAAAGACGTTAAAAACAAACAAACAAACAGTAGCACGAGCCCGTGTCGCTGCAGAGCTGCGCCACTGGAAGTTATATCAAAATTGTCAGTTATATGGTAAGTTATCAAATTGTCAGTAATATAGACGAAGCGGGTATCCCTTGCTAATCATCCACCCTCCTTATCATGTTGTGCCACTTGTGCCGCTTCTTGGCATGGGTTTAACGACTTTTAAAAATGATGATATACACTTTTATACTAATGGTAAGGTACTTAACAATCAGAATTGATTGGCAAGCAGCTGCAGTTACTTCTGTTTAATGCGGTATTGTTTACCATTAATGTTTTCAAAATAAAGCAACCTAGTTAGATAGAGAATATGGTCTGAGATGATCCAGCTGCTCCTTAATGAGTTTTTTGATAGGCAAATTTTTTAAATTTAGCCACGTCAGGCAAAATGTCAAAAGGTTTAAGGGTTGCCGAATAAAACAAATTGTTTCGAGGTTACCGGTGTTGTGTGGAAGTCTGTTCCCTATGTTTCCCTTTAGTGTAGTGTTTTTATAGCGTTTTTATCACATTATACGTTTATTCTTTATATACATTGAAAGTTTTAATGGCTACTGAGAAGTGTGTGTGTGCATTTATGTAATGTATCTTGACTGTTCTTGATTGTAAGTCAATTATTTTTACAGTATGAATCATATTATATGTATAATATATATTTATTATGTATGGAAACATAACAGTTTTAAAACCAGTGTTTCCTCTAGGATTTTTTTCAGCTGTGGCAGCAGGGGGCGCCCATGATGATTATAAATTTACTTTTTTTAAATGTAGAATATAGGCTACAGTGAACTAACATGTATTTTTTATCATTTTCATGCTGTCATTTACTTTTCCTTATATTTATAGCATATTGCTTTTCTATGTTTGATCTAAACCAGGGGTCTCAAACTCAAACTGGCTTGGGGCCATTTCTGAGACTGACATTTCATCAGAGGGCCGCAGAGCTATTTTAACGTTCAAAAAAGTACAATATTTCTTTAAAATATTTTTTAATGTATAATAATACTTGAAAATATATAAACAGTGTTTTTTATTTTTTAATATACATTATTTTATAAAAGTAAGTAAATATTTTCTTAACCTTATTAGGCTTTGAATTATTAACTAAGGCCTATTAAAACTAACAAATTTAATTCCTATACATTTATAAACTATTATAAAAAATTTTTACCAACAGTACGTGTTTCTGTTTTTATTTATTTTTGACTGTTTTCAGTCATAGTATTGACTTCATTATGTTCCTTTTTGTTATTCCACCGTTTTAATGAATTTGCTATTATATTTAGAAAAATATTAATAAGTGAAAGTGATCCTAAAACATTTGGATGGGTAGTCAATGTTACATAAGCTAATTGGACAGTAAAAATAAATAATACTGCTCTATGTATAAGCAAGCAAGATAATAATGTATTATACTTCATATATATTTCATTATATATATAAGTGTACATACTTGTATCCTCTGTAATTTCTCCTCATCTTTCCTCTTTTCCTAACCTGGGCACTTTGATGGGTCATTTTCTCATTCGTAGTTTAATATTAAACTGTTGCAGTACATCTCCCACTGCGGTGTCTCCATTAGAAGCTGTGACTTGATGTGAACTACGGTAATAACCCCACAGCAGCTCTTCTCTGAGTAACAGAGTATCCACCCGGAAGTAATAAATCTTCTCTGGACAAACACTACAAAGTCGCCATCAGATGAACTGATCGCATTGTGACAATGATATGATTGACGCGAGAGGAATTAAAATCCGATCACGCATTCCGTTACCCTCGCCATCACGGAGCGCGTGCTCGTGGCTGCGTAGCAACGGGTGACGCGATCCCACGCTGCGCAACCTCCGCTCCCAAGCAAGCACTTTGAAAAGTAAACATACTTTAAGAAACGCCTCGACTCGTTTTAACTCACGTTGTTAGACGCGACATGTGACCGAACCCTTAAACGTTTAAATAAAAAAACGAATTTAAATAAAAATCTTTCTGCGGGCCAGATTACGTTATATTGTTGAAAGGTGACGCGGGCCGCAGAGAGGGGGAGGGCGGGCCGCAAATGGCCCGCGGGCCGGGAGTTTGAGACCACTGATCTAAACTGTATTTTCTTAAAAAAACGTTACATAACTACGTACGTAGTTCGGATATTTTATTGTAGTTTTAATGTAGTGTGCATTGCAAGTACGTCCTCGTGTTTAGCATTACAGAGCTGTTGCAAAGTCATGCAGTCCTGTTTGATAATCCGCACCGCTGTGATTGACAGAACAACCGACCAGTTATCCGACATCAGCAGCAATTTTATTTCACACCCGTACCATTTGACAAAGACTGTGACCCCGAGCCGGTCACACCGCAAATCGCGCAGTTAAATATAAACCTTTAAAGCCCGGGATACACTGCACGATAATTGGCTGTCCCAGACGAAAGATTGCCATCGTGAAACTATCGTCGCGATTTCTGTGATCGTGGATCTTCATCGGTGGTCCTATGTCGTACAGTGAGAGAGGTTTAAAGATGGCCGTTTTCCCGGTCTTGCGTCCAAAGATAGCCTACGATAGTTTTCTGGCAGTGTCAGAAATTCTGCATGATCACCGCACAGTGTGTTTGCTGCTACGACCTGCGCGCCGGTATTTGTTTACCACGAGCGCATGCTGGTGACGTTGCGCAACGTGTGACGCAGCCGCCGAAGCTTCCGTGTCATCGTCGTACAGTCTACATGCCTCTCGTACCCGAGTTTAAACGATACATGTCGCACAGTGTGATAAGGTAATGATCTTATAAGAGGACAAAATCGTGCAGTGTATTCCGGGCTTAACGGTCTTCAGACATATCTTAAACACAAATAAGCACGGGGCCATTTAAAAACGAGTCGAATTTTGGTCTTGGATGTTAGACCCGCATTTTACTCTTGTCTATTGAGTCCCGACCTGCATCTACAACACAAATGACACGCGAATAGTCTATTATTACACCTGTTAGATCAAATATTATGCGGTTCACCCGTGGGTTCTCCGACCCTGCTGTTTCGTCTGAAAACAGATAAAACAGTCTCACCATCTGCCTCAAGTTTCTATTACCAACGTTCTTCTCTTCCACGGGAATAATGTAAGTTTCCTTACAAACAGATTCGACTATTAATGTCTTGCAGTCGCATATAAGTAGTATTGCAAGGTACCACCCACAAGCCCAACGACGGATACAAGTGGAGTGGGTGAAGGGGACTCGTGTTCGTTCCTTCCTCAGCGCTTCTAGAAGAATAATTCCATATCATGATTAAATTAATTTCTTTGATCTCTGTGTTTAAATTATAATCTGACTCCAATTTAATATATTAAGAATTTTGTGCATTATTCCAATTATCTGTTGATCATAATTTAGATGTTTGATTATTTATATATTCCCATAGTCTTAATTATTCGTTCATTAGGGACCCGATATCGCACAGGATATACGCCGGCCGTTTGCGTACATCTCACGGACACAAAATTGCCAGTTCTGATCTTAGTCAGAGGTTGCCGGGTAAACTAATATTTTTATGTCTGGCCGCCCCATGCTTGCTCCGATCATAAAAATAGTTACTTTAGTCACGATCATGCAACTTGCTAAGGCAGGTGATAGACATAAATCTGAGAGTCCTGGTGAATGTGCTACCTGCTCCATTCAACATCAAAACACCAGTGTGATCATATCCTGACATACTTATTTTGCGGTAATATCAGACTCCTTCTAATCTACTGGAAATAATAATTTCTGAAAGAATTAAAATAAATCAATACAATTCCTGAAGAATTCAGATGAATCAAATGTAACAATTTATTATACCAGGCAGGTTTCAGCTTCAAACATAAATTAAACAATATCATACAGAATTTGATTCAATTAATTAATTAAAATGATCAACAGTTGCAAAAGTTACAAAGTCATACCTGGCAATAGACACTCTGGCTACAGAGTACTTCCATCATGAATATAATATACCCAAAATGGTTTAGAAAGATTCTTGTTAAAGAATACTTCCATAATGTCTGAATACACACACCCAAAGTGTGGGGAAGTTTCTTGCTAAAGAATACTTCCCAGAGTCTCTTGCCAAGCCACCTTATATACACAGAACGAGACAAAGAATAGTAACATCTCAAATCAGGATTTAGTTGGTCGGTTCTCGTGACCTAAAGGAGCACCAAATGGGACTGTTAACCATCTGTAATCTAGATCTCCTCATGAGTTGACACCCATCACAGTATGGAAGCATATGGGTAGCAAAATTCAATTTAGAATGTAATATGCAATATGACAATGCAATATGTAAAATGACAATGCATTTCTGTATTTAAGTTTACATTTTCCATGCATGTATGTGCAATCCTTGGTGCAAAATAGAAATGAAAATGTAATACTTTAATTTACATTTTCCATTTTCTACAGCCCTGTTTTAAATACATATTTTAATGCTTTAGAAGTTGCAAAATTAAAATGGAAATGTATTACCCGAACAGATATAATGTGATTCACATTGTCAAGCAAAAACTGTAGCAAAATTATCATTTAAATGTAAATTTCCCTAAATGCATTTACATTTACGGATGGGAAACTTGGGATTGCATTTTCATTTACACAGCGTGCAATGGATGTAGCAAAATTAAATTGGAAATGTATTAGCTGGTTTGATAAGATGTGCTTTACATAGTCAAGCAAAAACTGTAGCAAAATGATCGTTTAAATGAAATTTTCCCTAAATGCATTTACATTTACGGGTGGGAAACTTGGGATTGCATTTTCATTTACATAGCGCGCAACGGATGTAGCAAAATTCAATTGAAAATGCATTCCGAGTTGACCACGCCCCCGCCCTGTGAATCACTGCGTCAAGGCGGGGCCAACAACTTCCATTGCCTGGCCTCTCACGTGGGAAACATGGCGGCAGCAGGGCTGATTGAGAGTGTTATACGCTGACCGAAGCATAAACAGAGAAATATTAGTATTTATGGAGATTATTACGTGTCTGGTGACAGAACTACAGCGTTGTTTGATCCTCTCACTGAATTGTCTGCATTATCAGACGCTAGTTCACCTCGGACTGTGGCTGCCTTCGAATTCAAATAGCCTAACTTTACGGATGTTTCTACCGCGAACATTTCATCACAGTTCAAATAAGCACTGACTGTATGGGAATGTATTTTTACATTGAAAACATTGTTCATTTTTTTATGATTTTAAAATACAGATAATGATGTTATAACCTCACACGTAGCGAATCATAAAAGGTATATAGGCTATAACAGACTACTTTTCTTAGTTTGACATGTTTTTGTAGAAGAACATTATCTGTTCCGGTGAAAAGTCTTAAACAATTATGCAATAATGGATTTTCATCAAACAAGAATAACCATGGTTTTACTACAGTAAGGTTTAAGGTTTTTTAAGCTGTTGGGTGGTTGGTTTTTCGAAACCATCTTGTTGTAACTATGATTTTGGCTTTAACTATAGTAAAACTATGATTAATGTTCGTAAGGATCTAAGACGGAGTCATTGCTTGTTTTACTGTTTGCAGCAGTCCGGTTCATAAGAGCACCGCATTGTTTTCTAAGTTTCGTTTCATTCTCCGTGTCTGTCTCGGTTAGCTCTTCTGTTTTATCGGTAAAAAGAGGCTAATTTCTCATGATGCGGAGCACGACTAAATAACACGCGAGCAAGTGAAATCAGAAAACCCAGCGGCGTTAAATCTCGAAATAGGTTACTGCGAACTGAATGGCCAAAACAATTAGAAATAAATACAAAATAATTTTCAGGTATACTTCTTTACATAAAATAACACAGATGAAGTGATAACGCATTAAATGACCATTCAATATTATTAAACCTGCAGTGACACGTAAAACATTCGAATAGATTTTTTTCTTTTCGAATAATTATTGCAGATCGACTAGTCTTGCACACCCGGACATCAGCATATTGACCCGATCAGACCAAACATACATTTAACTTATGTACTTTTATACTCTTTCATAGCAGAAGCGTAGTGAAGGGTAGGCTATATTCTGACCTGTGGCCAGTGACGTCGTCTTATCTTATTCAATACTTTTTAATGTTCTTATTTATTTATGTCCACAAAAGTTATTAACAAAACATAGATTAAAATTAAGAAACAAATTAAATGAAATGAAATTCGTTTTAGAGAAGCAAACAAAACATATGAAGTAAAATTACGTTTAATTGTGGTGGAGATGGTCGTTTAACATGCAGCAAACAGTAAAACAATTAATGACCCCAACCAAAATGAACTGTTTTACCTTAAATCAAAATAAAAAAAACATGTTTACTACAGATTTTCTACAACCATAGTTAAACCTAGTAAAACCATGGTTATTCTTGTTAAATGAAAATCCATGCATTATTGTTAAAAAACAGAATTTTACCGGAACAGATAATGGTTCTTCTTCTTCACAAAACATTTCAAACTTAGAAGGTATTTATGTCGAAGTTCAGTCTGTCTACTTTTTTTCACTCTGTGAGGGGTTTTAACGCCGTTTTCTGTATTTTAAAATAATTAAAAAAGATTTGAACAATGTTTTCAATGTTTTTATAAATACATACATGTAACAGTCAGGGTTTATTTGAACTGTGATGAAATGTTCGCGGAAGAAACATCTGTAGGCCCTCGGTGGTCAAAAAAAAAAAAAAAAAAAAACAGAGTAATACAAACCGTAATCAATCTGCCAAAAAAACAATTTTCACAATAATAAAATCATGGCTAATTATAAGGAACTATACAAAATGATACCTGTTTGGAAGACATGGATGCGCACCTAACACAGCGCAGACAAACATGCTCATAAACAGGAAGTAATAAATGGAATTATGTGTGCATATTTGAATACTGTAAGAATATTTCCTTTAAATATATTGTTTGTCATATAAAGTGTTGAGAGAGAATAATGTTTTTTCCACTGTATTGTTTATTTTGACCTGTTAGTGTGGTTTTAAGCGTGTTTGACCTCAAGGGTTTATTTCAGTAATATTGTTGTTTTATCATAATACAATTTACATCAATCCTGCTTCCTTCTCTGTTTATTCATTTAATGATGCTGTTATGTTAAGTCAATATTCAAGTCATATGCGGAATAATGTGTGCATCTTTGAATAACTGTAAGAATACAGTTCCTTTGAAAATAATTTTGTCAACGTTTTAGAAATAATAATGTTGTGAAAATATTTATTGCCATATGAGACGTTTATTGCCGTTGAATACTCTCGTCTATAATGTGGAAATTATATATACGTAGGAAATATAATGTGGTATACTTCAAAGTTACACTGCTAATTTTTATTTATGATATGTGGCGATAAATAAACTTTTGCAAATCTGCTGATTTGATCCATTAATTTCCTGACCACCAGGCTATTTTAAACATCATTAATCCACACTTACTAGTCTATCAAATAATATCTAAAGTATATTGTTTTGTGAAAAAAAAAGATGATTTGTTATATTGTTTTTGCGTTTTGTCAATCACACGATATTTTTTATAGTCAAAAGCAGCGGTCAGCAGCTGCAGCGCGCAAACGGATTGTGAAAGCACAAAGCGGCTGCTTGACAAATCTAACCGCATACATACTGCAATAAACACATCAAAGGCCAACAGGCTAACGTTATGCCATGTGTTGAGGGGTCGCTCACTGATCCCCGTATTTTTGTAAATCCTATGGACCTGCCGAACGGGTTAAGCACTTTTTTTCATATAGGCTACTGTGTTGAGCAAAAAGGCTGCAGAGTTTGACCAGCGGGAATCGGACGCACATCAGGCTGCCAGATTGTGTTGCTAACTCGCAATGTATAACTACTATCAGACCGGCGTTCGCAGCCTCAAAACACTGCCAGTCCACCGGGAAAAGTCCCGACTATCCCGATTGCCACGCTACTTGAATGCGAAGGCACGAAAGGCAGCCACAGGACAGTGCGAGGTGAACTAGCGTCTGATAATGCAGACAATTCGGTGAGAAGATCAAACAACGCTGTAGTTCTGTCACCAGACACGTAATAATCTCCATAAATACTAATATTTCTCTGTTTATGCTTCGGTCAGCGAATAACACTCTCAATCAGCCCTGCTGCCGCCATGTTTCCCACGTGAGAGGCCAGGCAATGGAAGTTGTTGGCCCCGCCTTGACGCAGTGATTCACAGGGCGGGGGCGTGGTCAACTCGGAATGCATTTTCAATTGAATTTTGCTACATCCGTTGCGCGCTATGTAAATGAAAATGCAATCCCAAGTTTCCCACCCGTAAATGTAAATGCATTTAGGGAAAATTTCATTTAAACGATCATTTTGCTACAGTTTTTGCTTGACTATGTAAAGCACATCTTATCAAACCAGCTAATACATTTCCAATTTAATTTTGCTACATCCATTGCACTCTGTGTAAATGAAAATGCAATCCCAAGTTTCCCATCCGTAAATGTAAATGCATTTAGGGAAATTTACATTTAAATGATAATTTTGCTACAGTTTTTGCTTGACAATGTGAATCACATTATATCAGTTCGGGTAATACATTTCCATTTTAATTTTGCAACTTCTAAAGCATTAAAATATGTATTTAAAACAGGGCTGTAGAAAATGGTAATGTAAATTAAAGTATTACATTTTCATTTCTATTTTGCACCAAGGATTGCACATACATGCATGGAAAATGTAAACTTAAATACAGAAATGCATTGTCATTTTACATATTGCATTGTCATATTGCATATTACATTCTAAATTGAATTTTGCTACCCATATGCTTCCATACACAGGAGTACAGATTATGTCTTAAGTTTTAAACGTTGATATACTTTCTCTTAACATTATAGAAATTAGACCTTTTTAACCATCGCACCATGACCTTTAAAACAACACCAAACATGAAGATGAAACCTTTGTAGCATCACAACATATGATATACCCAATGTTACATGTGTTTAGTATATTTCCAGTAACCAAAACCTTAAAGGAGAAGAGAGAGGGGGTGAAATACAGATCAGTTCCTGTGTATCCGTGACCCCTGTGGAGAGAGACAACAGTTCTCTCAAAAATAGACACAGAATGTGTTTTTTATTGTTTTATGGTCCAGCTCCAAAAACAAAACTTGTCCACCTGTCCTACAGTATTCAGTATTTAGCCTTTTGTTTTTGGACAAATATCATATCATTCAATGTGAAACTTTGTGAGTGTCGATCTAAAGCACAGAATATTGACTGACAGCTGAGCGGACAGCTGAGCGGTCAGCAGCGCGCTACTGCGCTTATAGTCTATATTCTGAATAACTAATGACCAGATAAGTGGATAATATGAGTACAGTGATTCCAAATGAATGTCCAAAAAACTCGTAATATGTTAAATCAAAAGTTTAATAATGTCTTTTCTCGCAGCCCTGCGCTGTGTTGGGTTAGTTGGTGTAGATATGAGCCGGTGAATATCATATGCGTGATGACCTTGCAGCTTAAATTACCCTCAATTTATAATCATAAAGATAAAAGTAAAACAACATTCGAAACTTCAAATGATGTATTTTTATTTGTGTAAACTCACAATAAGGAGAAAACCTTGTGCTTATTTATAATCATTAAAACATGACGTGCTTTCTGCTGCTTTGGTTTTAGAGCGCGTCACAAAAAAAGAACAGAACCTCAAATACTTTTTTATTCGTTTTGTCAATTTAATAATTATTTAAGTGCAACATATTTCGTATAGGCTTATTTATTTTATTATTATTTCTCAAAACAGAGACGTAGCTTAATCATCCTCTGTTGATTTAAATCTATTTGTGCATGAAACTAAACCCATGGGGGAAATTATGATATTTTAGGAGATTTATTAATAAATGAGTGAACAGCGCGAATCCAGAAAGGAATTTATTTCTAGACAGCCATGTCTGGCAGAGCGGACATTTCGGTAGCTTTTTTGCGAGCTGCCGCTGTGGGGTTTGTCTAGAAGGGATACAGCAAATGCCACAAATTTAAGGATTAGATTTGGAGGTAGGATTATTAGGATGAAAACAGCGGTTCTGGCTAAATTAGATATAAATACATCCTACGATCGTGTGAAATTTTGTGTTTAGAGTTGGGTTTGGTTGAAGGATTAGGATAAAACAGTGCTCATCCAACGAGATTTCGTTTGCTGTATCCCTTCTATCCACAACCGCAGGCGTGGCAGGGATGTTTTAGGAGTGGCGGGCCGCCACGGTTGAATGTATATAGCGGAAACACTGTAAAACAAAGAGTAAAGAGAAAAGAGCTATATGTTAAAAGGCATAAAACTGTCAAATATGAAAATTAAAAAAATTGTATAATAGAATACATGATATTATTGCTTTTTAGTATAACCAATTGAAATCTTTAATCTTTTTAAATAAATTATAAATGTAACGTGATGAAAACGCTATAAACATAGAGGGAACAGACTTTAATGAGGAACAAACACCCTAATGAACACAAACACTTGAGGAAATAAGATCATGTGTTCAACCTGACAGACTCCAGTCAATGTCTTTGAATATGATTTAATTACGGCTGAATCCTCCTCATCAGAAAGAATACAAGAGTTTATATAGAATAGATACATGACAAAGCAGAGCCGGCCCTAGACCTTTGGGGGCCCTAAGCAAAATTTGGTCGGGGGCCCCTTTGACCGTTTTAAGTAAGGCCTAAAGAAAAGCAATGACTACCTTATTACTATACTGCACATATTATATCTAATATGTTATTTTTTTTTAATGTGTCTATTAAATTATGTTTTAATTATTCTATGTATACTGTATGTTAATGATCTTTTTTACATTGCTGGTCCTGAGTACGTATTTCGTTCTTATGTGGCAACATGTAGCCTACAGAATGACAATAAAAGACCTTGGGTTGGTCCCGGACAGGGAATATCTTAAGACAGGGCTCGGCCTTAGTTTAATTAGAAAACATAACTAATTTTAACAAAAATGCCTTACTAAAAACATTATTTGTGTGCATTTTGAGGCAAAACAAAGGGCACTGGTGTATTTTAAGATATGTCAGTGCAAGCTTTTTTCAGTTTGGACAGCTCTTAGCCTACTTTTATTTTAGTCTAGGACTAGTTTATTCCTATCATGGAAAGTGCCCCCTTGAGTTCTTGATTTGAGAAATATGATACCACTGACTGAACTGAATGGCAGTGCAGTGCAACAAACACACCCTGATGAACTTAAAAAGACTGATAAAGTGATTTTCACTGACCATCAAATAAACATTTTTAATTGACACCAGAGTTTAAGAGGCACAAACAACAGCCTATATATGTGACCAGTCACGGAAAGTAGGGACACAAGTCGGATCTGGGGCATTTTGAGTTATTCATAGATTCTGAAAGTGCAGATTCTAAGCTTTCCAACGATGTGTAACACATGGAAATCTGATAAGATTTGGAGAAGTTGTGGCCATTTGAATGTAACACATTCAAGAAAGAGAATGCTGAGAAATTTGAGAAAGAAAAAAGTTAACACTTTCCCTTTTCCCTGGCTGGAGAGACAATAGGGCTCATTTACATCTCATTTAGCTAAGCCATACCCCCTGTAAAGCCGTTTTGAGATACAGAGGTTCTACCATCATATGTAGTATTTTATTACAGAAGTCCGAATGACAAAAAGCAAAAATAAACAGGACTTTTAACGTTACCTTTGCGGGGATCACAAGTCGAATCCAGTCTGTTTCAGATGTGTGAATCATCCAATGATTTTTGTCCACAAATGCGTATAATCCGTGAAATATAGATATATATAGTCTATTTCTCATGAACTTCTGGTAATACAATATAATATACAATCTGAGGACTATTTACATCGTCACATGTAAGGGTATATCAGATTACACTCCGCTATTAAACACATGAACCCGCCTTCAAAGTTTGTATTTAAAATAATAGATAATCCAAAAACAGCACCGTCGAAAACGTGTAGTCCTTAAGAGATGTTACCAATCGCTCGCTCGTTCCTCCATCAGCCAACAACTTCATGGAAAATATTGATAGACAAAACATGTAGCCAATTATATAAAGAATACAACGATCTCTGTTTAACTTCTGTGTGTTTGGACAAATAACAGTCAGCCGCATCACTGACTTTATGGGGCGCCGCAGTCGGATGACGTCAGAGTACCGCGAGAGCGAGTCGAAATTAAACTACTCCGTAAGATTTCTTAAAGAGCTCTCGCGGTACTTTGACGTCATCCGACTGCGGCGCCCCATAAAGTCAGTGACGCGGCTGACGTATATGCG